>NW_020954590.1:89802200-90139024 GCF_900497805.2 Vombatus ursinus
AGAATAGAATAGAATAGAATAGAATAGAATAGAATAGAATAGAATAGCAAAATAACAAAACCCTCTATTTTGTCAAGTATCATAATCAAACACTGAAGATTCATATTTTTAAAATAAATGGGATTATTTAAAGAAGAGTTGGAATATAAAAGGCTCCTGGCACTCATAGTAACCAGGCCCGTTTCTGTTCACACACCATTCCTAACAGTCTGCCTACACTTTTCCCACCATCCTTACCCCCTTTTCACCAGAACCTTGGACTTTGCTCATGAGAAGCCAGGCTCAGACAAATGACCTTTCACCTCATCTGGTCATGAACCAATTCTCACCTTTACTCCAGTAATCTTCATGGTATGCTGCCACTCAGGTTCCACTTTTCCCCTTTCCAAAGTTTTCCCACTAGAATGTAAGGTCCTCGAGGGGCAGAAACTTTCCTGCTTGTTTTCGTATCTCCATTGCTTAAGCACAGTGTCTGAAACATGGCATGTACCTAATATATTCTCTCTCTCTCTCTCTGTCTCTGTCTCTCCTTCCATCTCTCTTTATTTTCTTCCTTCCTTTCTCTTTCTCTCCCTCCCTCTCTCTTGTTTGGTCATGAGATCATAGGATGGATGAGCTTCTATAGCAGACCTACACAACTTGTAAACTTCTCCAGGCTGCAGATGTGTTAGACTAGAAACAGACCAATGATGGTTGGTTGCTACGGGTCATGTGACAAACAGGAGACTGCAAAGTGGCAACCCTACATTTTTCTGCATGCTGCCTGACATCCTTTGGCAGACCTCCAGTGGCCCTTGGGTACTTATGTTGTCCACACCTGTTCTATAGTAACTTATATTCCCCCTTCCTCTTTCTCATCGATATTTTTATTTTATAAGAGGTAGGGAGGACAACCACTAAGGAGAGAATTATATCTACCTTGATCCTGATTCTCCCTCCTACCTTTGGCAAGCACCTTAACCTTTGAGAGTGTTAACTCCATGTACTAAATAATGACATCTCACCACTAATAAACCACTTCTCAGGTCCTATACTATTTCTTCCTTACAGGGTTAGGTATAGACTGCATTAATCAAGGCTTCTGATTGAGAGTGAGGGAGGGAAAGAGATGATTTGAAAGGGATTGAACAATGCTGTTTATTTCAGATTTATTTTCAAGCTACGGATTTGGCTGAGAGGATGAACCAGGTATCTTCTATAGCCACAGTCCATTGCTAATGCCCTCTCATAAGGCTGGAAGAACATTGGGAGCTGATAATCTCACCTGAGATGGACATGCAGAGCTAGGTGTGAGAGAGCTAAGGAATGACTGGATGAGACACAATTGACTAGGAAGAGATGAGTAATGACTGAATAGATCTCCCTTCATTTTCCCCCCTTTTATCTTTCCCTCCCATACTGCTATTTGCTCCTTTAATTAGATAACCCTCTGTCTATTCTGATAAGCTAAAGTACATGGCCCCTAAAGAAGCCTTGATTGGCAACAATCATTTCAGTTTGTTTTTTAATGAGGAGTAAATGGTAGAGGGAACCATGTATGGAAAACATTTTCCTTTCTTAAAAAAAATATACCATATATGCACATGAAGGGAAAGGGAGAAGAATATGCATAACAGGGATAATAAGCGCGATACATATATAGGTAAGTAGAACTTCTAAGTAAAATTTTAACTTAATCTCCCCCTCTCAAACACTGCCAGACATTTCAAAAGCTTTTTGCTTACCTGAAGTATTAGCTCATAAAAAGAAATCCAAATACAGATTTATTCTTTCATTGGTACTGAAGCCACTAGGGAATTTATATGATAAAATGCATCTATTTAGATGTACATGGTGGTAAATTTCTAGTTCTTTATATTCGTATCTTTAAGTGAAGTGCCTTAGCATGTAATCTTGTGCAATATGCCCTCGTTAGTACCTTTATGGGACACCCAGGGGATAATAGTTTTAGTTGTTTAATTCCTCATTAGGACTTAGCTACAGCATTTTCATTCAACAGTATTGTTTAATTCATGCTCATTTTCTGTTTCAGCCATTGGCTCACTGGTGAGAGTTGTTTTTATTAAATTATTTTATCCCCAGGAAGAGAAGATTCAGGTGGCTTATATTCATTATATTTGGAAAATGGCACTGTGCTTTTCATCCTTTGTTTTTGTTTTTGTTTTTGGTGAGGCAATTGGGGTTAAGTAACTTGCTCAGAGTCACACAGCTAGTGAATGTTATGTGTCTGAGGCTGGATTGAACTCTGGTATTCCTGACTCCAGGGCCAGTGCTTTATCACTGTGCTCCTGAGTCAATCACTTCTGTAAAGATCATCATACCAATAATGACACACCTAGTGGTACTATAGGGCTAGGGATCATAGGACAACACGATATCAGACGAATCACCATTCAGAGGGCAATGGGAAAATGTATGATGGTGATAGCATATTATCCGTGATAATTCACATACCAGTACTGGAGTAAAAGACCTCATCAAGAAAGAACATGCATGAATGGTAAAAGAAGTGGATGAGTCACATCAAGAATGAGAGATAACAACAGATGGGCAGCATGAATATTGCTCTGGCATCTGCAAAAAATTAGGATAACCAGAGAAAGCTGTTCAGAACATTAGATATATCCTGTACAGAGGATGTATGGAAAGATGTGATAGATAACAGTCACACAGAATGAAGTGAATGAATTATGATCCTCATTAGTGAAGGGAATACCCTTTCCAATTCAATCACAGATCCATCAGAATTTGTTGTCTCTCATAGTGCTATAGAATTTAGAGCCTTTGAAAAACATATTCCAATCCCTTAACTTTTCAGATGAAGATACTGAGGCCCAGAGAGAATTAAGTTCTTGCAGATTATAAGTGTCAAAGCTGGCATTTGAACTCAGGTCTTCTGGCTCTAAAGATTTAAGGCAGAAGATGACAAACTATGGTCCATGGGCTAAATTCAGTCTGCCCCTTGAGCTTAGCTCTGTGTTGACTGTTAATTTCTTTGATGATTGCTTGAAAGGCAGGGTAGCGGTAGATGTTGAGGAGGGGACTTAAATTGGAGTTGGGAAGACCTGAGTTCACAGTTCAGCATTGACACATACCATGTGACCCACAAACTAGTCACTTCATCTTTCTAGCCTCAGTTTCCTCATCTGTAAACTAAAGGAACTAAGACTTGAGGACCGTAAGGTCCCTTCCACATTTAAATCTATGAACTTATCCTGAAGTTGTTGCAATAAGAAAGAGTTCTTAACCATTTTCATGTCATAAACCCCTTTGGTAATCTCATGAAGCCTTTGAATCTCAGAATAATATTTTAAAATGCATATAACAGAATATATAGAATTGCAAAAGAAATGAATTATATTGAAATGCAATTATAAAAATATTATAAAAAACCCAATAAGTACACAAGTTCCAGGTTAAGAACCCCTGCTACAGAATCATTTAAATTTTGCAAAGTTCTACCCCAATGCCTTATTATGAGGTGGAGAACCTTGGGTTCTCAAAATCAATGCTAATGATGTTCAAGTGATGATAGACCCTATCAAGCAGGCAATAGTTTAAGTATCAGCTTAGCAATGTATACATTTTCATTGTTGATGAGTCAGTCTTGCTAATTTCTGAGAGGTTCAAGTGAAAGGGTGACTACCAAGTGAGGCGTTTTGTTTTAGTAACAGGAAGTCATGTGTACTAAGCCTTAGAGGGACTGATATTTTTGTTAGCAGATGAAATACCACAGGACCATAGGATTTAGAGTTGAAAGAGACCTTATAAATCATTCTGAGCTAGTGTCAGAAATACCTGCTTCAAATTCTACCTCAGACATTTATGAGCTATGTGACCGTGGTTCAGTCACTATAGATCTTTTAAAGTATTGGATAATGATGAGCAACATATGCATTAGATCATAGAATTTGACAACTAGATGTGACCTTAGCCATAATCTGACTTAATCCCTTCATGTGACAAATAAGCAAATTGAAGCTCAAAGAATTGGTGTGACTTGTGAATGGCAGAGCTGGGACCATGGCCCAGGACTCAAGAACTGGTCTTACCCTCCTAGTTGACCTATATGCTTTATAAGATCTCACTTTAGATTCTTAGCTGACTGAGTAGTATATAATAAAAAAGTCAGCACAAAAGATCCAATTGTTTTAACACAAGGAAACATTCCTTAAAGCCATTTTAAACTTATAGTTTTCATAGGGGAGACAAGTATGAAGAGATACCTAAAATTAGGGAAGCGTTTTCTTAGTCAAAGCAAAGATTAATTCCATTGAAGAAATCTATAGTGATGGCATATTTTTTTTTAAATTTGCTGCAATCTTAATAAGTGTCTTTTCCACAGACTATATCTCAAAATACTTTATAGGAAGGCCTCTTTTCCCCACACCTGACATTTGGAAATGAGATTTAAAAAATCAGACACACAGAAAATTTTCAATAGAAGATAAGACCTACAGAAGGAAATAATTATTTTATATAGTATTGAATATTTGAGCATTCAAAGGCTCACAATGCAACTATGAATCATTATTAACTAATATTAGTTGGTTCTTCTACATTAGACCCAACTCGAATGCTCCACTGCAGAATGGAGCTGACCTTCGGAAATCAAAGGCTATATCAGTAGAACATGAACTCTGGCAGGTTCTACCAAGCTGGAAGTACTTCCACGACAGTCCTGGCAACAGACTTGTTTCCAGGAGCCAGATGAATTAAATACCAAAAGGCTCATTACTAGTAGTCTAGTGGCTTGGTGATGACTCCTTCAGCCATAGCAACCCATGAAACAAAGAATAATTCAACAGGATCCCAGCCCTGTTTGTCCCACTTTTGTTTCTACAGTGAGACTTGCAAAGTGACAAAAAAAGAGGCATGAGTATTTAAGAATCACAGTTTTTAGACCCTCTAAACAGACACTTTCAAAGGTAACATATATCTTGTATTTTCCGTGTCTTGATTTCAATAAAAGAAATGTTACTTTTAATTACTTGTTATAAAATGAATATCCCTTATTGGTCCATATACACTGGTTTCTGGTTAGGACAATGTGGTCCCTGTGCTTATAGGGAGGCAAAAAGCAAGGCAATGCAAATGGGATGGGGAGGTATGACTGGATAGCTAATAGAAAAATATAAAGAGTGAAGGCAAGTATGAATTATAACAGACTTTTAAAAGATAAGTCATAAGAACCACCTATTGCTTTTAGTGGAAATGGACAGCAGCATTTGTACATGATGGAATACAGAATTGTCCATAGGAAAAGTACTGTTTTAATTGGCTCAGTTTTGTTACTCATCTTCGTTGCTGGATTGTAGTTAGGCCAATTGATTAACTGCACTAATATGATATGTAACAGCCATTCTTGAAAGTATTCTATCCCCTATGAAACATAATTAGTATCTATGCCACATTAGTTTTTAGTAAAATTTAATGAAATGCTTACCAGAAATTATGTATAATACTACTTAATAATGTCCAATGTGTCCCTATATTTCCCGGGAAGAGTAACCTGCCTGGATATTTTTTTGGAAGGTGGGGGAAGAGTAAAGGGGAAGGGATATCTAAACCTGTTATTTCACTAAAAAATTCTTGGTATGGAAAATTCTTTCACCAATGCAGGTCAATATCTTGAACTTGGAGTCTTAGTGAGTGGACTAGGGATACTGAGAGGGTGAGTAATGCTATTTGGATAAGGCAGAACTTGAGATCAAGTGTTCCTGATTGTAAGACTGTTTACAGTGTCATGTTACCTCTTGGTAAATTAAAAATAAACAAGCATATCTAATTCTTGAGAGGTCTCATGGATCTGTGGATAGAAGTTTGTCCTTTGGAATTATGAGTCATATCCCATCAAGTCTCAATGACATATCCATGAGATCAAATTTATATCTTTACATTAAGCTCTCTAATTCACCTCATTTACTATCAAGAGTCTTCCTTTTTATAAAGTTAATTGAATCAATTAGCTATATTACTGCCTTCTTGATATGGTCTCTAGTACAATAGCTCTCTATGGATATTATTTTTTCAATATCATACCTGTTACTCACGGTGATATCTGGCTTGGCTTATGTAAGTGAGCAAATTTTCCCCTTCCCCTGAATTTTCATTTTAAAGATGATGATAATGACGATGATGATGATGACGATGACAATGACAATGATAGTAATAATAATATACTAACATTTACATACCTCTTTAAGGTTGCAAAGTGATTTACACATATTATATTATTTTATCCCCAAGAAGATATTAGTAAGATTTTCAAATGTCTAGGAAAATGTATTTTTACTAATCCTGTACAGACACAATCTATCCCTCACTATGAACTCATTTTTCTTGTATCTTAAATTGCATTCTAGAAAGGCAAATTTTGTTCTCAGACATTAATTTCTTAACCAGTTGTTCACTCCTCAAATTTTCCTGTCTCTTTTGAGGCCCCTACATTTAACTGGCAACAGTGATAAGAACAGCAGCTGAACTCCCTAAGGTTTTCAGTTTCTTACCCAGGACTTCATAGTCCCTAGCAATGCTCTCTAGCTTCCTCCTATTGGTACCATCTGTCCCCATGTGAATCACTAGAAGTAGGTCGTGATTGTCAGGTTTGACAAGTCTTAGGGAATTCTCCATCATATCCTGACTACATCCTCTAGGAACATACAGTGCAGCCCTACTGTTCATGTTGGGTTGACATTTATCTCTGTTCAGCAGGGACTCACCAACCACTAGTATTTATTTCTTCTTTCTCTGTCCATGATTGAATGGACTGTCATATCGTTTGCATCTGTGGATCCTCAGCATCATTTCTTGGATCACCAGAAAAGGTTTCCTCTTCAGAAGGTCCAGTTCACCCTCCATGGAAAATGCCTCTTATCTATTTCAGAGCTCCATATATTCAGTTGTCCTCTCTCTTCCTTTTCTGTTTTTGCCCCTTACTCCTCCAACTTCCTGTCAGAGGCTAGATTTCCTTTGCCTCTTAAGATTTCTTCTTTTTTCCATTTAAAGCATTTTTGTATTTTCTCAGGCTTTTAAAAAATCTTCTTCTGTAATAAGATAACTGACCTTCATTTTTATTTTGCTTTGCCTAGTGCTATCTTTTTAAAAATTAAATGTATTTTTTCATTCAATAAGCATTTTTTCTCTCCCTCCCTCCCTGAAAATAAGGGGGAAAACCCTTGCATAGTTAAGCAAAACAAATTCCTGCAATGGTCGTGTAAAAAAAAAAATGTATGTCTCATTCTACATATTTAGTCCATTCCCTCTCTGTCAGGAGGTAGGTAGCATGTTTCATTATCAGTCCTTGGGAATCATGGTAGGTCACTGCATTGATCAGAGTTCTTAAGTCATTCAAAGCTGCCCATTTTTACAATGCTGTTATAGTATAAATAGTTCTTCTGGTTCTGCTCATTTCATAAGTTTATATAAGTTCATTTAAGTTTTCTCAGGTAAAGGAGTGCCCATCAGCTGGGGAATGGTTGAATAAATTATGGAATACAAAATGTAATGGAATGCTATTGGACCATAAGAAACTAAGAAGGGGAAGGTTTCCAAGATACTTGGGAAGACTTGTAGGAACCTACTTGTATTGTTGCACTTGCATAGCCTCTATTTTGCACTGACAAGAGTACAAAGATAATGCAAGTAGGATTCCTCTTGCTCTCCTTACTTGCTTTGCTGGAATCTATATACTCAGTTTTTTGTACCTCTTGTTCCTAGTTGTAGCTAATTCATGGGACTGATTGCCTGCTCTCATTAAATTGTTAAAAAAAAAAGTGCTAGTTGTGTTTAAAAGAAATAAGTTTTAAGGAGTTGATGATATTAGCTCTAGTTTGACTAACAGTTAAGATTACCCAGCAGATAGAAGGATTGGTAAATAGCTCTCATTGTTTGCTAAAGTACCCTTAGTCTATTCAGTTCAATGTATTGAGAGGGTCTTTCACTTGGTTAGGTCTGAATTCAAAATCTATAGCAGACTTCATCTTTTCCTCTTCTCTGGCTCACTTGCCCATTAATCTGTCTGTAACTAATAGATTGCTTCCAAAGACTTAATAAAAACAGTAACTTCTCTCAGTTCTCTACAGGAAGGTTTTATGGAGAAGTCTCACCTCTAGCCACTTCTTTTTTTGATAGAGTGTAAGCTTGTTCAGGGCAGACATTGTTTCATTTTCATCTTTGTAACAGTTCCCCTCAGATAGAAAGTACTTAATAAAAGCTTGCTAATTGATTTTTCTTTTATTACCTCTCCTTTCTCCACTGATCTTCCAACACTTCTGGTCTCCTTGCTGTCTCAGAATCTTCTTGGCATCTCATACTCAGGTTTGTTAGTGACACAGATAAGAAGAATATAGCAACCTCTGGCAAGGCATTGGTCACAAAAACCCTGAGATTTGTATGCAACTCTCCCTAGGAAGACAGGAAACTAATGTAAAATCTGCCCTTAGAACCCTTAGATGGGGACCAGGAGGGAGCAGGTTTTTCAGGTACACTGCATGTGGTGGGAGTTTGGAGGAAGGAGGGGGAGAGGAGGAAAGAAGCCTGTGTCAGCCACATTTACAATTCCTTTCTTCGAGACCACGAGATAAGGCTTCTAAATGAACAGGTGGAAAGGTTTTGTTAAGGAATGTTAAAGGAGTCCCCTGAACTTGTCTTTTTGGGTTGTCATAATTTCCAGAAACCTGGCCCCCAAGGATGTAGAAGGTTCCCTTTCCCCTGAGCTGACACAATGTGTTTGCATCCAAAACTGGATTCTCTGGGTGTGTTTTGGAGTCAAGGCAGTCTGCACTAGGCTGGGAAACTGCTTGTGCAGCTGGGACCTTTTTAGATAAGAAGACCTTCCTATCTTCATGGTCTAGCAGTTCCCAAGGGAAAAGAATGGGGCTTTGGCCATTGCCTTGCTCCTCCCCTTTGGAAAGGGTTTTGTCCTTTTCCTATCTTTACTGCACCTTTCCCCCTTCTATGCCATGTCCTTTTAGGTGGATATTGGTGTTTTATCCTTCTCCCTTTGTTGTACTATCAACAATATGCAAACTTCTATATGGATTGTGAATTCTTTGGGTTCCACATACATGTTCATTTTTCTTGTAATAAGCCTAGTTTTCATGTAAGTTTTGTGAAGTTGTTATTGCTTGTTGACAGTATGTGACTGCGGCATTTTTAAACTATTGGCTGCTGTTCTAGTAGGAGTGCTGAGAAGGAAAAAAAAAACTACCCAAAAGAACAGAACTGTTGGTCTCTAGCCACCCCTACCTTGCACTTTCATTTAATTGTGAAAAAAAATTCTGTCAAAGAATACAATTGCCAGATTTAATATGATATCTTATGAACACCTGGGATTAACATTGTCCTTCTGTCACCTGGTGCCCCTGTTTGCAGGATAAGAACATATAGAGACCTGAGAGTTCAACCCCTCTAATCAATTGTTAGAGAGAGTTGTGCTCTCTAGCTGGGGGAGTCAGCTCAAGTCATTTCAAAGCTATAATTTCAAGTCTTGCATTATTATGAATATGGGACCAAATTACAAATCTGCCCCACAGACAAAAGCCTACAAGTTATTGGATATTACATAAATATTATCTTTACCCATGAGAAAACTGATTAAATGCAATGTCCATCACTGTTTCTTCATTCCATTTATTAAGCATTTATTAAGCACATATTATGTGCCAACCACTGTGCTAGTAACTAGTGATACAAAGATAGAAATTTAAACAATCCCCTGCACTCAAGAAGTTTGCAGTAATTATTATTATAATTATAATTATTATTGTTATTGTTATCATCATCATCATTATTTTGGAAAACACTTACAGGAATAAGTACATACAAAATATGTGTGAAGTAAATAGGAAGCAATATTGTGGGGAAGGCACTAACCACTGGGGGTATTAGGAAAAGGCACCATGTTTTTTCCTAGCCATTTCCAAGACTAATCTACATGGTCTTTCTTATAAAAATGTTATCTCTGTAAGGGCAAAGACTGTCTTGCTTGCTTATTTTTTTTTAAATTCCTGGTGTTTAGAACAGTGGCTGCCACATGATAAACACTTAATAAACGTTTTTTCTTTCTTTTTTAAAAAAAATTCATGTAGAAGATTGGAGTTTAAAGAAAGCTAAGGGATCAAGTTGAGGAGGGAAAGTATTCTGTTCAAGGAGAACTGTGTGTCAGTGCAAACATGTAGAGATGGAAAATAGCAGGTTATGTCAGGAGGCAATGTATTGGCATGGGCAGAGCAGGGAATTGGAAATCAGGACTTGGATTCAAATACCTCTTTAGACACTTACTACTTCTGTGAACCTGTGAAAGACACAACTTCTCTCATTTGTAAAATGGAGATAATAATGATCTGCCTCACAAGTTCATTACAAGACTAAAATGAGAAAACTATCTGTAAAGTGGTGTGCAAACCTTGAAGTACTATCAAAATGTTAGCTATTATTATGTTGTATTCAGGAAACAGAAAGTAGGGCCAGTTAAATAGTTAGCCCACATTGTAGCTAGGATTTGAACTGAGCTTCTCTGACTCTAAGTCTAGAACACTTTCTATTATACCACTGTACCTCTTTCAATGCAATTCTGGGTGCTTTTTCCCACAGAAGCCCTCCCACACTGTGACTTGGTTCTCTAGCACTAGTAATAGAATATATGTTGCACGAGCTTTTGTGGGCTGATTTGGGAATGTAATGACCACACGTAAAATTGTTTCCATAGCAAATTCATCAGGAGTCTTAAATAGCTGACTTCCAAGGCAGCATGGTGTAGATTTGGACTAAGGAAGATCTGGGTTCAAATTCTACATCATATATTTGCCAACTGTGTACTGTAGGCAAATCAATTACCTTCCCTGGAGCTCAGTTTCCTAATCTGAAAAAAGGAAGGGGTTGTACTAGAATTTGTGTCAAATTCAAATAAAAATGGGCTGCTAATTTGTACATAAGGATCCCTGCAGGCTACTTATTGACTTAGTTTGAAAATGTATTATTATCTATGTTTTATTAAATTTTAAAATATATTTTGTTTAAAATTTCCCAATTACATTTTAGTCTGTTTCTGGAGCACCTCTGGACTAGATGACCTCAAAGGTCCTTTCCAGATCTAAATCTATGACCCTCAGTTCCACAGGAACTTGAATAATACCCAGCTGATTATTTGGAGATTGTGGGAATACGTGCTACAAGCAAATACATATGTAATCTTTTTCTAAATATAAGAAGAGCTACAAAAGAAGATCCAGTGCCTAGAAAGGGTTGATAGAAGAGACAGAAACAGTAAGAATTCTGAGAGACAAAGAAAAATTTTGTAGCACTAATGACTTTCGAAAACTTTTTGAAAAATTGGATCGACTACTTAATTGACAATTAATTGACAAGATCAGATCAACCTCTATTTTGAAATATTCAGTACAGATGGCTCTTTTAAATAACCCCATTCAATTTCTAGACTTTTTTTCCTCACAAGATAAACATCAAACAGAGATGATAGTTTCTCTAAATTTGGGGAAGCTAATGAAACTTCCTGGCCAGCCGAAACCAGATCTCCTGGCACTCTGCAGCAGATGCTCTTTCTAAACAGGATGCTTGTCAAATGCACTTGAGAGATTTCACAAATAATACAGCTGAGAATGAATTTGAATGATATTCATGCAAGTGATACCCATTGAGCAGGAAGGAGTTGACATGTGGGTGGGGAAAGTCTCCCTTAAGCACGTACAGGTGGCAGCTGGAGGAATTTTCACATTCCTTTTCTTCAGCCATAAGGGAAAGACAAATGATTTCCATTTTCCTCTACCTTGTCATTCATGAAGTTCAATTTGGCAAAAAAGTGTCCCAAAGAGACAAGTCTGATTTCAGTCATTCATTCATCTATCCATCCAACTCCTACTGTCTTCAAGGCACTGGGGGGACGGCTCTCAGAGACCATCTGTGAACTCCCTCATCTCCTTCCTCCACACTTCAAATCCCCTCACTGTCTTCTCCCTCTTTTCCTTCTGTCTCAGAGTCTCTTATCCTTGCCAAGATTAACCCCTTCCTACACAAACTCAATATCTCTGATCCCATTCCATCCTGTCTCCTCTGGGATCTTAGGCCATCAATCATTTCCACTCTCCAATTTATTCTGTCTCTTTTTTTCTCCATCTTATTTCCTTAAACTTACAAATATGGTTACAAGCAGGGGTGTGCTGGTAAATGTTTAACAACCAGCTTTGGATGGGAGGAGAGTAATACATATGACACACTTTCAAATTTAATCTGCATTATTAAGATTTTTCCATCACTTCCTTAAGTCTAGAGACAATCTGCAAAACAATAAACCAATTCCCAATTTGTAACATTTGCTACTTTCCAAAATACAAGTGCTCATGCTGAAAATTTAACAATCAGCTCTCCAGAGTCAGTATGAACTGGCCCCAGCACACTCCTGGATATCTCCTAACTTAAAAATCTTAATTAGCTCATATCCAGATACTGTCTCCTACCCTCCTCCCCTGCCCAAATAGTTCATGTTCACTGTTTCTTCATCCAACACCCCAATGACCACTGCCACTTTAGTCCAATTACTCCACAATTGAGCTTTTGTGTCTATTGCTTCATTGCTTAAACCTAGATTATCTTTGCTTAAAAAAAGAATTATGAAGTTTTCTTACGTTTTTTTAAAGCAAAGAAACTCATTTATCCAAATTAGTAGCAAAACAGGAAATCAGAGAAAGTGTATATAAGAGAATATACACCAGATAGTACAGAGGGAAGATACTCTTCCATTGGGAGCCAGGCAATTCAGCTCGACAAAAAAAGTCTCAAATCTCATTAAAATGAGAACCAGATCTCTCCCCAAAGTCTCTAGAGTAGTAATTAGGATTTAGGAACATGATGGAGACTGCCAGCTCCTCTCATGTCTTCCTAGAGTCTTTTTCTTTAGCAACCTGCAATGGGGTTGACCTCTTCTATCTTTTCTCTCAGAGCTGGGAGCCAGAAGAACCCTAATTTCCTAATTTTTAAACCTAGTAAATCAACAAACATTTATTAAGCACTCATTCAATGTCAGAGGATACAGGTGGTGTCTGTCCGTCTGTTTCTCTTTCTCTCCCCTCCTTCCTTTCCCTACTCCTCTTTCTCTTCTTTCCTATTCCTCTGTCCCTCCTTCCCTCTCTGTTTCCTCCCCTTCCTCCTTCTCCCTCTCTCCCTTTTCCCCTACCTCCCTCCCTCTCTTTTTCCTTCCCCCCTCTCCTTCTTTCCCTCCTTTTCTCTCCCTTTCTCCACTTTCCTCCTTCCCTTTCTCTTTCTTCTTTCCTCCCTCCCCCTCTCCCTCCCTTCCTCTCTCTCTTTTCTCTTTCTCTTGGTCTGTCTGTCTCTTTCATTCTCTCATTCTCTCTGTCTTGCACATATAGTTGAATTCACATATGTTAAACAGCCGTATGATGTAACTGCACTATATCCAGAAAGAGGGAGGTGTACTTTGTTCTCTGCCTTGGATTGACAACATCTGGAATGCTATTTTCCATTCTAAGCACTACATTTTAGAATAGAGGCAAATTGGAAGGTCTCTAGAGACTCTGAACAACGTAGTGAGAGGACGAGCGACCATGCTGTTATCAAAATATTGATGGAAGGAACCAAAGATAATTGAGATTAAACTTGGAGAGAAGATGTCTTCTGAGGCAATTTCCAACTCAGATCCTATGACACAATTGACCATGCTTTAGATATTCTCTTAATATTCTTGAGGCAGCTAGGGGGTACAATACATAGAGTACTGGGCCTCTATAAAATCAGGAAGACCTGAGTTCATAAACAGCTTCAGCCACTTACTAGCATTTGATGACTGGTCAAGTCACAACCTCTGTTTGCCTCAATCTCCTCATCTATAAAAAAAAATAGAGATAGCAATAGTACCCACTTCCTAGGGCTGTTATGAGGTTTAAATGAGCTAATAATTGTAAAGAACTTAGCATTGTGCCTGGCACATAGCAAGCTCTATATAAATGGTATTATTATTATTATTATTATTATATCCTCATCATCATTATCATAATCAACTGTTATTTATCCATGTCACAACCATATTATACTTATGTATGACTTTATATTTATGTCTTGAATTTTCTTATTAGGTTAAACCCAAAGTTCCAATGCTTCAAAATGCTTTTGGATACTGACTCTTATCCACTGTGTTAGCTATCCTTTCCAGCATTATGTCACTTGTAAATTTGATGAATGTGTTATCTATGTCTTTATCCAAGTCACTGATAAAAATTTAAACCAGCATGAGACTAAGCACAAATATCTAGGATACTTCATAGGAGTCTTCCTGCCAGACTAACCACAAACAATTAGGTACTCCTCTTTGAATCCAGCAATCCATCCTTCTTGTGATATTTTTCTGATTTTCCAAGATCTTTCAATTATCAACACCTGTCATTTCTCTTAGGATCCAGGGATTTAGTTTATCTGGCCCAGGTGACTTGAACGTATCGAAGACAGCTAGGTATTCTCTTACTATTTAGTTATTTGTTTTGGGTACCAGATCCATATTAATTCTTTTTGCTCTGCCATTCCTGGTGTGAAGGTCATTCCCCCTTTGCAGAGAAAACAGAAAAGAACACAAATTGATCAACTCTGCCTTCCCTCTGATGTCAGTTATCACTAGTTTATCCTCCCTAAGCAAAGCTCCAATCCACTCTTTGATACTCTTTTATTCCCCTTCCCAATATAGCTACAAACACCCTCTGTGTTTATTTGTCTGTTTTGTTTTGGTTTGTTCCTCTTGCCAGCCTTAGCTCATGCTGAGTCTCAGTTTTCCTAACCCTGTTTTTACAGGACCACAAAATGCTCATATTCACTCTCTGTTACATGCTCTTGCTTTCACCTTTACACTGCTTTTTAAAAATTTAATTGCTTAGTGAGTTCTCTGTGCATCCACATTGGTCTCTTTAGACAAATCCCATTTTTTCCTCCTCATTGGATTGTTATCCTTATGGTCTTCAAAATTTCATTCTTGAAATTCCTCCTCTTCTGAGGCATTTTGGTTCCTTCATTCTTACCTGTCTTTCTTCTAAACCCTTTGATATCTGCTTTCTCCAAACCTAGGCTTCATGTGAGACTATGTCCAGATTTCCTTTCCTTATCTGTCACAGTTTCTAAGATGGAGTGGTCAGGCAACTGACTCCCCTTCTTATTTTTACCCCAACAACTAGGTTCTCATTGTTAGTGAGAATCCAATCAGAATAGACTTTCCCTTTGTTGGTTCCTCAGCTTTTTTTAAAGGTGGAAATTATCAGTAAGACAAGTTAAAAAAAAGGTATTAGTTGCTCTGATTTTGGGAGAGAGGGAGGAAGGAAAAGGAGAGAGACACAGAGATGGAGAGAGAGACACACAGATGGAGAGAGAGAAAGAGAGAGAGAGACAGAGAGAGAGAGAGAGAGAGAGAGAGAGAGAGAGAGATGGAGAGAGTTAGGTTAGGCATTTGTACATACACATTTGAGGCTGAGTTTTACTCTTTTACTCTTTACTACTGGCTCTTTACTTGGATTTTTTTTCTCCTGTTAATTTCTGTGTATCTTAGCTGCTATTTATTTCCTTCTATAACTTTAGGGGCATAGAAGGGCATTTTTTTCTCTCTTCCATCCTTATTAGTTTAATACTCTTTTGATTATATTTCCTAGATCCCTAGCAAAGATATTTTTACCTGATTTTGTTGAGGGTACTGTATCTCTGCCAAGGAATCTATACATGCTGTTTAATAAGCTATGATCCAGAAATCCAAATATCATTCTCAAATATGACTTTTTTAGCTAGTCATTGATTCCTCACTGAATTTTTCTCTTCTGCATCTCTTACCTTCAAAGAATAACAACAAACCCCACTCCTCACAAACCATGTCCCAAAGGTTTTCAGTTTCTTGCCCAAAGCTTCATAATCATTTGCATCATTTTTAAGGCCCCTTTTGAAAGTGTCATTTGTGCCCAGGTGAATCACTATAAATGGATAATTGTCATCTGTTCTAATCAGTCTTGGGAGATTTCCTGTTGCATCTTAGATACATACTCTGGGAAGATTGTGAACCTCTCCATTATTAACAGGTCAACAGAATAGCTGTCTAAGTATACACTTTGCTCTGCTTTTTTTCCCCCCTTTTTTTACTGGATGACCTTTCATCTGGTAGAAACTGTTAATTCTCCCTAACAACTTAGAATGTATAGATGTTCTTTGAGTCCTTTTCCCTTCTCCTCCAGGAGGGAGCTCAGCCTACACTTGGAACATGGATCAAACATTCATTTGACTGTGGCAGTGACATAAACACTGTACACACCAGGCAAATTATGCTATAACTTGGCTTATTCCTCATAATGGTTCAGTTTTTCTGACTTGTTTCTTTAAACTACTTGTGAGTATTTAATAAATCTTCAACTCTGAGCACCTGGTTACAATTTTTTATAGCCATTTATCACTTCTTAATAATTTGACAATCCCCCTCAGATTTCTTACTTTATCTAAACAGCCACACCTACACCCACTTATCCTTCAAACCTGCACCATTCTTCTGTCTATTTAACCAATTTATACTTTCCTCCAATCCATTCTATCAATTGAATTAACTTTCTACTTGTTCCATTTATATTTCCCACTTGTCATATCTTGTCTTGCCAATGACCTACTCCTTATTCTTCCTGAATTGACTCTTTGGGTTCTACTTCTAATCCTTTTGAATTTTCCTTAATCCTCCTCAATCCTTCAATGTCCTCCTTAACTGTTCTTGATCCCGATACTCTTTCAATGCGGAAGTTGAATTCGTACCAGTATCTGGATCTGAACATTGTTCTTCACATCATTCTGAATTTATCCCAAATTTTACTAAATTTCTTCTCTCCAAATTCAACCTCTGAACTGATTCACTAGTACAATAATGATAGCTATCATTTATATAGTACTCTAAGGCTGGCAAAGGTCTTTACAGATATTGCCTCATTTTATCCTCACAACAGCCTTGAGAGGTGGATGCTATTATTATCCCCATTTTACATATTAATAACTAAGGCAGACAGAGGTTAAGTGACTAAATTATCTGAAGTGAGATCCTCCTGATTCCGGGTCTAGCCTCTAGCCATTGCACCACTTACCTGCCTCCAAGTACAACCCATGAACACTATGCCAAGATTGACCATAATCTGACTCCAACCTATCTTTCTAGACTTATTTCATAGTAACCTTTTTCATTTCTAACTTTGTTACTTAAAGTTCCTTGATTCTGTTTTGTCTCCTTCTATCTATATTAGGCTAGCCTAAAATGAATTCTCTGGCTCCTTTTAACTTTGTTTCAAGGCATTGTTCACTGGTTATCTCTATCATAAAGCCTTGCCTGATCCTCCCAGCTAGTAACAATAACTCCTTCTTAATCTCACTCAGTCACTCAGTTTGATCTCTCTCTGAATGAATGAGTAGATAGTGAGAAAACAGAAGGAAGCCCTTCTAATGATTCTTCTAGCAATGATAGTGAAAGACGAAGAGATTATGTGAAAGTCTGAAGTGTTTGTAGAGTTGAGGCGAGATTTTGGGAAGAATTTGCAGGACCTGAGTATATCTGAAGGCACAGGGAGAAACCAGTAAAGACGGAAAGACTGATGTTGCAAGAGAAAGATTATATGTGGAGCAATAGATAGGAGGGAATAAGATTGAAGGAAGGCACAGTTAGAAGGGGGCAGACCTTGAAAGGCAGAAGGATATGTCTTTCTCTCAGGTTAGTGAGAAATGAAGATGAGGGGATATACAGAAATTTTTGGGTTGCAAAAAATATTAAAAAGGTGAAAAGGAACAACAAAGTGTAATTTATAGCATATGATAGAAAAGGCAGACAGAATGTTAGCATCTTAGCTCTTAGTAAACTGTTGGCTTTTTAAAAATTATAATTCACAACCAAAAATAGATTATAAATGTTTACTATATTAATGTTCAAAATGTTTATAAATGTTCAAAATGTTTGTAAATAAATAAACTATTGGTGAATATGGCTCTTTACTGTCAACAGGGTAGCAGTACTTGTTAAAATGCCTCATGTAGAAGAAATTCATTAAATGCCTGAGAAAAAGAAAGCCCCCGGGTAGCCAGGAGTGAGGGTAGGTTTTGGGGTAGTAGTAATAAAAGTTCTCTTGGTATGCTTGCAAGCCCCAGGTAGTCTGGAAGGGAGGTCTATGAAATAGAGTTGAGTAAATAATTTCTGAGGGATCAGAAAGGAGAAGGGAAAGTAGAGTCACTTAGCAGATAGCTATGGATCAAAAGAAGAAGAGAACTAGGCTGCGGCTTACTCTATGGTAATCACATGTCTTCGATTTTCTAAGAGAGTATTGAGTCTCCTAATGTCTTTTGTCAGACCACATTTGGGTAGAAAATTATGGTGACTACAAAGCAAGAGGTGCTGAATGTTCACAGGGAGGTTCTGTGAACAAATGAATGTAGAGACTCCAGTTGGCCAAATACAGCTATTTCTGAAGAGTGATAGAAGAACTCATGGTTAAATCTGTGTTGGGGTGGGGGGAGTGAAGCTTCAGAGAGTGTATATAGAACTGGGCAGTTACCTGAGCTTAAAAAACACTGTTTCCTTATCTCTATTAGAGTCTCTGTTTTCTTTCAAGGCTCAGTTCACTTCCACCTCTTCAAAGAAATGTTTCCTTGAACTCCCCAGGAGCCAGTGATCTCTCCTAGTTCAAACTATCTCATGTTATTATTTGTATACATGTGTATACATTTCTATACATTTTGTGTCCTCCCAGTTTCATGTAAGATCCTTGAAGGGAAGGACTATTCTTTTAAAAATAATTTAGAAAAGGGGAAAATGGATCTTCAAAAAAATAGGGAACTTCAAGAATTTCTGAAGAAAAGACCAGTTTTCCCTTGTAGGATTATATTCAGTTATGTTGGGTAAATTTGGTTGTAAGACTATCCCTATACAGGCTTATAACATGGGTATGTTAATATGTATATAAGTATATATGTATGTATGTATGTACTTTGCCTTCTGGAATATCATATCCCAAGTTTTCTACTTCTTTATAGTGGTGACAGTTAAATCATATTCTATCTTCCTTAATTCTCATTTCTTTTCCATTTTCCCCTCCAGGGCTTTCATTCCATAAAACAATTTAAAACTCTTTTAAAAACTCTTGCTTTATCTCTTCCAAGAATTCTAGTTAAACTTGTGACCAAGCTGTGTTCTTATTTGGGGTTTTGCTTGTAGTTGTTTTGGAATTATTCTCTTTTTCTGGATTTGTGTCTTCAGTGCCCCTATCACCATAAAAGGTCTTTACCATGGGATTTTGTTGTTGTTTGTTTATTCCTCCAGCTCACTTCCTGGTTTAGGGCTTTATATTATTGCTGAGTTCTGTGCCCTTTGAGAATATCGAGTGTTGTGCTATTCCAGAGATGTTAGAGCCAACTCAGTCTGAGGTACTGGGAGCTTTCAATGAGGTCAAAATGGTCTGATCCAGGAAAAAATTTGATCATTATCCTAGTCTGAGCTTTGCAATCTGACCTGTATTTTGTCTGAGCAACACACCTGAAGGCCCCAGTTGGAGTTCCTGTAACCTGCTGCTGGACTAATTACTCTTAGTCAATTGGAAAGCTCTGCTGATTCAGAGTGATGAAGGTGTAGTCTCCCCTTTGTCCAGGATTCCTACTCTTGGTATTGCACTTATGGGCTTCGCACTGGGCTGGGCACTAGAATTAAGAGCACTCTCCACTCTTGGGGTAAGAGTCACAAAGCTATTGTTTGTTTCTGAGCCTGCTTCTTGGTCAGTACACAACCTTAGGCCTATGAACACTCTTTACCAGGAATTCCACCACTAGGTGCAGGTATCCTCCTCAGTCCATTTTGGATCTGTGACCCAAAACTGGTTAGTGAGTAACAGAACTGCCAGTTGATACCTGATTCTTCATCGTGCATTAAGTTACACCTCTTTGTGCTTCTCTGGGACCTCTTCTTTCCCTGTTGGATGGCCTCTCCTTTTTCTGGAATGCTCTGCATGGCCATTCCCGGCTAGACTCACTCTGCAGGCCCAGGTCTAAGCTCCCTTCAATTTGTACAAGTTAGTGTTTTCATGTTCTTTTGGTACAATAGCAACATAAAACATCAAGGGCCTATGTGAAGACTGATGAGGGAAATTAAAAGATTTTAAGTACTTTTGATTCCATGGAAGTCACAAAGAATGAAGGGACAGTCCCTTAATTTTATTTGACGTGAGTAAAGGACATAAAATTTTCATTGATTACCATCTTCTAATAGGAAGATAACTGGTGTTTGGCAGTCAGTTCTATAAAAGACTATTCTTAGCACTATAACCTTTCCACATAGCACTAGATATATAAAAGATGATTCCTTAGAATGCTAGTACAATGCATATAGAGAATGGCATCTAAGGCAGTAGGCCTGATACTGGGGGCAGCTAGGTGGTGTAGGGACTGAAATCAGGAAGACCTGAGTTTAAATGTGACTTCAGACACTTACTAGCTGTATGACCCTGGGCAAGTCACTTAACCTTGTTTGTCTCAGTTGTCTCATCGGTAAAATGAACTGGAGAAGGAAATGGCAAACCACTCCAGTACCTTTGACAAGAAAACCACAAATAGGATCATGAAGAGTTGGACATGATTAAAAGAACTGAACAAAACAAAAGAACTGATACCAGGGGCCCTTACATTTTGCCTAGAGAATTTTCTTCCTGATCTTTTCTCAACTTCTCTGGTCTCTGAGCTTCAGTGCAGGATATTGAATATTACGATCTTTTTGGTTGCCTGGGCTCAGATACCCTGATTACTGATTGTTTTTTTCTGCCATTGCTATCATACCTTACCTGGTTCTAAATCCCACTTCTTGAAGAGGATCCACAGGAGTGACATCAAGGATAATGTATTAGTAATAAGAAAAGAAGAGGTAAGTTGTGGTGATGGGTGACTCTTTGCAGAGGGGTACCCAGAAAGCTAGATGCAGACCTGAAATGGATTGTAGAGAGGTCTGCTGACACTGAATACCTCAGAACCATAGCTAGTATTTCTAATACTGCTACCTACTGAAGGATGGGGCTTCATAATAGAAAGGTGTCTCAGGAAAGTAACAGCAGGTTAAGATGACATAAGATGGGGGTTTCTGGGTCAGAGTTTAAGATACAGGTAGGACAGGATTTTGGCCAAGGATAGAGCACTTCTAGTTAGAACTGGTAAAAAATATTTGCATCAAGACTTCTGTATGTGATCCATAGGGCTTTAAGCTAAAAATGGAAGAGAAAAAAGTGACCAAATACTTACTTCTACCAAGGCAGATAACCAAAAAGAATAGCAGGTATAGCATAGGAAGAATAATATTAGTGGAGAGGATTAGTATCTCATTAAAGACATTATGCTGAAGGAGAAAATGAAATAAAATATATAGTATCAAGCATTTATAAACAAGTTCTCAGGATATGGATGATAAAAAATGAACTAGAGATTTTAATGCAAGAAGAAGCATGAGGGAAAGTTTTCGGAAAGGGTCCACAGAGAGAAAAACAGAAGCAATATCATCTTGGGAATATATGTTACAGACCAACGAGCTAGAAGGAGGAAATGGATAGGACTGGGAAACATTAAAAACTTGTGCATGGAAGCATGACATAATAATGATAGGAAGTGTCCACTATCTGGACATTTGGTGGCTCTCTCTCTGTCTCTGTCTCTCTTTCCTCTGTCTCTCTCTCTGTCTCTGTGTCTCTGTGTCTCTGTCTCTCTGTCTCTCCCCTCTTCCACTCTCACCTAAAAGCAGAGCAACTGATATACCTGCAAGGGTTGAACTAAAGTGCTTAACAGGGAACTGAAACCTAAGCTAAATAAGATAATAAAATACTTGTCCTCAGAGAGTTCAAGTCAAGTCCCCAGGACTGGATGACCTATATTGCAGAGTACTGAAAGAACTGGCTGATGTGATTGCTGAACTATACTGTTGGTGGGTATCTCTCTGAATGGCTGTGCAGAATGGAAAAAGGTCTGTAGAACTAGGGAATGCCACATGTGGGTACATCTTTCTTTAAAAAAAAAAGGAGCTTTCATACTGTATACAGAACAATGAACTTGACTTAGTTTCTGGGAAAATATGTGAAACACATTTCTAAAAGGATGGTTTGTGAGCATCTAGAGAGGGAAGCTGTGATAGGGCTTTCTAAATGTTTGTTCAGTTGAATTGCAAGTTTTCATCAGGAAAGGTCAAGCTGGATGAATGTTACTTTCTTTTTGACAGGGTTTCTAGAGTGGTAAAAGAAGGGAATGCTAGATATTTAACATACCTGAATTTGAGCAAGGCATTTATTATAATAATTACAGTTAATGTAATTATAATTAAGTCATTAAGCAAAGTATCTCACAACTGTAGCTGACAGTTTTAATAGTGTTTCAAGGCTTGCAAAGAACCTTGAATATATTATCTAAGTAGCTAGGTAGCACAGTGGATAGGGCCTGAACCTAGAGTCAAGAAGACCTCAGTTTAAATCCATTCTCACACAATTATTAGCTGTGTGACCAAGGATAAGACACTTAATCTCTGTGTACCTGAGTTTCCTTACCTGTAAAATTGAGATAATAATTGCACTTCCCTCCCAGGGATGTAGTGAGGATAAAATGAGATAATATTTGTAAAGTACTTAGCAAACCTTAAAGCATTGCATACATGCTAGTTATTATTATAGTTATCTCATATAATATTCACAACAACCTTTTGAAGTAGGTAGAGGCTGCTTGGGATATGCCTCCCAACTAGAGGTCTGTATGCAAAGATCTCTTAAAAAACTTGTTGAGGATGTTGCAAAGGAGATTGTGGCTCAGATACAAATAGGACTAGGTAACTTCTAATGTACTTTCTAGTTTTAAGGTTCTGTGACCCTGATATTATTACCCCAATGTTTCAGATGAGAAACAGTTTCAAGAAGCCAAGTGATTGTCTATGACCACTTAGCTTATATATGCCAAAGGCAGGATTCAAACATAGGCTTTTTTCTTATTCCGAATCTGGCATTTTCCCCCCATTACATCAGGTTATCTTTTACGATATGAGAAAAACATAGAAAGATGTGGACTACATGATAGTACAAATGGATGGAATTCAAACCCATTGGCCAGATGAAACCCACAAGTTAAAGCATTGATGTTAACCTGAAGATAGGCCTCTAGTGCAGGGGTGGGGATCTTGTGACCTCGAGGCCTCAAGTGGCCCTCTAGGTCCTCAAGTGTGGCCCTTTGACTGAATCCAAGCTTCACAGAACAAATCCTCTCAATAAAATTATTTGTTCTGTAAAACTCAGACTCAGTCAAAAGGTTGCTCCCAAGGCTCTAGAAGGCCACATGTGGCCTCAAGCCTGCAGGTTCCCCACCCCTGCTCTAGTGGAATGCTCCAGGAATCCATCCTTACCAAATTCTGTTAAATATTTTAACAAGAACCTAGATGAAGCAAAGATGACATGTTTATCAAATTTACAGATGATACAAAACTTTGAGGTATAGTCATTACATTTGATAACATTCAGGATGCAAAATATGCCTTGATAGACTAGAATGGATTGAAGTCAAGAAGATGAAATTTAATAGGGAGTAATTTGGAGCCCTTCACTTAGATTCCAAAACAACTTCACAATTACAGTAATAAAACAGAAAACATTTATTTTATTAAATGCTTACTATGTATCAGACACTGTTCAAGAGACAGATATGACTAGGTAAGAGTTCAAGTGAAAGATATCTTTGGGTTTCAATGGATTATAAACTCGATAGGAACCAGCGGCATGACAGCAATCACAAGAGCTCATGTGAACGTGGGCTGTATCTGGAGAAGTATGGTGTTAAAAATGAGGGGACTGATGTTCCCAATATCCTCTGCTATGGTAAAAATGTACTTAGTGTAATGTGTTCAGTTCTGGGAACTCTGTTTTAGGAAGAATGCCAGCAAAATACTGCACACAGAAAGGCAAGAGATCAGGGTACAAAGGAGATTGAAAATTACATAATGAAGACAGGTTGAAGGAACTGGGAATATTTACCATGAAGAAAAGAACATTTGGGAGGGACATAACTGTCTTCAAGTTTCTGAAGGGCTATTATGTCAAAGGAAGGTTAGGCTTGTTCTGGTATGTCCCAAAGTGCAAGACTAGTAGCAATTTGTTGAAGATATAAAGTTGTAGATTTTGGCTCCTTATAATGATGAATTCACTAACAATTAAAATTATTCCAAATGTCATGAGTTGCCTTGAGAGGCAGTAAATTTTCTCTATCATGAAAGGCCTTCAAGTAGAACTTGGAAAACCATTTTTTGTTGGGTCATTGTGGGAGAGGGGCAGGATTCCCAATTAGACGTAAATTGATCATGACTTCATGATGTTCCTCCTGACTCAGATTCTGTGCTTCTTAGACTTAAAGTCCCCAACATGGCTTGATTGTGTTAATTTATGTTAAATTGTGTTAATTTACAATCCTAGGAAACCCCCCTCATCCAAATTCTTTATAGCAGTAGCATAGTGTAATGCATAGAATTCTAGACTTGGAATCAGGAAGTTTAAGGTTCAAATCCCCTGTTTGACACTTATTAGCTTTGCAATCAGTGACAAGTTACCTGAGTTTTCTGAGTCTTCGTTTTCTCATAGGCAAAAATGGAGAAAACAGTTAACTGCTTCACAGGGTAATTGTGAAGTTCAAATGAGGTATTTTGTTTAAATTTCTTGGTAAACTTTAAAAGGCCGCATATGTCTTTTATTAATGTAGTTGCAGATGTTCAGTTTCTGAGCATAGATGAAGACAAGTGTGAAATTGGGTGATTTTTATCCATTTTATCTTTATGGTCCATAACTTCTGCTGGACTTCCATGCTACTCATTAATCTTTCTACTGCACCATTCTTTATCATCTCCCTATCTCTTTCTTTATAGTGACTATTACAAACTTTTCTCCTTTTGAGTCCCTAATTTTACCAATAGTCCTAAGACAATAGATGACAGCTTTCTACTTTACCAAGAAGACTGATGTAAGTAGCATTTATTATTGGGTACCTCAGGATAAGAAGTAGCATTACAATAAACTCCTAAATTTCCCCTTATAGCATGAATAAGCAGTGCCTTTTTTTTAAGGAAATAGAATACAAGAGAATGTGAAAGCATTGGGGTGAATCTGCAGGGGTAAGGAGAACCTGTATAAATGAGGTATATAGATCTGAGATAAATGTCTGTATAGATGTTAGGAGAAATTTTAGCTTGTATAAAGTAATAGAAAACTAGTCAAACTACTTCAGGCTAAAATAGAATTTTTCTAGCTAGGGGCCTGTAGAAATTACAAGTGAACTTAAAACTTTTTTATCTAAAATATGCTCTAAAGCCACAGAAGCTAGAACCATACAGACTTTAGCAGAATTATATTGCTCCTAGACCTAAAATCTTCTTGAGTTCAAATTCAACCTTAGACACTTATTAATTGTGTGACCCTGGGCAAGTTACTTAACCTTGTTTGCCTCAGTTTTCCCATCTGTAAAATGAGTTGGAGAAATAAATGGCAAACTGCTCCAGTATCTTTGCCAAGAAAACCCCAAAATGGGGTCACTAAGAGTTGGACACAACAACTAATCAACTAAATAACAACAGCCACTGGATCATCTGATTTGGTGCACAGCTTCTCCCAAGTCTGGAATGCTTCCTTCCCTGCTCCTAGACAGACCCCATCACCAGTGTCTGCTGTGTGTGTGTGTGTGTATGTTGGTTCATTTTTTTTTTTAAAAAAAAATTTATTTTTAACATACATTTAAGGATTTTTTTTTGAGTTCCAAATGTTCTCCTTCTCCCACTCAATAAGAAGGTGAGCAATATGATTTCAATATGTGAAATTATGCAAAACATATTTCCATATTAACCATGTTGAAATATAAAAATAAGAAAAATAAAGTGAAAAAATAAATTTCAATTTGCACTCAGAATTTATTAGTTCTCTCTTTGGAGACAGATAACATTTTTCATCATGAGTCCTTTGGAATTGTCTTGGATCATTGCACTGATCAGAGGACCTAAGGCTTTCGTAGTTGATCGTTGTTACAGCATTGTTACTATGTACAATGTTCTAGTTCTGCTCACTTCGCTTTGCATCATTTCGTATAAGTTATCCCAGTTTTTTCTGAAACCATCCCTCTTATTTATTATAGCACAATCATATTCCATCACAATCATATACTACAATTAGTTCAACCATTCCCCAGTTGATGGACATTCCTTCAATTTCCAATTCTATGCCACCACAAAAATAGCTGCTATAAATATTTTTGTTCATATAGGTCCTTTTCCTTTTTCTTCAATCTTCTTTGGGATATAGACCTTGTAATGGTATTGCTGGGTCAAGGGTATACAGTCTTTTATAGCCCTTTGGGCATAGTTCCAAATTGTTCCCCACAATAGTTGTACTAGTTCACAACTCCACCAACAATGTATTAATGTTCCTATTTTTTTTACATCCCCTCCAGCATTTGTCATTTTCCTTTTGTGTCATGTTAGCCAATCTGATGGGTGTGAAGTAGTACCTCAGAGTTATTTTAATTTGAATTTCTCTAATCAATGCCATCCCTAGTGTCTGTAGACTTTTTTTATTGTCTCCCTAAGCTGACCTTGGTTGTAAAATTGACTCAGTGTGATTTTTTGCTTATATTTTTTCAATTAGAATTCAGTCTGCTGCCTTTTCTAGATCTATTTGGGGTTGTGCAGGTTGGTGGGTGTAGGGAGGTGGAGCTTGCTATATTTTTCCTGCTACTTTGCCCTCTTGGCTCTGCCTCTGTCTTTAACTTTCTAAAAACTGTCAGCTCTGTCCATTCTTCTAGGTATTAAATCTTTAATTTTCTTTATAAATTCTTTTGACAGCTTGCCTTATTTCTAGCTCATTGCAAGATGGCTAGTTTCATTCTCTAAAAATTGTCCTTTCTTCATACTGTTTTTCATTTACCAAGAACTCTATTCCAATTGTACAAAGGACCCTTATTTTCTGTCCCCAAATATCATTAATCTCTCTCTCTATCTCTGTCTCTATCTGTCTCTGCCTCTCTCTCTGTCTCTGTCTCTGTCTCTCTGTCTCTCTCTTTCTCCTTTCCTCCCTCCCTCTGTCTCCATCCACAAACAAATAGAAGCATTTGGGAGAAAAATATAGTAATAGGGACAGCTAGGTGGCACAGTGGATAAAGCACCGGCCCTGAAGTCAGGAGGACCTGAGTTCAAATCCGGCCTCTGACCAAACACTTGACACTTGCTAGCTGTGTGACCCTGGGCAAGTCATTTAACCCCAATTGCCTAAAACAAAAAAGGGAAAAATATAGTGATGCATACATGTCTGTCTGTGATTATATCCTTTAAATCATACATATATATATACATACTTTAGAGGTATGAAGGATAGAGGATGGATAGATGACTTTTGAGGTCCCCTTCAATTCAGATTCTGGTTTCTAACTTACAATCTTAGAGAGTTGTCTGGGGCCACTGGGAAATAAAGCAGAATGCCTTGAGTCACACAGCCAGTATCAGAGGCTGGACTTCAGGCCAGGTCTTCCTGATTCTGAAGTTAGCTCTCTAGCCACTATGCAATGATGCCTCTCACTCTAAATATATCATTACACCTACTGATAAATACACAGTCAACCCTTTTTATAAGGAATTTAAGAAAGCTAGTGAAAATGATGGAGCAAAATATTTTATACTTGTGTTATCTGTACTCTTTTTCATTCTTTTCCATATTTGAATCATCTGTTTATAAATTTTGCTTCTTTATTCTTCAAACCATGTTTCATTTAATCCAAACTTCTCACATAATATAGTAATATCTTTCAATTACCTTTTCTCTATAATCTTCCTTTTGACTTCTTTATGCAGATATTATAGTTTGGCCATATCTACCTCCTAAAGCCATCCATCTTTACTTCCAATCTTTCAACAATAGGCTCTCTGGGCTACCCTAGGTATTATGGTATTATGTTTTAATGCATTCTCCAAGCTCTTTAATCAATGGTCATATTTTAACATAATGCATCCATAAAGCAGGAGGAGAACTCCCTATTACAAACGAGACCATATCATAACTTTTAAAAAGAACAAAAGTTTGGGGAATGAAATCTAGTGATGGAATTGCAACTATAGGCTGAGCCATTTGAAAAAAATGTAGTTGAAATTATATATTATTTTGTCATCTGATCAGATGCTAGTCATACTTAAATAAGCTAAACTTTAAGAGTTTATTGGAGACAACAAAATAGTGTTAAATGGTTGAGACAATCCTGTCATGTTTGGAGAGAAACTACAATTACAGAGGATAACTTAAAAGTTCACATTTTCAATAGTGAAGTTGCACAGACCTATTTGTAGTTTCAAAGAAGCTCTTCTTACAAAGATGGAAAAGTAGGGCCCCCTTTCTTTCTTAGAACTTTCAGACACCTGGTTATTTATAAATTTGAGACAAAATCATTAGGTAACAGTCCAAGAGCAAATGACAATTAATACTTGCATGACAATTCAGCATATACTATACTATAGTCTCATGACTGGGGCTCCAGGAGCCACAACTTTTCTAAGCACAAGTGAGAAACAGTGACTGACATCTTTTCATTCACTAAATAGTCCCTAGAAAACAGGCTCACACCTGCTCAGCTGTGGCTGGAATTGTACCTTGTAATAATCTAGGACTGTTCATAGTGAAATCATCCTTTATAGAGCCACAATGGAAGGATAAAATGATAACTTTGGTCATGCTAATGCCCTCTGTCATTTCTAAACCTGTAACATGTACTTTTTCAGGGGGCTGGGAGGATCAGGTGGGTGGCAAGAATGGGGTTTCACTAGCCTAGGGTTTGGAAACTCTTGCTCCTTATGCATGTCATCAGCAACATCCTCTTAGAAAGTGGCCTGGGGCCATGAGAAATTAAGTTGCTTGTCCATCATGACAAAGCTATTATGTATCAGAGGCAGGGCTTCCTTACTCCAAGAATGACTCCCTATTTGTTGTGCTATGCATGAGGTGAATGTGATATATTAATTTATTTTTGGTCCTGACCTTTGATTTTATCTTGGTCAGGAAACTCTTAGGCATTGGGGATAGATTGATAAAGATGAAACAGTTCCTATCCTAAAGAACCTTACATTCTGCCAGGTTAACAAGTTGTCTAGGGCATAGAGAGGCTTACCAGCTAGAATATTCCAGAAGCAGGACTTGAACCCAGGACTTCATGACTCCAAGATGGACCAATGACCCTATGCTACACTGTTTTAGTAATGAAAAAAAAAAAACGTTTACTAAGTACTTGGCTATGTGCCAGACACTCTGCTAGGTACTAGGGATATAAATACAATGAATTTTTAAAATCCCATGTGTTGGTTAAAAAAAAAAATGAAATCCACAAAGTACAATGCTTTAAAAGGCTTATATCACTGAGCTACCCATAGAACTATGGCAGCTTGAATAATCTGTCCTCCCATACCGCCCCTCTCCCCACCCCAATCCCAAAGTTTTTTGTCTTGTTCGGTTGTTTTTTAGTCATGTCCAATTCTTTGTGACCCCATTTGGGGTTTTCTTGGCAAAGATACTGGAGTGGTTTGAAGGTACTGAAAAAGGAGGTTGATCCTTAGGCCCATTTGGTCCTCTGGCTTCCTCACTGAGAATGTCAACAGTGATGACAGATTTCACGATGTAGAAACCAGGACTTTAGGAACGAGAGATCAGAAGTTAACTCCTTTCTTTTTCACCCAAAGACCCAGAGGTGAAAGACTGGATCACATTACCAGCTTTCTGATCCCTTGAGAGCTGAGACCATGTTTTTAAACTTTTCCCCAGGAAGCTCTGCTTTTCAGTGGCCTTCTAAAATGTTGGCCTGCCCACTGAAGGAAAAAAAAGCAAGGAAAAAAATAAAAAGTGGGTGCCAAGGTCACACTTGTAATGCTGTACAGAATAATTTACAAGTGTCACCTTCTAGGAAAAAACAAACAAACAACTATGCTACAGAAACCCTTGGGTCCTTGTTTTCTTTCTCAATTCAATCTAAAATCTTTCTTATCTGGAAACTGGTAAATGAATGATATTAGAACTTTGACAAAGACTTCAAGGCACTGTTTCTTCATCTCCATATCTGCAAAATGAGAAGCTTGGACTAGATTCTATTGAAAGGATCCCTTTCCAGCTTTAACATTCTATGATCTAAAGATTAAAAGACACCTTGAACCCACTCCCTCCTCCCAGCCTAACTTCAAGAAAAGAATATGCTATATGTCATCCCAGTAAGAATCTTGCCTATGCTGTGTGTAATCCCAGCAAGACTTTGGGATAATAAGAGTAGAGAGTGCTCAACACATTGCTTATTATCTATCCCTCACTTTCGAGGGTTTCAGTGGCATAAATGGACATGAACAAAATCTAAATTTATAACCAGAACTAAAACAAAGTTAACCCCCCCCCCTTCTTTAGACTGCCATAAAACTTTTTTTTTCTTTTAATGACAATAGCCAAACCATCAGGTTAATCTGAATAGTAACCACTGACATTACACAGATTTGCAAAAGTTTGTGACGCCTGTCTTCGGAGGGAATACTCATAATAGCTTCTAGGTTTTTGTTTTTGGTTTTTTTTTTGATTTTGTTTTGTTTTGTTTTGTTTTAGCCCATTGCTGCTAAAATTCTGACCACATTCATTTCCAAAACAGAAAATCTGAATTCAAACACTAATCCACGTTAACACAATAGTACTCCCTTCACACTGAATCTCAAGTCCAGCGAACACATTGTAAAATAAAATATAGCCAATTCCCAGACCAGAGGCTCCATCACAGGGAGTCCAATTGTAAAGAGCATAAAAAGCCAGGCTCTCCCAGGCAGCATTCTTTTCAGAGGTAGAGCAAAGAAATGGGGAAGATTTTTATTACATCGCATAGATTTGAGTAACCAAGAGAGTCTTTCTGTAGAAACCCCCAAGTCAGAAAAGAGTGTCCCTACCAAGGGCAGGCACAAATATGGGGCACCTAGTTGGAATAAGCGTTGGGAAGCTAAGGAGGAAGGCTACCGAACTTACCCTGCATAGCGATTGTTGTAAAGGTAGCAGTGCTCTGGTTCAGGAATCCGCAAAAAGAGCAGACAAAGCAGCCACTGAGCAGCTATCCAGCCAGGGAGCTTCATAGTGTCCGGAGGGAGTGAGTGAGCCACAACCAGTCAGCCAGCGGCAGACTCAAAGTGGCCAGGAGCCCATTCCCTACTAACTTAACTCAGTCCCTGGAGATCAGGGAGAGGGAGGAGAGGGAGGTAGGCAGGAAGGGACACTGCTTGGCTTCCAGCAAGGGAAAAGCAGGGAGGGGTAAAAAGTTAAGACAACTGAGGAACGAAAGTTGCTCCTGGTAAGAAATGAGTCCTGGAGGGAGAAGCTGGAGCGGCAGCTGCTCAGCTCGGCAAGGCGCGGCTCCACACCCCAGCAGCTGAGACCGAGCCCTAAGCAGGCTCTCCACTTGTAAGGGCTGGGACCTCCTCCCTTGTTGCTGCTGCTGACTCAGCAGCCGGCTCCCCGCGGCGCCCTTCCTTTGGGTAACCCCTTTCTGTTTGTTTGTTTTCCCACTTCAGGCCCCTAACCCGCCTTTGACAACCTTCTACTCTCTCTCCCATCCCGCGGCGCCCCAACCACACCGCCCCCCCCTTAGTAGTCTGCTCACACTGTGGAATGGACGCAGTTCTCTATGTAATATGGTTAATTTCTTCCTGGGGGAAATTCACCAAGATTTTTTTCGTTCCATCAGGGCTGATGTCCCTGTCAGAGCCCAATATCCTCTTTCCGATTAGCTCCTAACTGGATCGGAGTTACTGTTATAAGAGCCTGGGCTACAACAGGTTATTACTCTAAGTCACTTGTGAATGAGTTAAACTTTCTTTCTGAAGTTTTTTCCTTGACTGCTGTGTGCAGAGGAATAGGGGGAGGTAGGTCGTAAGAGTAGCAAAAAAACAAAAACCAAAAAAAAACCCAAAACCCAAAAACTAATAGTTCCTGGTCCTTTAGGAGTTTACAATTTAGCTGAGCAGGCTAGGTACACACATAGATAACAAAAAGTACCAGACCTGTGATTTCATTGGTTGGTAGACGGAACCAATACCTTTTCTTTAACTTCTCGTTTTTTGAGAGTTGCTTAAGTAACTTACTCGGGGTCATATAGCCAGTATTTGGCTGAGACTTGAATCTACAACTTCTTCGCTCTAGAGCCTGTTCTCTATCCTTGTTGCTACCGCAGCTTCTAAGTAAGAAAAGGACGTGTTAAATCCAAGAGACACTGTTAAGGAGAAATCAGGCACTTCAGGTATTCAGTGTGGACTAGAATAGACCTCGCTTCAGTGTAGGAACTTAAAGAAATATAGTGTGTTTTATCTGGGGAACCAGGAGAGTGCATGAGCAACTTTGATGCTTCACTGATAACTTATTTTGAACAGACCAAATATGCCACTTTTCCACTGCATTTCTTAATTTTTTCTTGTACTATTTGAGTAGTCATGGCCAAGACCACTATATAACTTGCAAAAACCAGGAAATCTCAACTGTTTCCTCATATAGGAGAGTATAATGATAACAACAATGTTGGAGTAAGATGACACCAGTGTCTATATTCAGGACCAACCAATAGCATTTGCCATGACTAAAGCCTCCAACCTACGAAGAGATGAAGCTTAATCTATCAATCTACAGGTATCACTATGCACCAGGCACTGTGCTGAGGAATGAGGATACAAAAGAAAGGTGAGAAAAGAGAAAAAAGTCACTGGAGAAGAAAGTCAACTGGGAAATAGGGATTTCTGGGGAACAATCAGGTCTCCTCATTTTGCATCCTTATGCTCCTTCCATCTCTGTGCCTTTCCCCTGGCTATCCCCATTCTGGAATGCCTTCCCTACTCACCACCACCCTCTGGAATCTCTGGTCTCCTTCAAAACTCAAGTTCTACTTTCTACAGGAGACCTTTCCTGGTCCCTATCCTAATATTTTCCCTACTAAAGCTACCTTCTATCTACTTTGTATGTATTTTATATATGCCTATGTATAAGATGTATGCAGCGCACACACACACACACACACACACGTTATTTCCTCCTTTAGAATATAAGCATGTTGAAGGCAGGGGTTGTTTCACCTCTATCTTTGTATCCTCAGAGCCTAGCACTGTGGTTGGCACATAATGGGCGCTTAATAAATGCTCATTGATTGATTAATTTGACACCCTTGGCTTTGTGTGGTGCATCTTTTTAAGTTTGTGAGGATAGCAGGCAAACCTCAGTCTACTTACAGAGGCAAAGAGGAGGCATGTCCAATGACCTGAGTACTACTGAAACAAGAAGAGCTTGTCATAAATTGGGGGAAAGTCATGTAAAGAAACAACTTTTCCCACCTTGAGGCTTCAATGTGTCAAACTAATTCAGTATAAATCTGTCATAATTCATCCACAAAGGTACCCTAGCCAAACCAGGAATGTTGGCTATGGCTGGGTGGTAAGCATGCCATCAAAGGAGTCTTTCAAAAGGTTATTTGGGTTGTGGTGATGTGTTACAGCAGCTGTGACAATCTGGACTCAGATTCCAAGGTAATAACTTCTCTACCCTTGGCAAGCAAAGATCTAAGACGTACTGTAAGGGTACCTAGAAAACTTCAGATCAAAGAGTTTCCCAAACAATAGGAGTCACTCTCAGTGATAGTTTCTCAGCTTTTCAGGCACCATGTTATCTGATCAAATTCCTCTTGAGAAAGAGAAGCTTCCATAAAATGTCAGTGGTAGAAAGAGACCATCTAAAAAGAGGTAGAAGAGAGCAGGGAGATAGGCAATTTTAAGAAAAAAGGTTCTTTTTTTAAAAGTCCTAAAATAGAGTGAATTTTTAAAGCCAGTTAGGAATATGGAAATATGGATGAGTGAGTAGTGGTAGAAGAAGAGAAATCTTACTTATTATCTATGGCCTATTAATATTTTAGTGGACAAAACACTTATCCACTAAACAAGCTAAAAAAGAAACAAAAACCAAATACAAACAAATAAACAAAAAACCTTCTGGATCCTGACTTACTGACTGACCAGTCATAAGGAAGAGAAGAGGACATGCAGCAGACAGAATAGATTACTGATGTGGGGTTTATGAAAAGTGAATCTCTGAGTCTTTCAAAGGATTACTAGTGACTTTGAATTATACCCTGACAAGCTCCTGCTGGGAACTATATGATGGAAAACTGACTATAAAGTCAAATGGGAGTTTCCCTCGTCTGTAAAATGAGAAGGTTGGATCTTATATAGAACTTTGCACCTCTTTTATGTACTTCAGTATATCAAAGACCAGTGATTTCATGAGTATAAGTCCTCCTACATCAAGTGTAGACAATAACTCTCCACACCTTACCACATGATTTTTATGAGTTGCTATAGGCCAAAGTCGAATTCTATCACTTGATGATCAACTATCTGGAAATGAGTCACTCCCAACCTAGACTGGTCCTGAACTGTCAAGGGGCCACTATTTGATACTTCTGGAGCATGGTAGGACCTATCAAATCTGAATTCCACTGATATGACTTTCAATAATCCAAGGTCACCTCCATACCATGCTGAGATATCAGAGTAAGATATTGCTGTTAAATAACTGTGCTGTTGTACTGGGAGTTGTTTGAATTCTGCCTTGGATGCCTACTGGGTAACCTAGGGCAGGTCACTTAACCTCTCAGCCTCAGTTTCCTCATCTGTAAAATGGGAATAATAACACCTACCTCATATTGTGGGGCTCAAATGAGATAACATGAAGCATTTTGGAAACTTTATTGTACTATGTACATATTAGCTATTATTATTACTGTTATTAATGTTCTAATTATTTTGTGTTATATTTATGAAAAAGGGACATAACCCTTTGCCATTTTGGCAGGGTTGTTGGTAGTGGGCACCAGCTTTGACATCATCCCCCCACTATATCTAATTTTTCCTATAACGCTTTCTTGAGTTTTCTCAAAGTTTCAGGGTAACTTGCATCGCTTTGGTTCTGGTCCCTCAGGGTGGAGGTGAAGGTTGATGAGAATTGGAAAGGCAAAAGGAAAAGAGGTACAAGAGTTTTCTCCTCAACTTCAAAATGAATCAATGAGATACATTGACCCAGTATGGGACAAACTACCTTTGCCTTGAGGTTGTTGTTGTTATTCTCCTTCATTCTTGAAGAGAATCAATAACATCAGGTGGGTGATGTCTTGAGTAATACATGAATTAGATTTAAGTGAGGCAGAGCTGCACAAAGTTGTCAGCCTCACTATCTCCTCTAGAGTCGTCAAAGTGCAGTGGCAAGACATAATGATTGGTGATGGTCCAAGATGCAGTGGATGTCTTTCTATATTCAGGGCTTCCCCACGCCACATTGGGAATGAAAGGAATGTAATTTAGTCACTGTAATTCAGTAAATGTTGGAGACTATTGCTTGAGATGCCAATCAAAAGGTCTTTATAGCTGTTTAAAACACTCTTTTCTATTCTAGTTTGTTGGGTCTTTAGGTAAAACTAAAACAAAAGAGGTGGAAATTTATCTGCTAGCCATAGTCATGTTGGACCTAGTTTTCTCATTGTAAAACTATAATACTTTTCTGAGGAATGGGAAACGAATGGCAGCAGCAGCAACTGTAGTGGTGCCAACAATGCAACTGTGGTGTAGTAGCAGGAGCTCAGCAGGGATATGGAGCCTCTGAGCCTCAACAGGAATGGCTATATAGGTGCCTGAAAGAAGATAGACCCTACAAGAGGGAAAAATTTTATTAGCTGTCTATGAATTCAGGTACAAGTCCCTTCTGTGTTCTTTGTGATAGGGTATGAACTAGTTTATAAACCTGATTCTTGCTGAGGAAACTGAGGACTCTTTGGGGAGAGCTAGAAATGAGTAAAATTCAGATGTTCCTAACTAACCCTGGTGGGAGCATGAGCTAAAGAACCAATTTTTGAGATGCCTACAAGATTGAATCCCATATATGTGTACTCAAAGCTTTGGACATGGTCATCAGATTGTAATTATTTGTATATGTGTCATACTTCCTTCCACTAGACTTTAAACTCCATCAAAAAGTAGAGTCCTAAATGACCACATCACTCCCTGTTTAATAAACTCTAGTGGCTTCCAATTACTTCTAGGATCAAACACAAATTTCTCTTTTTGACATGTCAAGCCCTTTACAACCCAACTTTATCCTGCCTTTCCAGATTTATTATGCATTACTCTATTTCACGTAGTCTTTAGTCTAGCCAAACTGGCTTTCTTGCTATTCTTCCCACATGGTGCTTCATTGTCTTTGCAACGACTATTTCCCATGCCTAGAATTCACCTCCTTCCAATCTTTTCCCATGAGAATCCGTAATTGACCTCAAAGCTGAACTCAAGGGCTACCTCTTATGTGAGACCTTTCTTGTTCCATGGGGTAGTGTGTCTCCACTTTGTATTTATTTTGCATATATTTTTACCTGATAGTTCTGTGTAGGACAGAGTTGTCAGGCATGCAACCCTTAGTCTGTGTGACCCACAATACTCCTGAGTTCAGCCCCAAACAATGAAAATATAATGGGAAATATTCAACAAAATAAATAAAATACAATAAGATATAGATTACATTCTTAAGCTAAGTCAATATGCAGCCAACAAAGATCTTTATGTATGGATTGGTGGCTCCCATCTCTATCTGAGACTGACACCACTGGTGTAGTGGATGCCTCTGACACATACTGGCTGTGCATCCATGAGCAAGTCATGAATCTTTCAGGGCTCTAGGCAATGCTCTAAGACAATTGTTGCTAAGTCATTTTTAGTCATGTCTGAAGCCTAATGATCCCATTTGGGGTTTTCTTGTCAAAGATACTGGAGTGGCCTACCATTTCCTTCTCCAGCTTATTTTACAGATGAGAAAACTGAGATAAACAAGGTTAAGTGACTTGCCCAGAGTCACACTAGTAAGTGTCTGAGGCTGGATTTGAATTCAGGAGGATGAGTCTCCCTGACTCCAGATCCAACACTCTATGCACTGTACCAAAAAAGTTGTCAATAAGGTGCCAACTTGTCTCATAGAGGGAGCTTCCATCTCCGAGCTCCCTATATCATTGAAATAATAGGTCTAGTAGTTAGCTCCATCCTATCTGTATATACTTACATGTACAAAATTATCTACCCACAGAATGTAAGTTCCTTCAGGGCAGGGACTGCTTCATTGTTGTCTACATCCCCAGCACTTAACACAGTGCCTGGCACGTAGGGGGTGCTTAATAAATGCTTGAAGAATGATTGATTGATTGGAGTAGGGACTACATCACCCAATTTTCACGTTTCTCCCACTGTCTAACATAAATAGACAATTAATAAATATTTGTTGAAATGAATTGGATTAAATCTGCCAAAGGTACTTCCACCTCTTAAATTTTTTTATCCTGTGAGAATCACTTGGGGAGGCAGTTTTATAAAGAAAAGAGTAGAATAATGAAAATTTTATTTTTGGAGAGCTACCTAGGGAAAAAAGTTTAAAGACATAGTTGAGCTTTGTAATATACCCAGATCTTCATTTTGATTCACTTATTCTGTAATGCTTAAATAATAACCATGCCTTCTTGCGTAGTAACCTTTGTGTATCACCATTGTCTGAATCTAGGAAGGGAACACAACTAGTCAGGGGGAGATTTCTCCTGGTCCTAGCAATTATGTGAGAAATGCTTTGAACTGTCTTCCCAAAGTCTTTGCTAATGGCCAAATAATTGTTTATGGATTGTCAATGAAATATGAAGGGCTCTGACAGCTATCAATAAAACATAATTTCCCTAATTCATTGAAGGATGATGGATAGTCACTTAACAACACATTTATTCTGGGCGCTACATTTGTCTGATACTGACCATATGTTCCTAAAGTTTTGAATACATTGAGGAAACTGGAGAGTATGAATTCTTTTTCTTATAGAGGAGTACCATAGTGAAATAATAGCATCGTTATCATCAATACCAAATGCAGTGGAACGACTGATTTTGAGTGTGTCTCCTTGCTACAGGGAAACTTATTGAGGAAAAAATAAAGGCATCAGTTCTAACTTCCTTGGACATCTTAAATTTTTTTAAAGATAAGAGTTATCCAAATAATTTTCCCCAAGCCTTTCTAAATTCTTAATTGAATGTTTAATGTTTGTCATGGATGAGATATGCATTAGGTCAACTATATCAAAGAGTTTTTATGTTTGTGTGTAGACCAATATTTTACACCATTTACCAAGATAAGGTAAAAATGAATACATGACCTAGATATAAAGAGAAGTTATAAGAAAAACTGAAGAACATGGAACATAGCACTTATCAGACCTATGGATAGGTGAATAATTTATGAATAAGCAGGAGATAAAGAGCAGAGTATATGTGACTGAATTTAACTCTTCTATTATTAGACAACTTTTTAAAAAGAAGAACAAAATCATCTGCATTCTTTTAAAACAACATGTTTTGTTGATTTCTTTTTCATAGTATGTTTATTTCCCAATGACTTTCCTACCCTCACTCCATACTTTGCCAGTAGAAGTGTCCCTTATAACTTAGAAGTACAGTACTATAAATCAAAACAAATCACACAATAGCCATATCTGAAAGAGAGTGCCTTGTCCTTCAACTATAGTACATCACTTCTCTTTAAGAAGTATGACTTATGCTTCACCACCTGTTCTCTGAAGTCATGAATAGTTACTGAATTGATCAGGATACTAAAGTCTTTCAGTATTATTGTTTTGCATTATTTCGGACATCACATCCAGGTTCTGCTTATTTTGCAGATATGAATTTTTTATGTTTGTCATTTTTTGTAATATAACATTCCTTAATTTATTTAACACTACTTGTTCAGTCATTCCCAAATCAATGGGAACTAGTATTCCTTCCAGTTTTCATGGAACTGCTCTCTCTTGGTTCTCCTACTTTTCTAACTGCTTCTCTTGTCTCCAAAGGATCTTCATCCAGGCCACACTAGCTAACCATGGGTGGTCCCTCAGGGCTCTGCCAACTGTCATCTTCTCTTCTTCCTCGTCAATCTCATCAGCTCCCATGGGTTGAATTCTCATCACTATGCTGATGTCTCTCAAATAGACTTATCCAGTCCTAACCTTCCTGCTGATCCCTAGTCTTGTATCTCCAACTGTTATACATCTCAAACTAGATGTCTTGTAGATATCTTAAGTTCAACCTGTCCAAAATTGAACTTACAATCTTCCCCTCCAATATTCTCCACTCCTTCTAATTTCCTATTACTGTTGAGGGTACCACCATCCTCCCAGTCTCCCAGGCTCACAACCTAATTGTCATCCTCTGTTCGTCACTATCTCTCAACCTCCCCCCCCCCCCGCATCCTTTCTGACATCCCTTATATATTCTCCCTTCTCTCCTCTGATGCTGCTACCACCCTGATGAAGGCCCTAATCACCTCATGCCTGAACTATTGTAAAAGCCTGCTGGTTAGTCCACCTGCTTCCAGTCCCACCCTATTCCAGTCCATCTTTCAATCAGCTGTCAAAGTGATCTTCCTAAAATATAGGTCTGCCTATGTTCACCCACCCCTTTCTCCCCCTGCTGCCTCTACACTCAATAAACTCCAGCAGCTCCCTCTAACCACTAGTATCTAATATGAAATCCTCCGCTTTGCATTCAAAGGCCTTCATAACTTGCCCCACCCCTTTCCTGTCTTCTTATACCTTATAACCTCTCCTCTTTGGGTCCCTCTCCAACAATTACTTTGTGATTCAATGACAATTCAATGATTCTTGCTGCTCTTCACATACACAGCTAAGTGGCGCAGTGGATAGAATGCCAGGCCTGGGGCTAGGAAGACATGAGTTCAAATCTGGCAGCAGACACTTACTAGCTATATGACCTTGGGCAAGTCACGTAACTGTTTGCCTCAGTTTCCTCATCTGTAAAATGATAATAGCACGTACCACCCAGCATTATTGTGAGGATCAAATGAGATAATAATTATAGTGTTTAGCACAGTATCTGGCATATAGTAAGGTCTTTATAAGTGTTAATTATTACTATTTAATATACTTCTCCTCCTTACTCTGATCGTTTTCACTGGTTGTCCCCCATACCTGGAATACATTATCTTTACCTCCTGGCTTCCTTGGCTTCCTTTAAGTTCCATCTAAAATCCCACCTCCTACAGGAAGCCTTTCCTGATCTCCCTTCGTTCTAGTGCCTTCCCTCTGTTAGTTATTTCTAATTCTTCTATCTTGCTTGTTTGTCTACAGCTGTTTGCCTGTTGTTTCTCCCATTAGACTGTAAGGACTGTCTCTTGCTTTGACCTGTTGCTTAGCACATTTCCTGTCACACAGGAACTTAATTTTTTTTTTCTGATTTGCTGCCAGAAAAAGTGCTTTTATAGATATTTTTGTATTTATGAGACTTTTCCTTCTGTCTTTGACCTCCTTGTAATACTGTTTATTAGTGTTGCTTCTGGGCCAAAGAGTATGAATGGATGAAATTTGGTGGCTTTTTAAAAAGTATTCCAAATTGTCTTCTAGAATAGTTGGGCCATTTCACCACTCCAACATCCATATGTTAGGATTCCTGACTTCCAACGGTCCCTTCAACACTCATTGTTTTTGTCATCTTTGCAAATCTGATGGATATAAAGTAAAACTTCAGAGTTGTTCTAAATTTCACTTTACTTTTCAGTGATTTGAAATGTTCTTTTATTTATTCATTTGTTGATGGCTGCTTTTATTCTTTTGAAAACCACCTGATAGTATACTTTGCCCACTTATCTACTGGGCAATGGCTTGTATATTTGTAACAATTCCCTACATATTTTGGATATCAGAACTTTATCATAAATACTTACTGCAAAGATTTCTATCATAACTTTCTCTTCCAATTTTGGCTGCACTGATCTTGTTAAGGCAAAAGCTTTTCATTGTTATATAATCAAAATTGTCTGTTTTATCTTGTATGAATATGCCTATCCTTTGCTTAGTTAAAAATCCTTTCCCTAGATATAATTATGCAAGGCATGTTTTTAGCATTTACTAATCATTTTAATGCTTCATTTTATTTTTTTGCCATGTATTCATTTGGAGCTTATTGTGGCATATGGTATAAAATGTTGGCCTAAAACTACATTTTGAATAAACAACTTCCCAGTTTTCTGAGCACATATTTTTTAAGGGAAGGGAATAAGCATTTATTTAGTACTTACTATGTACCAGGCACTGCACCAAGCACTTTACAAATATTATCTCATTTGATCCTCAAAACAACCCTGAGAGATAAGTGCTATTATTATTCTCATTTTTTAGTTGAGGAAACTGAGGCAAATAAAGGTTAAATGACTTGCCCAGGGTCATACAGCCAGTAAGAGTCTGAAGTCGGTTTGAACTTAGGTCTATCATGACTCAATGCCCAGTACTCTATCTATTGTACTGCATCACCTAGCTGCCTTTTAAAGTAAGAAATTCTTGACCTAATTCTTGGGTCAATGGAACACTAGGCTTTTATAATCTATTGCTTATGGGTCCTGCTTACCTAATCTGTTTTGGTGGTCAACTTTTCTATTTTTTAAACAATATAGTGTTTTCTTTTGGTATTTTTTTATTCATTTTAAATTTAAATACAAAATGAGAAAAGAAAAAAAGACATTTTCAAGAATGCAGCAGAACATGAGAGGATTTGATGTAAAACAATAAATTTCCATTTCAAGAAAACCTATATAATAAATACTACACATGATCTTCAAAGCTACTCAGCTTTTCTTTGCTTCCTTCTAGGTTTTCTTTTGTTCTCTGCTGTGTGCTTTTTACTTTATTTTTTTTTCTCTCTTTACCTGCCCCCCAGCCCCACCCTAAAGAAAGGTATAATTAAATGAGGATATATGTGTGTATGTGCATATATATATATTTTTTCTCACACACATGTATACATACATACACACATGTACATACACACATATACACACATATGCATACTGTGTATATATACACATAGATATCTATAAACATACATATATACTTATGCATATATATACATACATATATATATATATAAATATATATATGTAAGACCATATTACACATATTTCTGCTTGTCTTTATGCTCAACACATACTGGAAAGTACTTTTCCAGCATTGGCTGTGTGGGTGTCCTCAATTCAGTTGGTGTTTTCTTCTTCCAAAAACAGATTTCATGGCTCCCTTATAATGCCTGGTAAGGTTAGAAAAGAGGATGTGCTTTTAGGCATCACAATAGCACAAAATGTTATGGATTGTCAGGGGATTCTGAGTGTTCTACTTAACATGGAAGTGAACATCAGTTAAGCATCCTCCTGGATTCTCAGAGGGTCAAATCTTCTTAAGCCCTCAGCTCTTCTTCTAACCCCTGTCTTGGGAGAGGATATCATCTCCTACTTTATAAAGAAAAATGAGAGCATTACACTTGAGTTCCCTCATCTCTCATTCTCCGTAGCTCAAAACCTGGCTTCTGCTCCCCTTCCATTTCAGAAAGAGATGGCTTGCTTCCTTCTGTCTCACTTGACCCTGACTAGCCCTTCTCTCCTTATCCCATGAATTATCTATCATCTCTCTCATCTTCAATGCTCTACCAGCCCCATTGTGATGTATAAAAAAGTTTGAGAGACATACTTTTTGGGTAATTAATCATTTTATTAATCATGCTAGCAATAATTAATAAAAGGGGTCAGTGACACTCTTGAATGCCAATGGAACCCACTCAATGTTTATATGCCCTTGGAAGAGTGGATGTTCCTGAGGGTGGCATTGACTGATTAGTTAACAATTAATGAGAAGAAGGAATATTGTAATTAGAGATGGAGCATCTAATGAGAGGCTGGGGTGGGGGAGACTTGACTCATCACTCAGTCTTGATGTGGATACTTTTATCAAAACTATCCCTGCCTAGGACAATCAAGACAAAAGGGGGTCCACCTCTGCTCTGACCTGGCTGAGTAGAACACAATGGGCTAGAATTCACCTTAGATTAAATTCTTTGTAAGATTCTCTATTTGGGTGGGGTCTGCCCCCTGGATCTGAAAGGCCCGTACACTGGGGATTTGGGTTATTTCATTCATCAACAATGCCCTTCAGAGATTGAACATATTTATACCTAGAGGCTTCTGAAAAAAATCTTAGTTTTAATTCAATAATTGATTATGAATACATGAAATAGTCATTTCTCTTACCTTTCTAATATGCTCAGATCTCTTCTACCCATCCCCAATCCTCCTTTTGATCCTGATATCCTTAAGCTATAGTCTCACATCTCCTCAACTTCATTGCAAAATTCATTGAAAAAAGTAGTTCACCTCCACTTTATCACCACCTTTTCACTTCAAAATGTCCTGAAATCTGGTTTCCATCTCTACTTCTCTAAAAATTGCTTTCTCCAAAGTCACTAATGATCTCCTAATTAGAATAATTTCATTTTAAGAGACATGTATGTAATGGAAATTAGAACACAAGTCATACAGAGTACAATAAGATATTTGAAGAATGGGAAATCACATCTATTTGAGGGAATCAGGGAAAAATTCATAAGAAGCAACACATAAACAGATCCTTCTTAGTGGGGCAAGGTATCCAGGTTCACTGCTAGTATACCAGCTGGCTCCAGAGAAGAAAGTGAGGCTGGTGACTTTTCACAGCCATCCCCAACTTAAACCCAATTCACTTGCATGTCAAGGCATCTCCTCCCCGATGTCATGGTCCACTTTGTGAACAAAGGACAAACAATGACATTCACGTTCTAAACTATAATTACTTGTGTATTTCCCTTCTTTCTATTTTTCCTCACTATCCTCAGCCTATTTACCCTATCCCTCCTCACTCCTCTAATTTACTTCTGCTTGCTACCTTGAGCTCCTATTTTTTAACTTACCTACCCCTCTACAAGTCCCTCCCTTATCCTGCCCCCCCACTCTATCCCCTTGCTCTCTTATTTCTTTCTAAATTTAGAAGGGTTTTATACCCTTTTAGAAAAGTGTGTATGTGTGTGTACACACACACACACACACACATATTTGTGGGATAATTACTCCTTTTTTTCTCTCCCTACAGTTTTTTTTTGGATTCATCCCATCATACAGAGCTCAACCCAAGCCTTTCTTTCAAATTATCCAAATAATGATCACAGTCATAAGAGCACTCATAACATCTCCACATATAAGAAGCAAACAGTTTGACCTTACTGAGTCCCTTGTAATTAGTCTTTAAAGTTTACTTTGTATTTCTCCTAGATCTTATATATCAAATTTTCCATTAAGTTCTGCTATTTTTGTCACAAATACCTGAAAGTCTTTCAGTTCATTAAATGTCCACTTTTTTCATTCATGATTGTACTTAACTTTGCTGGGTAAGTTGCCCTTGGCTATTACCCCAACTCTATGAAATACGGTATTCAAGACCAAAGACCTTCAACATAGTATCTTCTAGGTCTTGTGTGACTCCATGATATTTAAGTTGTTTTACTCTTGTTGCTTGCAATATTTTCTCCTTAACTTGGGTACTTTGAAACTTGGCCATGATATTCCTGTAAGTTTCTCTCCTGGGATCTCTTTCAGGTGGTGATTGGTGAATTTTTTCTATTTCTACTTTGCCTTCTTGTTCTAGAACTTCAGGGCAATATTACTTGATAATTTCTTGTAATATTGTATCAAGATTCTTTTTTTATAATAATTTTCAGGTAGTCCAACAGTTTTCCGATGAGATGTTTCACATTCTCTTCCATTTTTTTCATTCTTTTGATTTTATTATTTTTTGGTGTCTTATGATGTCATTAACTTCCCCTTGCCAATTCTACTTTTCAAGGAGTCATTTTCTCCCTTAAGTTTTTTATTCTTTATTTCTAGTTGGTTGACTTTCTTTTCATAATTTTCTTGATTTTCTTTTATTGCTCATTCTTTTCCTAATTTTTCCTCTGTATGTCTTATTTGATTTTTGAAGTCCTTTTTGAGTTATTTCAAGAACTTTTTTCAGGCTTGGGACCATTTGACATTTCTCATTGAAAAAGGAGTGGCTTTTTCAGCTCCACTATTTTCCTCTGAGTATGAATCCAGATCTTTTCAACCCCCATAGTAGCTACCTATTGCTGGCTCCTTTCTCCTTTGTTTACTCATTTTTATTTCATATTATTTTGTTTTTAGCAGCTATTATTATAATCAAGTTCTAGTCCTGAGGTGTGGGAAATGATGCCTCAAGTCTTAGGTCTTTCTTACTGTAATTTTCTGAGCTCTGTCTTGGGGCCCAACCTTAGGCGCTCCTCTCCACCACTAAACCAAAGCCAGGGCTACTGGCCATGCTGTCCCATAAATGCTCTTGCTCCTTGTCCTCCCTCTGGTGGCTGTAAACTTCAACCATCCTTTCAACCCTGGAACTGAAACCAAAGACTCTGCAATCCTGCAAGTGCCCACAGCTATCAGGGACCTTGTCTGTCTGCTACCACACTTGGTAGGCATGTGCTAACTCCTTCTCCCCTATAGCCACAGCCCAGGATCATGTCAGGTCAGCACAGCTGGGTTTGATGGCCCTCCACAATAGAAGGTTCTTCAATCTTTTCCTACTCAGACATCAGAGCCCAACACTGTCAGTGAGGTGAAAGTTCCTGAGGCTGAGGCAGCCATCCCACCCAGCTCTCCCCAAGGTCACTTTCCTCATTGGTAGAATGAAAGAGTTGTACTCAACCTCCAACATCCCCTTCCAGATCTAAATCTATGATTCAATGAAAGGCAAATTTTTGTTGGAAGGAATTAAGGAGGACTTCATGGAGTAGGTAGTATCTAAGTTAGACTTTGAAAAATGGACAGAATGTCAATTCATAGAAATGGAGGGTTGAGAGGGGGGAAAAAGTATAATAGACACAGGAAGATAGCACAAACAAAGGCATGAAGATTAAAAAATGCACTGGATATGTTTGGTAAACAGTGAATAGTCCAATTTGCTAGGAGCATAAAGAAAGTAAAAGGCTGTGTTCGGGACACTTGGCAGGTTGAACCCCATTATATGAATAGACAATTTTGCTTGAGGAGCTATTTAAGGAGGACTAGTAAGCAAAAAGTCTTCTGCAAAAAAATTTTAGCTCATTTGTAAACATACAAATCCATCAAAATGGTTTCTATATATAGACCCTAGGCAGCACTATGGGAAAGTACAACCAGTACCTATTCTTTTAAAGCCATCAGCAGGAACCATGTGAATATTTGCTGTCAGCTTCTATGTTACACTCCCCAGGCTCTAATGTCAAGTTAGAGGTATGTACTTCAATCAGTTTCTTAGTTCTGCCCCCAACTTTTGGCTATTCTTTTTCTCTTCTTTTTCAACATGTTATATCTTATTATTCAAATTACATATACATAGGACAGAAAAAAACCCATCATTTAATCAAATTTTAAAACTATTGTAAAACAGAATTATTAAAGAGACAATCTTAACTCTCTCTTACCCATAACTGTAAACATTAATCTCCCAACCAAATCCTCCTCCCACCCTGCTTTTTTTCTGCCCAATCCCCAAGCAGACTATTCCTTCGATTCTTGAGGACTCATAGAAAATATAACTTCAAAATTCCAAGCCATATGCTAGACCTGAGGGCCAATGGATATGTCTTTTTTCAAGGGACAAGTTATTTTGTAGCAAGAAAGATACTTAGCACCAAATGATAATTATAATATTGCTAAGGACAACTAAGCAGACAAGTTCCAAACTCCAGCTTGATAGAACCTGGCACTGCTTGTGTACTTTTGACATAACCTTGAAAAATTGAAGTGTCATCTCCATTCAATGATGGACTGGGGTAGGATTCTAGTGCAGGCAATAGTATCATATTTATATGTATTTTATTAAATTGTGCTGTAGAGAAGAGCTAAACTAGAAGCTTATTTAAAAACAAAAGTATTACTAATATGGTGGTAGTGATGAATGCTTTCTGCCTGATTACACAAAGCAGTAAATAGGAGGTCACTTAGAAAGGAGAGAGAACAGACAGAATAAATACAATCCATGTTTAGAAAGCATCACTGTCACAAGGTAGTAAGGAAGTGATAAAGCAGAATGCATACATTCTGTTTTGTTTAGAAAATATCAGTATCACAGGACATTATGGAAGAGATTTTTTTGGGGGGGGAGGGAGCATTTGTAACACTTAAATCCCAAAATTATTTTGGAGAAGAGAAGAGAAGAAAGTAAAAGAGTACAGAAATGAAAATAGACCTAAATAAATTGGAGAAACAATAATTACTCATTGGTAGGTTGAACTAACATGATAATACACAAGTTAGTTTACTTTATTCCACAAATTGCCGACAAGATGCCAAATTACAAAATCAGATTATCAAAGGGATAATTTATATGACTGGAAAATTATAATGAAATTTGTATGAAGAAACAAAAAATCAAAAACCTCAAGAATAATAATGAACAAATATGGAAGAGGATCTATCAGTACCAGATCAGAAATATTAAAATGATTTAGTACTGGTTTAAAAAAAAAGATTGATCAGTACAGCCCATTCCACAACATTTGGAAGAAAACACAGAAACAGAACATTCAATGAATCCACAGACCTGAGTAACAGGGGGAGGGACTCACTATTTGACCAAGATTGCTGGGAAAACTAGACAGCAGCATGACTGTTCTTTATGTTTCTATAGCTTCATCTGTAGGATGAATTTTCTGGTATCCAGTCAGGTCTACATTCCAACAAAAGGCACTTCTATACTGATATTATTCATAAGACTTCACTAAGAAAAGTTTAGACCAAGACCTTACACCATACACCGAGATAAGCTCCAAATAGATACATGACTTAGATGTAAAAGGTCAATTCATAAACCCTAGAGGAGCAAAGAAAAAAATGACCATTCAAACCTATGGGTATGGAAAAACTCATGACTAAACTTGATTACATAAGATTTTAAAAACTTTGCACAACTAAGTCTAATTTAGTAAAAATGAGAATAGAAAAAGGTAACAAAAATTGCAGAGAGTTTCTTTGAGTAAGATCTCATTTTCCAGATATATAAGAAACTGATTCAAATTTGTTAGGTTAAGAACCATACCACAATATATAAATGGTCAATGATATGAATGGGAATTTTTCAAAGGAAGAAATTCGGGTGATCAACAACCATATGAAAAAAAGTTATCTAAATCGTTAAAGGAATACAAAGCAAAACAATTTTGATGTTCTACCTCGCATCTGTTAGGCTAGCATGGAAGACAAATGAGGAAAATAACAAATGCACAAAGGAGCATGGGAAAACAAGTGTATTAGTTCAATGTTGATGGAAATATTTGGTCCAGCTATTCTGAAAATGTTTGGAACCATGATCCCTAAATTTACTAAAATATGCATATCCTAAATCTATACCCCCCCAAATCAAATAAAGAGAAAAAAGACCCACATGTACAAAAGTACATCAGCCCTTTTTGTAGTAGCCAAAAACTGAAAACTAAGTGTGTTCTCACTTATTGGAGAATGGCTAAAAACAGTTGTGCTATATGAATATGATGTAATATATTGTCAAAAGAACTGATAAAATGGATAGTTTCAGAGGACTCTGAGAAGACTTTTATTAACTTATGCAGAATGAAATAAGCAGAACTAGTAGAACAATTTCTACAATGACATTATAGATAAAAACAACTTCAAAAGACTTTAGAACTCCAATCACATAATAATAAGTCACAGATCCAAAAGAATGAAGATGAAACACTCCAATCACATTCTGAAGAGAGGTGATAGAATTAAAATGCAAAAGAGACATAGTGTTTGGGATATAGCCAATACAGGGATTTGTTTTGCTGAACTATGCATCTCTGTATTGAGTACTTTATTTTTATTTTTTCTAAAAGTTGCTTAATTTGAGGGGGATAGGAGGAGGGACAGATTAATAAAAAACAAAAAAGGGATATTTATGCTATATGCTACATTAAATCAAATTTATTGCTGTGCAGTGGTATTGCTCTGAATTAATAGGCAATAAAACACACAGCCAAAGAGGAATGATAAAAACACATTGCATCATCTTGTTACTGAAAAAAGGTATTTCAATGCAATGTCTTGATGTGGCAGAACTGCTACTGATATTACTGTTATTGAGAATCAAAGAAGAGTATTTTTTGAAAAAAAATAATATGTGAAGTGGGCAAGATTTAAAGTTTACACCATTTATATTTTTAAATCATTGTATTGTTAAACACATGCTGGAAAGGATAAACAAAACTACAAGTTTAAGATTTAAAAAATAGAAGTGAAAGGGGTGTGCAACCATTGGGGAATGGCTAAACAAATTATGGTATATGAACATAATGGGATTTTATTGTACCATAGAAAATGATGACCTGGATGTGGTGGTGTGCATCTTAATCCCTTTTTCTAGGGGACACTGAGGCTGGAGCTCAGACATTCTGGGCTAAGCTGATTGAGTGAATACATTAAATCTGGCACCAAAATGGGGAAACTCCAGATACAGGGGCCAGTCAGGATGCCCAAGGAGAGGCTAACAGAACTAAAATAGGACAGATCAGTAGTGAGATTGGGTCTGTGAATGTCTACTGAACTTACAGCCAATGCAAATATAGGGAGACTTGGCCTCAAAGAAAGAAAGAAAAAATGATGAAATGGACAGTTTCAGAGAAAACTGGGAAGTCATCTCTGCACTGATACAGGAAGTGAGCAGAACTAGGAGAACAATTTATACAAGGACAATGAAATTATTAAGAAAAATGATGTTGAAGGAATATATATCTCGGATTCATGCAATGGCAAATTATGATTTCTAAAGATTTAAGGTGAAAAATGCTATGTACCTCCTGATAGGCAGGTGGTGGACTCAAAATGAAGAATGAGACACATTTTTGAACATGGTCAATGAGAAAATTTGCTTTGCTTAACTATGCATATTTGCCATAAGGGTTTTTCCTTTCTTTTTAACTTGGTTGTAAAATAGAAGGGGGAGTGGAAGGCAGAGGGGAGCTTGTTAATTGAAAAAATAATAAATTTTAAAAGAAAAGCATGGAAATCTGGGAAGCAGGGAGGATAATGAAAATAAGTAAACTTTGTTTAGAATAAAAGAGTCAAATCTTAAAGCAGACTTCTAAATGATTATTTTGTTTATCTATATGTCTGGGATTGATAATAAATTGGAGGGGGGAGTGGGTGGAATATAAAGAACTGTAGCAGTGCAAGGAAATTTATGGACAAGAAAAATCTTCATTTCAGTAACAATTGTAGAAAGGGTGGGAAAGGGGCAAATGCCCAAATAACAGAGATCAAAGTATACAAGATGGAAGTACATCTGAAGAGGGCAAAGGTGACATGATAAGAAAGATGGCAAGTACAAAGTAAAGATTTACCTAGGGATATAGTAGAATGTATTGGGAAATGGAAGGAAGGAAACATTTTCACAGCGTAGAAAGTCAAATTAAAATCAGGCCAAAGGAAACAAAAAAATAATGATTTTTTCCCCCTCAGACATATTCGGAGAAAGGTGAAATGAACAAAACTCAGGAAGACTTTGGGATTCACTTTAAGATGCTATTAACAGATAGGGGAACTGAACATTTAAAAAAATAGTGATAACTGGAAAGAAGAAAGTGAAATTTGTAGAGTTCCTAAGATAAAAGAAAGTAATTGCAGCAAGAGGACTCACGTGAGAATTTGCTAAAGAAATCACTGCCTGGGGCAAACCTGAGAGGGTATCTGGACACTGTTTTTGAAAAAGGAGAATTGACAGAGTCCATGACAAAAAGCAGTATTATATACTGCAAGGAGCACTGGTTTTGGCATTAAATAATCTGAGTTTGAATCTTGCCATTGTAACTTACTGTCTGTGTGATCTTGAACAAGTCACTTAATTTTCTCTGGGTCTTAGCTTTCTTGTCTGTAAAATGAAGGAATTGGAAGACATGACCCCTAAGGTCCCTTCTAGCCCTTTTTCTATGATCCTATGACTCTATGGCTATTTTGTCTTCAGTAAAGAGGGGGGAGGCATTACTAATTTTTGGTTCCATCAAATACCAACAACAAACTGCAGAAATTTTATTGCAAAGGTGAACAACTGGCTGAATTTCTAAGGTGACTCACAACTGTGGAATGATAAAATGTCCCCATAAAAGAAATACTGGACTGCTCTGGAAGGGAGAAACAATTAAATTGACTGATGATTCTGCATCAAGAGACAACATTTCAACAGAGCAACAGAATCATTTCAAAACAACACAAAACCTCTGGGTTATCATGAAGGTCTATGAGACTAACAGTATATGTAATGAATTAGAGGGAGGCAAGGGATACTAGAAAGTAGGTACATCAAGGAAGAAGTTATTGCAATAGTCTTGGTAAGAGGGACATGAGGTAAAGTGATGATGGTGGGAATGAAAAAGAAGGGCCAGATTTGAGAGACATCTTAGAGATAAAATACATAGAAGATGATTGCAATATTTTAAATGTAAGTAAATGGAAAAATTTATTTGTAGGGACAACTAATAAGTTTTAAGTAAGAATGGCATATAGTCATGGGAATACAAATTTTATGCTTCTGTAACATCATTTTCCTGTCCAAGCTGATTTTAGCCCTTGAAATTTTAAAAGTAATATATTCTGGAAACTACTACACAATACCAGACTAATTTTATTCAGAGAGGTGGCTTGGGATTGAAATGCAATGAAACTGATAGACCATAAAATTCAATAAACGTGACTTTATTTATAACAAGAACTTAGATACAACTAAAAAGAGATAATCCTCCCCTCTGCCTCCACATTTTCTTTGGCAATGTTCCATACAACTCTGCCAAACCTTGGGCACATCAGCTCCCTATAGGCTACTTTTTTGTACCCATAGTCCTTGATATCAGCCAAACCCTGAGGCCAGAATCTTTGTCTCCTTAAAGGGAAACTATTAGCTTAGTTAAAATAAATGCTGTTTCTACCACATACCCCTCCCTTGGTAGAAAGGTTCTGAAGTCCTTCAGGGGAATGTCTAGTACTTGAATGAATGACCTTTAAAAATCTGATCTTGGCAAGAAATGTATGAATGAATAGGTGGGTTGGTCACTTGGTGACAGAGAGAAATAAACAGATTGATTAGTCATATGATCTATTAATATCCTCATGATATCAAGAGAAGTTGAAAAAGTCCCTAGGATATATCCTTGTAACTAACTTGTGGGAAGACATGGACAAAGATTGCATAGGATAAACAGGTATAGATGAGTTGCAATCAATATCATTGGGAAGATAAGGAGATGGGAATAAGCATTTTTTTTTTTTTTTGGTGAGGCAGTTGGGTTAAGGGACTTGCCCAGAGTCATACAAGTAAGTATTATGTGTCTGAGGCCAGATTTGAACTCAGGTCCTCCTGACTTCAGGGCCAGTACTCTATCCACTGTACCATTTAGCTGCCTGGAATAAGCATTTCTATAGCACCTACTATATATATCAGACACCTTGCTAAGTGCTTTATAAAAAAGTTTCATTTCATTTAATCCTTACAAAACCTTGCAAGGTAAATGCTATTATTATCATCCCTATTTTACAACTGAGGAAACTGAGGCAAACAGATATTAGGTGATTCATCCAGGGTCACATAGCTAGAAAGTATCTGAGGCTGGATTTGAATTTAGGACTTCCTAACTCAAGGCCCAACACTATCTACTACACCACTAACTGCCTCATTGGATGGAACAACCCTAATTAATGAGATCCTCACAGATATTCAGAAGTATTGGAGTAGGAAAAAATATGACTGATATGGTCAGAAACAATTGCAACTGGTCTATTTTCTTCACAGAAATAGAAAATTAGTACTGACTAAAACAGAATATTTTAAGAAATTGACAAGCTTGTTTATAGTTTAGTTTTTTAAAGGAAAAGTGAATTGGTGAAAGTTTTGGATTCTATCTTTCATTTTGAAACTGGAATGGGCTGATATGAAAGGCTTGAGAGAACCTATGTAATAGTATTTTAGTTTTTGGCATATTAGGGCAGAACTGGAGGAATGGTCTCTATCAACCCCTTTCTGTAATCTTCATATGTTATCTTAGCATTATGACATTCTAATTTTCAAATCTGTGTATTACCTTCTCTTCTTCCCTTCCTTATTTCAAATGCTAGTAAATGCTAAAAAAAGAAAAAAAAAAAGCAACGGGACAGACAGGTTTTTTTTAACAAGAAAATGAAAAAAAATAAAGCAAACCAATATCAAAAAAGTGAGAAAACAAATAAACTTTTCCTCTATCACTTATCCGAAAGTATATTTAAAGTACTCTATATCATTTTCCATTAGATCTTGCTATACTTAATGCTATGATGGTACGATGGGGAAAAAAGAGTCAAAGGACCTGAGTCTAAACCCTAGCTTTGCTATTTACTACTTGTGTGACTGTAGATGAGTCTCTTAACCTCTTTGGGTCTTAATGTAAAAATCTTAATGTAAGATTTTTCGGACTAACCTCTACGGACTGGATTGTCTGTTTTTTATATACATACACATATATTTCGCTATATATACATATGTATGTATGTACATATGTGTGTATAATATCTGAGATATGGAAAGCCTCCCTATCTCCCCTTCAAAACCTTCATAAGTCCTCTGACTGGAAAATAGCATGGAGCTTCTTGCTACTAAGAGAAATCATGAACTATTGACAACACAGACAATGGCCAGTTTCACTTTGTGGACAACAACTTCTTTGGTTTTTTGGCTAGTAACTAGGGTTACTAGGTGTAGTATATAATGTTGTAGTATACATATGTGTGTGTGTGTGTGTGTGTGTGTGTGTGTGTGTAGTATATAATGTTGGTGCATTGTCCTATTTTCAATTGTGTCAAAGCTCAGCCAAAAGAATCTCCCTCATCCTCTGCTCAGAGTGATTCTTCAATCAGAATTCCATCTTTCAATTTTTCACACTTGCAACCTTCCGTGGAACCCTCTGATCACTTTACTTGCCCCTCTAACCTATTAAGTAGTTGCCTGCATCCTTTTCTCCATATGCTGCAATTCCTTTAACTTAGTCCTCTAAGATCCTCATTCTATTGAGGGAGAACTCCCACTGGTCTAGCATGTTTTCAACATATCCATTTCACATGTGTAAGAAGCTTAGCTCTCTGCTTTTTGTTGATTTTTTTGAGATGGTATAACAAAAATGGGTCTTTGAAATTATAGATTAATGTATGAAGAAACAATTATTTGAAGACTGTTTTAAGTATTCTAAGTGTCTTTCTGAATGAAATGAAAACTTCCAAGTCCAGCTGAAATTTCAACTCAAACTCAACAGCTGTAGTATAAAGACACTCATAAGCTTTTTGTTAGGAGGTAGACCATCATTATCTAAGTAAACTGTATTTGAAACAGGCAACTTGGCATTAAGCTCACAGCTGCAAGTGTTTTTCTGTGGACTCTCATCATTGTTGATTGAAAGTTCCCAGGAGGGAGATAAAGCCATCCCCCCCCCCCCCCCCCCCCCCAGCATTATATTAGCAACAGAAGAAATTTAATCTCTGAGATTTTAATTCATTTGTCAGAAGCGATAGCAGGAAAAAGTTTCATGATTGCTTGATTAGCATCAGCTACATCTTACCACATGGGCTGAGAACGACACTTCAATTGCCTGTTTCCAAGTGTGGCTAGCTCTTGAGCCTGCAAAAGCCTTAGTCATTGCCCATTATTTCTAGCAATATACAAACTTCTTTTGTTCTTTCACGAATATTGCTATTTAATTCTAAAAAAAAAACCTTTCTAGATTTGGAAATGATAATGAAAGATTTGCTACAAAAGATCGGAGGAAACAGAAGCAGTGGACACAAATTAGAAATATTATGCAGATATTCCTTAAACTAATGTTCCATATTTGTGGATGTCGGATTATATGCATTCTTACCCCAGCTTGCCCAAGAAAGCAACCAAAGTGTTCTAGGCTGATGGCATCATCTGGGGGCCACTTACAGGTAACTCTCTGAACTAATAAGTTTCCCCACTACTTTATTTCTTCACTCTCACAGGGATCCTGCCAATATTGTGCACCCCATTGCTCTAATATCTTACCCATGGCTAGGGCAATCTTTCATACATAATGATATATCTTTTTAAAATCCAATTATTATTCTCTACCTTTTAACTCCTTGCCTATTTAGTTCAGGAAATTCTTTTATTTTTCCTCTTTCCTTTATTTGTTTCATTTGAATCATACCAAGACACACACACACCAAATAACAGGACCAGCCTAGTTAGTAGAAGAATTAAGGCCAGGGAACCAGCAAAGCAAGAGATAATCTGGTAGGTACTGTAGGTGAAGTAGGCAGGAGATCAAGTTCCTTTTCTTAAAGAAATTTTGTGCTTTTCAAGTAGCAAACGCTTTTTTTTTTTTTTGCCTTTTTGGTGAGGCAATTGGGGTTAAGTGACTTCCTAGGGTCACACAGCTAGCAAGTATCATATGTCTAAGGTCAGATTTGAACTCAGATCCTCTTGACTCCAATGCTGGAGCTCTATCCACTGCACCACCTAGCTGCCCTACAAGCACTTATTTTTTTTTCTCTAATCACCCCTACTACTAGAAAAAAATCCCTTGTAACAGATACACATAATCCAACAAAATTTACATATTAGTCACATCTAAAAAATGTGTATCTCTTTCTTTATATTTAGTCCATTTCCTCTTTTTTCCAGAGTGTGTAACATGCTTCATCATTGGGCCTCTAGAACCATGGTTGGTCATTATCTTGATTAGAATTCACAAGTATTTCAAAGTTGCTTATTTTTACAATGTTGCAATTATGCTACAAATTTTCTCTTCGTTTTGCTCACTTCATTCTTCCCAGGCTTCTCTAAAACTATCCCCTTTGTTATTTCTTATGATACCTAGTCAGTAAGTCAATAAACAGTTATTAAATATCTACTATGTACCAAGCACTGTGCTAAGTGATGGAGATACAAAAAGAGTCAAAGGCAGTCTTTCCCTCAAGGAGCTCACAATCTAATGGGAGAGACAACAAAAAAGCAAATGTGTGTGGACAAGCTATATACACATCATTTAGAAGAATTAGACTTTTTCCACTTGGCTCCAAAAGGAAGTGGGTAAAACTAGGAGCAATGGGTAGAAGATTCAAAGGGGCAATTTTTGTTTGAAATAATAATAAAAATATATAACCACTTATATCATGCTTTAAAGTTTGCAAAGCATGTTACAAATATTTCATTTTACCATCACAACAACCATAGGAGGTAGGTGCTACTATCCATGTTTTATAGATGAAAGAACTGAGGCAGAGGTTTATGGTCAAAATAAGGTAAACCGAGGCACAATGTTCTGAGCAAGAACAATTTATTAGTAAAGTGGAAATTTACCAATAAATAGAAGCTCAGCTTCTTCAACAAAGCTAAGACGCCAAATGGGAGGCACAATTCTTTTTTTATAAGTTTTTTGGGGAGTACAGAACAAAGAACAGGACTTTGTAGATGAGGAACCAGTTATGATTGGTTGCAAGAGCTCAACATCATGAATGGTGTAATCAATATGATTAGTTGGAAATTGGGAATGAAGTGCTGCAACAGCTCCCTCTTTCTCTCCTGTGACCAAGAAATATTAATTGTTTGAGTCCACCTGCAAATTCAGTGCACCAAACTTTTTTTCAGATAGCAGACCAAATATTCTGGAAGGATAGCTTGGTGGTGTAAAGATACTAGACCAGAATTCCTGGTGTCCACCTGCATCCCCCAAGGATAACAGATTTCCTTGAGGTAAGAACAGAACAGTGATTAGCAAGAGAACTGTATTTCTAAACTTAACTCATTACACAGGCCAGATGAATTCTGTGTTAAGTTTTGAGACAAAGAACCATGACTTAGGCAGTTACAGGACAAAAGTATCTGTAAATAGAAGGAATAAAAAAGATATAGAATCATTTACATCATCTCAGAATGAATGTCTTGCTCAAGGTCAAACAGCTGGTAAGTGTCTGAGGTAAGATTTGAAATCAGCTCTTCCTGACTCCAGGATCCATGCTCTATCTATTGTACCACCTAGATAGTTAGGGCTGTCTCAAAATGGAGTGGGTGGCCTTGGGATGTAGTGTTTTTCCCTTCGTTGGAGATTTTGAAACCAAGGCTAGATACCACTTGTTGGATGTGTTATAGTGGTCATTCTTTTTTCTTTTTCTTTTCTTTTTTTTGGATACTGGTTGTACCAGATGGCTACTGAGGTACCTTCCAACTCTGAAAATCTGTGTAAATGAGGTGTTTGGGATAGTAACTTATATGGTAAAGGATCAAGAAGTCAGAAAATACCATTTTTAATCAATTTTGTTATTTGTATGATTTGTTTAAATACTAGAATTGTAACAGTGTTTTTACTATTTTGTATTGTATATATACATTGTTAGACTGGTAGCACGATATAATAAAGTGCTAGATTTAGAGTCAGGAAGACATGGGTTCACATCTTCCTTCTGAAATCTCCTAGCTATGTAATTGTCCATGGGCAAGTCCTTTAATCTCTCTGAGTCTCAGTTTCCTTATATGAAATACCTGTAAATACTTCATTTTATTTTGAGACTCAAATGTATAGTGCTTTGCACATTTGAAACCACAATATAAGTATTACTTGTGTTATTATTTCATTTATGTAACAAGGTAGGAGACTTTATGGGTTTGCCTGTGATAAGACATTTTTCCTCATAAGAAAATGTATTCCAAGTTCCAAACAATCAATTTACAGATGAAATAATGGAACACAGCCTGTTTCTAAGTTGGCAGCTGCCCATATTTATTTGTAGAGAAGAAAGAAAAAATAAAACCCATTAGATATATAGCTTATGTATTAGTCAAGCAAACATTTTTGGATTCCCCATTTGTAAAATGGGGATAGTAGTAGCATCTACTTTCCAGGGTTATTATGAGGATAAAAATCAGATAATATTTATAAAGGATTTTGCAAATCTTAAAACACCATGTAAATGCTAGTTATTGTTATTATTTTCCATTTCTCCCCATCACCACTATACCTTCTTTTATATCATTGAAGTTGTCACTTCTAATCTAACACCACTTCCCATACCTAATGATTGTTTATCTCAAGAAACCAATCCTCATTAAAGGTAATTAGCTGGGAAACATGATATATAATGGTCCACAGTACCTAGATGACCAAAAAGCAAAAACAAAAACAAAAAAAAAATGAATCAAAGTACACAGAACAGAAATTAAGACCATTTGCAATAGTTATTAATATTACATAGTCTTTATGTTGACTAGGCAGTATTTGGTTGTTATCCTTCATTGTCAAAGAAAAACAACATAGTATCACTATGTTGGAGTCAAGGTACAGTGTGTTCAGCTGCAGCTGATCAGACCAATATGAGTTTGGATGGCTCTCCCACAGGTTGGGCAAAAATAGTTCATATGAACATTTGGAATGGAGATGTCTCTAAATTTGTGCATCTCAAATTTCTTTTGAGATATTGCAATTCTGCTTTGCTCCTAGAGCACAGAGCCTTCTTTGATGAGGGCATGCCATGCTAGTCAGTCCTTTGCCAGTGTCTCCCATGTCATGAAATTGATTCCAAAGGTTTTCAGAGAGACATTGAGAGTGTCCATGTATTGCTTCTTCTGATCACCATGTGAATTCCTGCCTTGTGTGAGTTCTCTGTAAAGTAGTCTTTAGGCAAAAATACATTTGGCATTTGAACAATGTGGATAGCCCATTGGAGTTGTGATCTCTGTAGTAGAATTTGGATACTTGGCACTTTAGCTTAAGAAAAGACCTCAGTGTTTGGTACCTTCTCCTGCAAGGTGATCTTGAGAATCTTCCTAAGACAATTCAAGTGGAAGTGATTGTTTCCTGGCATGGTGCTTGTAGACTGTCTCAGTTTCATAGGCATACAACAATAAAGTCAATGCAATGGCTCTGTAGACTTTCATTTTGGTAGGCAATCTGATACCTCTTCTCTTCCACATTTTTCTTTGGAGTGTCCCAAATACTTAACTAGCTCTGACAATGTGTGTTTCAACCTCATGATCTATGTATACATTTCTGGAAAGTATATTGCCAAGGTAAGTGAACTTATCCACAGTATTCAAAATTTCTTCATTTACTGTAACTGATGGTTCTAAGTATGGACGGTGTGGTGTTGGCTGGTGGACAATCTATATTTTCTCGGTGTTAATTGTTAGGCCAAAATTAGCACAAGCAGCAGAGAATTATGCCATACTTTGTTGTATCTCAGTTTCAGAGACTGCAGTGAGTGCACAATCATCTGCAAACAACAAATCATGCTCCAACTCTCCCTCCACTTTAGTCTTGGTTTGTAGCTCTTTCAAGTTAAATAGTTTACCATCAGTGTGGTAACTGACCTTGATGCCATTTTTGTCCTCATTGAAGTCTTCTGACAGCATTGCTGAAAACATCATGCTAAAAAGCATGGAAGCAAGTACACAGCCTTGTTTCACAGCTCTTGCTGTGCAAGAACTCAGCGGGTATCACATCCAAATAGCAGCACTGAGTGAAACAAGGCTGGCAAATGAAAGTCAGCTTACCAAACTTGGAGCTGGATGCATGTTTTTCTGAAGTGGCTGTAGTGAAGGGGAGCTCTGTTAAGCTGGTGTAGGTTTTGCAATCAAAACAAATCTAGTCAACAAGCTTGTATGCCTGCCAAAAGGACCAAAGTGCCATATTGTTTGTCCCTCCTCCGGTGTCACTGGCAGTCTCATTATGCACACATACTATTGGTTTCCATGAATCTACCCAGTGGTCTACTCTGTGGTCTCTAGTACCTCTATGGTAGCTTGCTGTTACCTGGTCTCCATTGATGATGATGCCATATTACTTTACAATGCTCCAAGTTGGCAGGGTCTCTGCATTGTCTCTCTTGTGGTTTTTCTTTGGACTTTCTGGGTATTGATGTTAGAGGAGTGGAGTTCCACTGAGTTCTTTTTCTAGGTTGGCAGATATTGACTCTTACCATTCTTCTTTCATCTGAAAAACTCTTAAGTAATAATGAGATGCCAGATCTGGGTTACTCCTTGTCTAAATTCATCTCCTCCACCCACATAGAGATTCATTTAGGTCTCACTAGAGATCTTCTGTTTTACCAATTGTGTGAGACTCCCTAGCACAAACTTTATTTATAAAATTTACTTTGATCCTGGTATTCTTTCTTCTTCTTAACATTACACCTGGGTGAACCTCTTTGTAGGAATTATTCCCTACTGGTATACATAAGTAGTGTTTTGGTGATTGCTACTGGTTGAAGAAAAATACTTCAGAAGAGAAAGGTGCATTTGTGAAGTGAACAGCTAGTTAAGAACATGATATCTGAAAACTAGATTTAAATTTCTGGACCATAATTAGAAATATAGGAAGGATGGGTTCTTGGTGTGAAATAGATCATACCATACATGGCCTGGTAAAATAGATCTGCCTGAAGTTTGGTAAATCTATTCACAAAGGCTTTGACCTGAAAAAGGAGGAGGGCAATAAGTGCCTTTGTATGATTACCAAACTAGATATCATAGAACAGGAGTTCTTAACCATTTTTTGCAGGCTGGCAAAGCCTATGAACCCTTTTTCAGAAAAAAATGTTTAAACCTATAAAATAAAATATGCAGGATTTCAAAAGAAGCCAACTATATTAAAATACAGTGATTTCTTAAAAAAATCAAGTTCATGGATCCTAGGGTAAGAATCACTACCATAGATAGTAGATATAATATAGGAGGAAGAATTCCTAGGAGACAAAACCTGGAAAGGAACTGGCAATAAAATACTCAGAGATTGTACAAACAAATGTGAAAAATACAGGTGTCAAGGAAAATATCTATATATTTGAACTACAGACTTAGGTAGATAGAATCCATGACTGGACCAGAGTTCTAAAAAGGTGTCTTAATGAAAGGGAACAAAATAAATAAAAGACAGTGGGCTGAAAAACTGTTCCTCAATTCACTCTCCCTTGTCACCAGGTAGAATTATTCAAATCATGTTGAGTGAATTGAACTGTTTGCTATGGATCACAAAGCAGAAATATTCTCAGGGTCTGCCTGTAACTCTGAAGATAATGAAAGAGGGAAATAATAAATCAGAATATTCTTCTCAGCATCACTCCCTCCCAGTCCCTCAAGCTTTAGCAAGGCCGCAATTATCTCAATAGACTGAACACTGGAGGAGAGGGAGGACTGTTCCTGGTATGTTTTGCATGGCACTTTGGTAGACATTGCATCAGGGGTATACTGCTGTCATAATTCTTGCTACCACAAACTGAATATTTAAATGCCTCCTTCCTATAACCTTTGAAGTTTAGTTACCAAGGGCTATCACTATATCCCAGGAAGAGTCTGGACTAGACTGTTATTCAAATATGTTGCTGAGTTAACACTGGTCTGAAAGATAAAAACAGAGTATACTTAGTATTTGGTGGAGGTGGAAAGTAATTAGGGAAGGGTAAGATAACTAAGGTTTTGGTTTTGTTTCCTAAGCTACCCTGAATCAATATGGAAAGAGGAATTGTTTCAGAAAATCCCTTTAGGAGGGGGCTAACATGTGACTGTGATTATTAAGCAATTATAAGAGGTGGGAGTGAGCAGTGACAAGGTAGAATCATTCTTTCTTGGGTTTTGAGTCATTGGGTTCTGTCCCGATTGGAATATGACAATTAATCTTGAGGAAAGATAGGCAATAGTTCATAGTATAGGTAGGTGATCAAAAGGAAAAAAAAATCAAAGCAAATGGAGCACTGTAATATGTTTCAAGATTATTCTTCTGGAATCATGATTAGTCATTATGCTGATCAGAGTTCTTCAATTTTTCAAAAGTATTTTGTCTTCACCATATCATATAAATTGTTCTGGTTCTGTTCACTTCATTCTGCATCAATTTGTACAAGTCTCCCTAAGTTTCTCTGAAACCACTTCCTTCATAATTTCTTTCAGCATGATAGTATTCCATCACATTTATATACCATAACTTATTCATCCATTAATGAATTTATGGGTACTGACTCAGATTCCCATTCCTTGATGCCTCAAAAAGAGCTAGAAATATTTTTTGAACATCCTTAGAGTTTTTTTTTAGGACTAAACTCTTCTCTAATCTACCATCCCTTTAATGCCTTCCCCTTTTCCCCTTTCTCTCCTTTCCCCCTGTTGAATGAAATGTATGTCTGGACCCAACTATGTGTGGGTGGGCGTGTTCTTCCCTCCCTTCCCCAGTTTGGATGAGAGTCAGGGTCACCTATCAGTTGTTTCTCCCTGCCCCCCTCATCTTTGTTTGCATAAACATCTATTGGTTTTGGCAGATAATTGATTATGGGAGATAATTTCCTCTCATCTTCCATTTCACCTCCTTCTCTAGTGTATTCCGCTTCCCCTCTCTTTCCATTCTTGTCTTAAGATTATTAAAACCTAATAGAACTGCTCCTAAGCCTTAGCTAATTAGTCTCTCTCTTTGACCTCTGATGATGACAGGTTTCAGAGGAGACCTGTATCATTTCTGCATATTTTAATGTAGGCAGTTTATTCTTATTGATAACCTTTGATCATTCATTCATGTTTGGCTTTTTATGTTTCTCTCAATGCCTATGTTTGAACATCCTCGTCATTACAGTAGTTTTTTATGGTGGGAATCTTTTTTTGTTTTGCTCATTCTTCCAATCAACTTCCTGACTTTGAATTTGATGGATGTTTGGATGTTAGTGGTGGGCTCTGCATGCCTCTGCAGAGGAGGTCTAAGCTGATCCTGTTGCTACTTTCTTGGGATATTGTGTTGCATTATTTCAGGATTTCAGGGACAGCTCAGATAGGGGACCTGCAAGCTTTCAGCACTCCCAAATAGTCCCAGTCTGATCCAGGACTATTTGCCATTCTCCTGGTTTCATTGTCTAAATTCTGCAAGCTCCTGACCTGGGTTTGAGTCTAAACTAAGGTAGACTGCTGCAGCTATTAGCCAGCTGGGAAGCTCTGCTGATCCAGAGTTACAGAACCTTCAGTGTGGGCTTACTGCTCTAGTTATTCTTTTATAGGCTTTAGACTGGGCTAGAAAACAAAACTGAGATCTCATCTCTAGTCTGAGCTATACCACTGCTGCTTGGTTCTGAACTTTTTCTTCTCTCAGTAAATTATGTAGGGCCTGTGATTGCTTCTTACCAGGGGATGCCATCCCTGGGTACATATCTTTTCCTCAGTCTGCCCTGGATCTATGACTCAGAACTGGGTAGCAGGCAACAAAGCTTCCATTTGGCATCTGTTTTAGTTGTGGTGCCTGGTAGGGGTCTGGGACCTCCACTTACCCTAGTGTACAACCTTTCCCTGGGTGCTAGAATGTTCTCCCAGGTACATTCCTGGACAGTCCCAATACCCAATATCCATGGACTTCTCTGCTATCTCCTTGTATCAAATTGGGCTAGAAAAATGACTCAATGTGACCTTTTCTTGGATTTTGCCATCAGGATTTGTTCTGTTGTATTTTCTAGATCTGTTTGGAGGATTTTTTTTTTTGGTGTAGAGGGGAGCTTGCTGTATTTCTTTCTACTATTCTGTCATCTTGGCTCTGTTTCCCCTGCTATGGGGAACCTACTGATCCACTCTACAATTGCTATAGTAACTCATTGTTACTTGATCTCCATTGGTGTTGATGCTGTTCCAAGTGGGAAATTCCTACACTTTGACTGTCTTCTAGTCTGCTGATTTCTGGGTATTTCTTGTTGCTGGAGAGGAGGGTAGCACTATGCGAACATGGGTATGAGGAAAGATGGTCTGGGTCCAAATCAGTATTCAAGCTAGTGTAATCCAAAGGCCTGGTCAGGTGGGAGCTTGGATTTCTTGGTGAGACCAAAGTTCTAGGATCTGAGACAGAGGAGACAGCCAGCTATGGAAACAGAGCATTTATTCTGGAGAAGTTGGCACAGGATCAGGAGGCATTCTACACAAATTTTTTTAAACACAAGATATTAAGCAATCTGTCTCCTGATAGCACTGGATTTGGAGTCAAAAGATATAGATTTGAATTTTGGCTTTGCCACTTGCTAGCTAGACATGAGCAGGAAGAGGACCTTTCCTTAAGAAGCTATAGGAAAGTAAAACCAGCAATGACTAAGTCGAGTTAAACAGAAGATGAACTGAGTCAGATATGTATTATAGTAATTGTTCTGCAGTTACCATGGCAACTGCAGAATTCACTCCCTGGATCCTGTCCCTGGCATGTGAATGTTTCTGTAGATATATGGCAGTGATGTGAAGACAAACAGTAGCATAAAGAGAATTATTCAGGCTGATGTTTCAATGACATTGGGTGAAGGTAGGTGGGGTGATGACAAGAGAAGAGTGATACCTTTAAGCATCATGGGGCTGGGAGAGGAGGGTAAATTATGTGTTTCTGAATAGGAAGTCTGCTATTCTTTGAGGAAATTATAATTTAAGCTATACTGCACAGTAAGGTTAGCCAGACCTCTGTAAGCATAATAAAGTTGTATAGACATATGGTGTCTTTAAGTGTTGGGAATTCCAGGTAAGGAAACTCCTACCAATGAACCTGGCAATTGTTCTATAACATCGTCTTAGAGAGTTGTCTGGTACAAAAATATTTATAGCCACTCTTTTCATGGTGGCAAAGAATTGGAAATTGAAAGGATGCCCATCAATTGGGGAATGACTGAACAAGTTGTGGTATGTGAATGTGATGGAATACTATTGTGCTATAAGAAATGATGAACAGGCTGACTTCAGAAAAACCTGGAAAAACTTGTATGGTCTGATGCTGAGTGAAGTGAGCAGAACCAAGAGAACATTGCACACAATAACAGCCATGTTGTGTGATGACTAATATTGATAAACTTAACCCTTCCCGGCAATACAAGGATCTAAGACATCTCCAGAGGCCTCGTGATGGAAAATGCTATCCACATCCAAAGAAAGAACTATGGAAGTTGAATTACTATTTTTTTCTCTGCTGTTGAGTTTTGTTTCCTCTTTCTGATGGTTCCTCCTATGGGTTTTAATTTTTACTTACAACATCACTAATGTGAAAATATGTCAAATAGGAATGTAAATGTATAGCCTATATCAGATTGTGCGCTGTCTTGGGGAGGGTGGTAGGGAGGAAGGGGGAGAAAAGTTTTAAACTCAAAAGCACATGGAAGTGATTATTGATAAATCAAAATAAATTAATAAAAAAAAAGAGAGTTGTCTGGTGGCATTGAACGGTTAAGAGGATTTTCCAGGATCATACAACCAGTATGATCAGAAGCAGGACTTGAATCCAGGTCTTTCTGATTTTTAAGGCTGGCTTTCTATCTACTACACTATGTTGTCTCTTAAATATAATGAGGTACTTCATTAAATTCAGATTTTCTCTATATCACTGGCCATCTTGGGAAGCCATAATGGAGGCTCAAAGAAAAATAGATAGCACTGACCTTTACTCCTACTCAACAACCCTCTTTTGAGCGACAATGGCCTTCTCTCACTCTTGAGAATCAGTGCTTAGCATTTAGCATCTATTCTTCCTGCCTCTCTCAGAGCACCAGATATAATAAGGTTAGAACTGTGGTATACCTCTTATGACAGGTTGCTTAGAATTGCTCTAGGATGTGCTAGAATGCTATACTGTTGTTTTGCAAAGAACTTAATAGTGAATTAATAATAAATCAATCTGTGATGTGTATATACACACGTATATACATATATGTGTGTATATATGTGTGTATATATAGTGTGTTGTATATATGTATGTGTGTATTATATATGTATGTGTATACATATATGCAGTTATACTTTCTACATTGTTGGGGCTAGAAGTGTAGTGTCCCTGTGATATGGAAAATCTGCTTAAAACTTTTGGCCCTCCCTTCATGTCACAGAAGAAGTCTGAATTTTTTCCTTTTCTTTTATGGGGTGTTTATACTACCTTATTGTAAAATTTGGGTTAAGTATTTGGTCATAGGCTCTGTGTCATCTGCTGGGCTTTTTGTGTCATCTGCTGCTTCCACAAAACTACCAAAAAATTCCCATTTAATTTCTTATGTTGACCTGTGATATATCAAAACCATGATGGGCAAAGTCATGATGTGGAAGGGATAATTGTAAATTCAGATAAATACTCACATAATGCCTATTTCTGTACTACCTAGTTGAGTCCATGAAATTTCTACAAGGAAATTTCAGCCATTAGGGATTAATTCATGTGTTGAATTTGTATTTGTTTGTAAGAACTTAATAAATATTTGTTGATTGATCTCGCAGGATGGTTGCAAGACACAAAGGAAATATATATATGTATATATATCTATATATAAACACATATATGTATATACATATATTTAAATTGTTTTATTATTGTTGTTGTTCGGTTGTTTGTCACATCCAACTTGACTTTTCATGACCCCATTTGGGTTGGGGTTTTTTTGGCGAAGATACTGAAGTGGTTTGCCACTTTCTTCTCCAGCTTATTTCCCAGATGAGGAAACTGAAGCAAACAGGCTTAAATGACTTGCCCATGGTCACATAGCTAGTAAATGTCTGAGGCCAGATTAGAATTCAGGTTTTCCTGTGTGCTCTACTCACTGTACCACCTAGGTGTCCCCCAGATGTCCAATAAACATCTTAAACTCAACATGTCTAAAACTGAACTCATTATCTTTCCCCCAAAAAAACTTCCCTTCTTCTTAACTTCCATATTATTGTTGAGGGTACCACCATTCTCCTGGTCACCCAAACTTGTAACCAAGGTATCATCCTTGACTCTCCATTCTCTCACCCCCTACATCTAATCTATTGCTAAGCCCTGTTAATTTTACCATCACATTTCTCACATGTGCCACCTTCTGTCCTCTGACAATACCATCTTAGGCCCTCATCACCTTACACCTGGACAACTGCAGTAGCCAGCTGATTGGTCTTCCTGCCACAAGTCTCTCGCCACTCTAGTCCATGCTCCACTCAGCTGTCAAAGCAATTTTCCTAAGGAGAAGGTTTGACTATGTCATTCCCCCCCTCTCCCTCTCCCCCCTACTCAATAAACTCCAGTATCTCCCTATTGCCTTCAGGATCAAATACAAAATCTCCTGTTTGGAATTCAAAGCCCTTCATAATCTGCCTCACCCTACCTTTCCAGTCTTCTTAACACTTTACACCTCACCCCTACAATATATGCTCTATGATCCATATGTGGCAGTTAAAAAAAAATCTCCTGGCACTAGGCATTTTCATTGGTTCTTCCCCATGTCTGGAACTTTCTTCCTTCTCATCTCTGCCTCCTGGCTCTCGTCTTCCTTCAAGTTCCAGCTAAAATCTCACCTTTTTCAGGAAGCCTTTCTTAATCTCTTCAAACTCTAGTGTTTCCCCTCTGTTGATTACTTCCGAATTTATCCAAATATATCTTATCTATCCATAGTTGTCTGCATGTTGTCCCCACCCCCACACACATTAGGCTGTGAACTCTTAGATGACAGGGACTGTGTCTTTTGCCTATCTTTATATCCTCAGTGCTCAGCATAGTTCTTGGCTCATAGTAGATGCTTAATAAATATTTATTAATGGACTCGGTGGGTTATGACTAAGGGGAAGATATGAAATATGTTAAGGAGATAGCTGAAGCAAGATTTGGTGAATTTATGGAAATATGGGTAAGGAAGAGTGAGGTATAGATAGCAACAAGGTTACAAATTTAGCAGATTAGACTAGTGTGCCCCGTGAGCTTGCTTCTTTTTTTTTTTTTTTTGGGTGCTCTGCCTGTGCTGTCTGAGCTTCTATTCTTCCAGCTCTGCTCAGTTTTCTCTCAGCATCCCCCGTCCAGCTTTTTACATCTATGTACCTCACTGAGAGTTGGGCTCCTCCTACAGTCTGGCTTCTGCTTGAACTTCCTTGACTCTTAAACTGTCTTTTAAAAGTCACCCAGAGTTGTGAACAATGATTTTTTTTTCCAGAGGTTTTTCTCATTTTCTTATGAATTCAGAGGACTTTTCTTTAAAGGTTATACAGGTACAATCAAGTTAAATATATTTCTACATTAATCACGTTGTGAAAGAAGAATCAAAACGAAGGGGAAAAACCATGAGAAAGAAAAAACAAAGAAAAAAAACAAAAAACAAAGTGAAAATAGTATGCTTTGATCTGCATTCAGGCTCCATAGTTCTTTCTCTGGATGTGGTTAGCATTTTTAGAGGACTTCTTTACATCTCATAAAGAGATCACTTCATTTGGCTATATTTTTAGAATTAATTTAATACTTCCTTATTAAGGACACCCCTATGTTAAGATCTGAGCTTTCAAAAGCCAACTCTCTTAACCAACTCTCTGCCTCCATGATTACATTTACTGCTCTATAATATCCAGAATACACCTTTTCTCCCTTTTTGAGAATAGAACCTCTACCTTTTTTTTTTTGGCACCTTTCACAATCTTGAAGACTTCTGAGATTACTTAGTAGTTTAGCAATCTCATTTGCAATATTTTTCAGTATCCTGGACTGCAATTTATCCTGGACTGGCAGGGTATGAACTTACTTAAAGTAACTAAGTCCTCTTTGAATATCACGTCTAACATCTTGAGCTTCAGTTGCCTCTTAATGATGTTTGTTGTGTTCTTTCCAGCTTGAAAATTGTCCTTATTGGTAGAGAAGGCAGAAATAAAGCCAGGGTAGAGTAGTTCTGCCTTCTCTCTGTCATCTGCTCATATGACACCACTTAGTTTTGTACACAAAGCTTTGTGCAGACAGCACTTAACAAAGTCAGTTTCTACAGGGACCTTGGAGTCTCATGTTCCAACAGCCTCACTGGAGCCACTTTCTTCATTTTCCCTGTGGATTAAACTCATTCATTAGAAGGTACCATTTGTTCTCGTAACACTTTCCTTACCTGCCTTGGGCATCTCTTAAAGAAAAAAAAGGTTTAAAATCTCGGTTTCACCTACCTTTCAATTATTCCCTGTGCCAAATGAGAGGTAGTAACAGATTTACAGCTGCTATATTGTGTTAGGCTGGTATCAAACTTCTTTCAAATATTTTAAAATAATAATTATCTTAGCAGATAAGAAAGAATATATGTGCCTAGGACAATTTCCAGAAAAGATTGCCTGCAGAAAAGGGATTGATACACCACTATTTGAGTCCCTGGAAACAGCTGCTATCACTCCCTATAGCTATTCTGGGGTTATTTGACCCTAAGTGTGAAATACCAGACCTTTCTTTGGAGATTAGCTGAGGTGATCAACTGGTACTAGTCAACAACCCATTACTAAACACACTGTTTTGATTTTCCTCTAACAACTAGATGGTAGGAAAATGAAGAGAGAAAGAAGAGCAATTCTCATTTGCACCTCTATCCTAAGCTTTATGCTTTATTTTTAAGATAGTTTTATTGTGTTGTATCATTTTATATTTTTCTACAAGTAAATAGAAAATAGAAATAGCTTTTATTAATGCTTCTGCTTATAATGCTCCTCGATCCTAACAAATACTTGTTTCTTAAAGAGATACATAATTAAAATAATTGTAGCTTATGTGCCAATATCAATTGCTGAAGACCGAAGTGGTAAAGGAATTTTATGAACTCGATAAGACCCTCCATATGAAATCAACATATACTCTGATGCTCAGTGACTTCACAGAAGAGATGGGAAAAAGAGAGGCTAGGGAGAACTGCATGAGAAGCATGACACAGGAAGAAGGAATGAGAAAGCCTCAAGATCTGTGGATTACAATTAAAATTAAGCCTCCTACCTCTTTTAATGAGCATTTATTTTTAAAAAATTGTTCAGTACTTGTCTGGACTGATGCTCAGGGAAGTGAGCAGAATGAGGAGAATGTTGTATTCAGTAATAGCCATGTTGTGCAATGACTAACTTTGATAGACTTAGCTATTCTCAGAAATGTGAGGATCTAAGACATCTCCAAAAGTCTCATGATGGAAAATGCTATCCACATCCAGAGAAAGCACTATGGAATTTGAATGCAGATTGAAGCATACTATTTGCTCTTTTTTTTCTCTTCTGTTTTGTTTTGTTTCTTCTTTCTTATGGTTTCTCCTATTGGTTCTAATTCTTCTTTACAACATTACTAAAGTGAAAATATGTTTAGCAGAATGTATATGTAGAGCCTATATCAGATTGCAAACTGTCTTGGGGAGAGAGGTGGGGAGGGAGAGAGGTGGGGAGAGAGGGAGGGGGAGAAAATTTAAAACTCAAAAGCCTATGGAAGTGAATGTTGAAAACTAAAAATAAATTACTAAAAAATTTGGTCAGTAATGCTCCTGATGAACGTCAGATAATATCACGAAGAAAGAAAGGACAGAAGACTGATTATTGAAGTGAAAGTTTTCTGTGAATTTGATGTTTGTGTGTAGTCAGACCATTGACTTTTCAGAGTAAATGATTGTAGTTTATAATAAACAAGAAGAGAGAATAGTAATGAGAAAATAATATGGTATACAATTCACAATATTTAAAGTGGACCAGGGGAAAAAGACATTAAGGAAATTGTAAGGCATACAGAGAAGAAACTTGGTCATGTGGCAAGATTGAGGGATAATAAGTAGATATACATTCTCATGGAACAATTTGCTGAGACATTTCCTAGGAAATAGACATTCACTTTGTTTCCAGTTCTTTACTACAACAAAGAGTGATGCTATGCAAGTTTTTGTTCAATCAAACACATCCTTTTCCTGTGTATTTAGCCCCTTTGGCAAATATGCTAAGTTGTGCTATAATGGGGTCAACAAGTCTACATAGTTTAGTGACTTTCTGTATACATCCAAATTACCTTCCAGAATGATTGTACTATTTCACAGCTCTACCAAGCTACATTAATGTGTCTGTCCTCCTAGATCCTATCTATTAATTGCTATTTTCCCTTTTTTTTGCTCATCTTTGACTATCTAATAGATGTGAGATAGACTCTCAGAGTTGTTTGTCTTTAATTCACATTTCTCTTATTATTAATTATTTGAAGCAGTTGTTCATATGATCGTTGATAGCTTGCATTTCTTCTTTTGAAAACTGTTCATGTCCTTTGATAATTTGTCTGTTGGGAATGGTTCTTAATCTTAAATATTTGTATCAAAACCTTATATATCTCAATATCATTTAGCAAAAATTTGCTACAGAGATTTTTTTTCCTAGTTAATTTTTTTCCATTATAACATTGGTTTTGTTTGTGCAAAATTTTCAATTTTATGTAATCAAAATTATACATGTTATCATTTATGATCCTTTCTGTCTTTGTCCTGCTTGTAAACATTTCCTCTATTCATAAGTGGGAAAAGTACTCTCTTTCTTGTTCCTCTAATTTGTTTAGGACATGCCCATTTATATTTAGGTCATGTATTTATTGAAACTTATTGTGGTTTCTGGTGTGAGATCTTGATCTAAACTAAGGTTCTAAACTAGGGTTTGGAGGGGCAGAGCCAAGATGGCAGAGTAAAAGCAGTGACTTGCTTGAGCTCTCCCCCAAACCCCTCCAAATACCTATTAAAAAAAATGGCTCTAGGGGCAGCTAGGTGGTGCAGTGAATAGAGCACTGGCCCTGAAGTGAGGAGGACCTGAGTTCAAATCCAGCCTCAGACCAAACACTTGACATGTACTAGCTGTGTGACCTTGGGCAAGTCACTTAACCCCAATTGCCTCACTAAAAAAAAACCAAAATGGCTCTAAACAAATTCTAAAGCAGCAGAACCCACAAAAAGACAGAGCGAAACAAATTTCCAGTCCAAGACAGCCTGGATGGTTGATCAGAAAGGTATATCGCGCCTAGTGGGGAAAGGAGCACAGTTTGGCGTGGGCACGCAGGCCGCAGCGACCCTGGAGCAGGCCTCAGAGGACTGAATCACGAGTAGCTGTGGTGGTTTCCTAGACTTCTCAACCTAGGAACACCAAAGACAACTTGGAAGGTCAGTGGGAAAAGTCTGTGTCAGCAGGGAGAGAGAGAAGCCGGTGGTCTCAGCTCCAGTCCCCGAGCTCGGCAGGGGCAATGGCTGTCTCCTGAGCTTCTGGCCCACAGACTGAGGGGGAATTGAGTGGCTGATCAGAGGGGGATTGCAGGGATCTCTCTGCTGGTGCAGGGTTCTCTTGCTTTGCCCGTGTTTGGATCTGGGTCACAGTTCTGGGTGGCAGTCCTGGGGCAAGGAGGAGCACTGTGTGGTTTGTAGTGGCTGTGGAGAGGAAACCCTCCTCACAGTTTCAAGACAGAAAAGAGTACTCATAGACCAGAGGGCAGGCCAGGAAAGGAGTAAACACCTTGCCCTTGATCATACCACCTTGGAAGAACTGAAAATTTACAGGTCCCTAGAAATATCTCTGAACACAGCTGCACAAAACCCCTGAAGCTTGGGAGAGTACATTCTCCATACTGGAAACAGACTCCTACCTTAACAAAGAGTTTATAACTCAAGTAATTGGCTGGAATCATGAGCAAGCAGCGCAAAAAGAGTAAGACTATATTATCTTACTTTGATGACAAAGAAGATCAAAACATACAACCAGAAGAAGAAAATGAAGCCAAAGCTCCTACATCCAAAGCCTCCAAGAAAAATATGAATTGGTCCCAGGCCATGGAAGAGCTCAAAAGTAATTTTGAGAAGCAAGTAAGAGAAGTAGAGGAAAAACTGAGAGTGATGCTAAAGGAAACCCAAAAGAAACACTGAAGAAAATAACACCTTAAAAAATAGCCTAACCCAAATGGCGAAAGAGGTCCAAAAAGCCAATGAGGAGAAGAATGCCCTTAAAAGCAAAATTAGCCAAATGGAAAAGGAAGTCCAAAAGCTTGCTGAAGAAAATACTTCCTTAAAAATTAGAATGGAGAAATTGGAAGATAGGGACAATTTGAGAAATCAAGTCACTGTAACACTAATCAAAAGGAATGAAAAAATAGACGAGAATGTGAAATATCTCATTGGAAAAACAATTGACCTGGAAAATAACTTAAAAATTATTTGAATATCTGAAAGCCATGATCAAAAAAAGAGCTTAGACATCATCTTTCAAGAAATTATCAAGGAAAACTGCCCTGATATTTTAGAACCAGAAGGCAAAATAGAAATTGAAAGAATCTACCGATCACCTCCTGAAAGAGATCCCCAAAGGAAAACTCCTAGGAATGTTGTAGCTAAATTCCAGAATTCTTAGGTCAAGGAGAATATATTGTAAGCAGCCAGAAGGAAACAATTCAAGTACTGTGGAAACACAATCAGGATAATACAAGATTTAGCAGCTTCTACATTAAGGGTCTGGATGGCATGGAATATGATATTCTGGAGGGCAAAGGAATTAGGACTATAACCTAGAATCACCTACTCAGCAAAACTGAGTATAATCCTTCAGAGTAAAAAATAGTCATTCAATGAAATAGAGGACTTTCAAGCATTTCTGTGGAAAAGATCAGAGCTGAATAGAAAATTTGACCTTCAAATACAAGACTCAAGTGAAACATGGAAGAGGTGAACAGGAAAGAGAAATCATAGGAGACTTATTAAGGTTGAACTGTTTATATTCCTGTAAGGAAAGATGATGTTTGTAGCTCATGAGTCTTTTGTCAGTATTAGGGTAGTGGGAGGGAAAAAATTATATGTTTGTATACATAGATAGAGGACACATGATGAGTTGAAGATGAAGGGATGATATCTGGAAAATAAAATTAAGGGGTGGGAGATGATTATACTGGGAGAAGGAGAAAGGGAGAAGTAGAATGAGGTAAAATATCTCACATGAAACAGACAAGAAAAGGCTTTTACAGTGGAGGGGAAATGGGGGAAGGTGAGAGGGAATGAGTGAATCTTATTCTCATAGGATTTGACTTAAAGAGGGAATAACATGCACATTGGGGCATGGAAATCTATCTTACTCTACAGGAAAATAAGGGGGGAAGGGGATAAGGGAGCAGGGGGTTGATAGAGGGGAGGGCAGATTGAGGGAGGGGATAATCAAAAGTAAACAATTCTGAGGAGGGACAGGGTCAAAAGAGAGACTAGAATAAATGGGGGTTAGGATAGGATGAAGGGAAATATACTTGGTTTTTCACAACAAGACTACTATGGAAGTGTTTGGCATGACTACACATGTATAACCTGTATCAAGATGCTTGCCTTTTCAATGAGGGTGGGTGGGGAGGGAGGAAGAGAGAAAATTTGTAACCCAAAATTTAAAAACATATGTTAAAAATTAAAAAAAATTAAAAAATTAAAAAAAATAAACTAGGGTTTGTTTGTTTGTTTGTTTTTTAACCTGAGGTCTCTGACATTTAAAAAAAATTTTTCTGATAATTTCATTTCAATATGTTTGGTTTCCTTTGTAATCTTTTTATTTTATTCATTTAAAATATTATTATGAGAAAAGGTCAACAATAATGATGATAATGATGATGATAGCTGCCAGCCACTGTGCTAAGTGCCTTACAATTATCTCATTTTATCCTCACAACAACCCTGGAAAATAGATGCTGTTATCATCCCATAAGCTTTGCCAGATTGTCAAAGGGTTCCATGACACAAAAAAAGGTGAAGAATCTCTGGTCTAACCTAATTTCTTCCATACTGCTTTCCACTTTTCCCATCAGCTTTTGTCAAATATTAAATCCTTAGCCAAGGTCCTAGGATATCTGGATTTATCAAATACTATTACATGTTCTTTTGCTTCTGTATGTTGTAAGCCTAATCTATTCCACTGAACAACTTTTCTATTTTTTAAGCAGTACCACATAGTTTTGATAAGTATAGCTTTGTGTCAGAGTTTGAAATCTGGCTCTTTTGGTTTCCTTCTTTCTCACTCCACCCCCCCCCCCATTCCCCTTGAGAATCTTGGCCTCTAGATGAATTTTGTAATTTTTTATAGATTGATAACTTTAAAAAACAAACAAAATATATAAACTATTAGCTAACTTGATTTAGAAAAAGAAAGAAGAAAACCAAATAACCAATTTCAAAATGGAAAAAGATAAACTCATAACCAATGAAGAAGAAATAAAAGAAAATTCTACTGGCTATTTTCCCAACTCTATGCCAACAAAACTGACATTATAAATGAAATGGATGGATATTTGCAGAAATATAAATTGGCCAGGTTAAGTAGATACTAAGATGTTTGGTGCACATATATTAATTATTCATATTAATTTACTGTCCATTTACTGTTTTTTTTAAAAATCATCTCTGCTGTTTTCTTGTCTAAGATTATTGTTACTATCTCTGCTTTTTCAAGTTTACCTGAAATACAGTAGATTTTGCCCCAGATCATTATTGTTTGAGATAGATACAAAATTTTATCTTCTAGTCACACATTGTGAACTGGCTTTGTCCACTGTTATAACAACTACAAGATATCAGAGAGTTCACTGGCTTCATGTATTGTGGAGGGTCCTGAGGTATATGCGTACTGTCTAGTTGCTTCAACATCTCCACTCTGGTCAAGGCAGCTCTTCTCACCAATTCCCATACATGTCATGCTCATTGTCAATACTGTGCCTTGACTTTTCAGATCTAGATTGCTCTCCCTCTTCCTTCTCTGTCTATTAAAATCCTTCCTATGCTTCAAATTCTATCTTAAGTTTTATCATCGTGAAGCTTTCTCAATACGGCATTGATTTCTGCTTTCTCTAAATTCCACAGGTACTAACAACTCAAATCACACAATTTAGTATTTAACTATATATTCTTGTATTTTTCTCATTGTTTTATGTCAATAAGCTGATAAATAAGCATTTATTAAATACATACCATGTGCCAGACACTGTGCTAAGTGATGGAGTTACAAAGAAAAAGGCAAAAGACATAAGACAGTCCCTGTCCTTGAAGAGCTCAATGGAGCCTAATGAAGAAGACAACATGCAAACAATTATGTACAGACAAGCTGTATGCAGTAGAAATAGAAAATAATCTATGAAAGGTTTCATTTAGAAGGTGGAATTTTAGCTGGTAATTGAAGGAAGTCAGAGAAGCCAAGAGGCAGAGATCAGGAGGGAGAGCATTCTGGGCATGTGGGAAGCCAATGAAAAGGCCCAGAGATGAGAGATAGAATATCTTTTTTTTATTCTGAAACTAAATACCCCCCAAAGGTATTTCCATATATAAAGTAGAATGCAATAAGAAGATTGAATAAACCATGAATCTCTAATCCATTCTGTTTGCTTAAAAAACCATAGAATAAATTCAACCTGTTACTTCCTTTTTTTAAATTTATGTTTAACATTTTTAACATTCAACATTCACTTCCACAAGATTTTGAGTTCCAAATTTTCTCCCCATCTTCTCCCTCCCTGCACCCCAAGATGGCATGCATTCTGAATACTCCTTCCCCTAATCTGCCCTCCGCTCTATCAACCCCCTTCTCTTATCCCCTTCCCCTTCTATTTTCCTGTAGGGCAGGATAGATTTCTATACCCCATTGTCTGTATATCTTATTTCCCAAATGCTTGTGAAAACAATTTTTAACTTTTGTTTTTGAAATTTTGGGTTCCAAATTTTTTCCCTTCCTCCCTCCCCACCCACCCTCATTGAGAAGGCAAGCAACTCGACACAGGATATACATGTGTAGTCATGCAAAACACTTACATAGTAGTCATGTTGTGTAAAACTAACTGTAATTCCCTTCATCCCATCCCACCCCCCATTTATTTTATTCTCTTTTTTGACCCTGTCCCTCCTCAGAAGTGTTTGCTTCTGATTACCCCCTCTACCAATCTGCCCTCCCCTCTATCATCCCCCCATTCTTTTATCCCCTTCCCCCTATTTTCCTGTAGGGTAAGATAGATTTCCATACCCAATTGAGTGTGTATGGTATTCCCTCCTTAAGCCAAATCTGATGAGAATAAGATTCACTCATTCCTTCTTACTTTCTCCCACTTCCCCTCCACTGTAAAAGCCTTTTCTTTTCTGTTTTATGTGAGATAATTTACCCCATTCTACCTCTCCCTTTCTCCTTCTCCCAGTATAATCCTCTCTCACCCCTTAATTTCATTCTCCAAATATCACCCCTTCATCTTCAACTCACCCTGAGCCCTCTATCTATCTATCTATTTATCTATCTATCTATCTATCTATCTATCTATCTATCTATCTATCTAATTTTTTCCTTCCAACTACCCTAATACTGACAAAGGTCTCATGAATTACAAATATCATCTTTCCATGTAGTAATGTAAACAGATCAACCTTAATAAGTCCCTTATTATTTCTCTTTCCTATTTACCTCTTCATGCTTCTCTTGAGTCTTGTATTTGAAAGTCGAATTTTCTATTCAGCTCTGGTCTTTTCATCAAGAATGCTTGAAAGTCCTCTATTTCACTGAATTTCCATTTTTCCCCTGAAGGATTATACTCAGTTTTGCTGGATAGGAGATTCTTAGTTGTAATCCTATCTCCTTTGCCCTCAGGAATATTATATTCCAAGTCCTCTGGTCCCTTAATGTAGAAGCTGCTAAATCTTGTGTTATCCTGATTGTGTTTCCACAATACTTGAACTGTTTCTTTCTGACTGCTTGCAATATTCTCCTTGACCTGGGAACTCTGGAATGTCCTAGGAGTTTTCCTTTGGGGATCTCTTTCAGAAGGTGATCGGTGGATTCTTTCCATTTCTATTCTGCCCTCTGGTTCTAGAATACCAAGGGAGTTTTCCTTGATAATTTCTTGAAAGATGATGTCTAAGCTCTTTTTTTTGGTCATGGCTTTCAGATAGTCCAATAATTTTTAAATTATCTCTCCTAGATCTATTTTCCAAGTCAGTTGTTTTTCCAATGAGACATTTCACATTGTTTTCTATTTTTTCATTCTTTTAGTTTTGTTTCACAATATCTTGATTTCTCATAAAGTCATTAGCTTCCATTTGTTCCATTCTAATTTTTAAGGAAGTATTTTCTTCAGTGAGCTTTTGGACTTCCTTTTCCATCTGGCCATTTCTACTTTTTAAGGCATTCTTCTCCTCATTGACTTTTTGGACCTCTTTTGCCATTTGGATTAGGCTATTTTTAAGGTGTTATATTCTTCAGTATTTTTGGGGGTCTCCTTTAGCAAGTTATTGACTTATATTTATGTCTCTGTTACCTCTTCTGTAGAATGTATTCTACTTGAAGGTAGGGATTGTTTCCTTTTTGGCTTTGTATTCCCAGCACATAGTACAGTCCCTGGCACATAGAAGGTATTTAATAAATGCTTAGTGATTGATTCATAGGATTATAGTTTTAGAGCTGGATGGGACATTAGAGGTCATTGAATCCAATCCTTTCATTTTATAGAGGGAGAAACTGAGACACATAAAGCATAGAGGTTAAATGACTTGACCAGAGTCATATAGCTAGTAAATGTGTAAGTGGGATTTGAACTGAAATTTTCCTGACTGTAAGTACAGTACCCTAGGCACTATAGATTACACTATGCTGGTTGAGCTAAACTACAATATTACAAAAGACACAATGTAGATCTGGAAGGAAGCTCAGAAATTATCTAATTTAATCTCTTTCTCTTTTTAAAAATTAATTTATTTTTAGTTTTCAGCAATCACATCCATAAGCTTCTGAGTTTTAATTTTTTTTCTCCCTCTTCACCTCCCTCCCCAAGATGGCATGCAATCTGATATAGGCTCCACATATACATTCTTATTAAACATATTTTCACATTAGTCATGTTGTAAGGAAGATTTAGAACGAACAGGAGGAATGACTAGAAGGAAGAAACAAAACAAAACAGAAAAAAAGAGCAAACAATATGCTTCAATCTGCATTCAAACTCCGCAGTTCTTTCTCTGAATGTGGATAGCATTTTCTATCATGAGAATTTTGGAAATGTCTTAGATCCTTGCCTTGCTGAGAAGAGCTAAGTCTATCAAAGTTAACCATCGCACAATGTGGCTGTTACTGTGTACAATGTTCTCCTGGTTCTGCTCACTTCACTCAGCATCAGTCCATACAAGTCTTTCCAGGTTTTTCTGAAGTCTGCCTGCTCATCATTTCTTATAGCACAATAGTATTCCATTATATTCATTTATCACAGCTTGTTCGGCCATTCCCCAGTTGATGGGCATCCCCTCAATTTCTAATTCTTTGCCATCACAGAAAGAGTTGCTATAAATATTTTTGTACATGTGGGTCCTTTTCTCATTTGTATGATTTCTTTGGGATACACCCTTAGGAGTGGTATTGCTGGGTCAAATGATATACACATTTTTATAGCCCTTTGGGCATAGTTCTAAATTGTTCTCCAAAATGGTTGAATCAGTTCACAACTCCACCAACAATGCATTAGTGTTCCAATTTTCCCACATCTTCTCCAACATTTATCATTTTCCTGTTTTGTCATGTTAGCCAATCTGATAGGTGTGATGTGGTACCTTAGAGTTGTTTTGGTTTGCATTAATCCCTTTCTCTTTGAAGGGAACAGGCTCATAGAAATACAGAGAGTAGGTGTTGCTATTGTTCAGTCTTTTCAGTCATGTTCAAATCTTTGTGACCCCATTTGGGGTTTCCTTGGCAAAGATATTGGAGTGGTTTGCCACTTCCATCTCTAGCTCATTTTACAGATGAGGAAACCAAGGCAAACAGGGTTAAGTGACTTGCCCAGGGTCACATAACTTGTAAGTGTCTGAGGCCAGATTTGAAGTTAGGAAGGTGAGTTTTCCTAACTTCAGGCTTGGCACTTAATCCACTGTGCTACCACGCTGCCCTGTGATAGCAGGTAATAGAGCTGAAATTAAAAACTAGGACTGATCATAAATCCAGTTTTCTTTCCATTCCTCCTTGCTGCCTCATATTAGATCATAGATTTGTAGCTAGATGGAATCTTACAGGGCAGCTAGTTCATCCCTCTCATTCTGAAGATGAAAAAACTGTGACTCGGAGAAATCAAGGGATTCACCTAAGGTCAGACAGCTAATAAATGCCTGAGGCAGGATTTGAACGCAGATTTTTTCTGACTCCAGATGAAGTACTCTATCCAGTGTAACACTTAGCAGCCTAACATTACTTCAATTTAATCTAACACACCTTTATAATAGAGTGCTTACTTTATGCAAAACAGTAGGATGCTATGAAGTTGAAACCATCATCCCTGTTATTTAGGGATGGATACTCTAATTATTTTGATTGTAGTATAATCATGGGTTTCTGCCTGATGGTATTTGTATTTCCAAGAGATTTACTTTTCTATCACACTGTTTCAACACTTTTTGATGCTTTCCTAATTCAGGGATCCATAGGAAGAATTTCCCATGACTCCTAACTCCAAACCCACAGTTGCCACAACATGATTTCCTTCCTTTGCATGCATGAATATTTGTCGTCTGATGGAGCTGAGCTGCAATATCACTTTGATCATAGAAGTAAATTGACTACAAACCATATTTACTGAAGGATCAGTGTCCTATCTATGCAAAGAGATTCCTGTTAATGGTAATTATATCCACATGTGGCTCTGTTGCTTCTTTCCTATCAGAGCTCTTCTTCCATGGCTGTAAGGCTGCTTGGATTAGATGTTGCCCACGATTTGGATGGAGGTATTGTGATCCACCTCTAGTCCATTATGCACTGATTTTGACTTTGCTATCAAGCAACGGGGTGTGTAATTATGGCTCACATGCTGATCATTTATCCTACCATATGTACCGGTGCCAGAACTCAAGCTGTCATTTTTGAATCATTTAGTTATGGCTAAATTGAATGTTTTCTCTCGGGACCCCAAGCACACTGTGTAGGTGTTAATGACTACTGTGAAGCACCTAACTCAGATACAGGTTTGCATTTGCCTCAGTAATCATCGGTTCTTGATCTGACAGTGAAGCTGAGATTTTGTGATGGGATTGAGAGAGGAAAGAGCGAATGGGGGAAATTTTTCAGCTGTGAAGTTCCTAGGTGATGGTTTTTTGTAAGTCTGCCAGTAATAATGATAGCAACACTATTTAGGTCTATATTTCATGACTTGTGATCATTAGATAGGACATAGGTAATCCTTTTGTTAGAGTATGGAGACACAAAGGCAAGGCTTACACTTCCAGGTCAAATTCATTATTGTTTAAAGTTCCTATTTAGGACCTGCATACATGTTTTCTTCTTCCCCTCTCTCCTACCAATTGTTTTGTATTTACCTAGTATATATTTTATATTTACCTATCTATGTACATGCTGTATCCTCTCAATAGAAAGTAAGTTCCTAGAAGACTTTTTCATTTTTGTCTTCATATAAACAGCAACCAACACATAGTAGGAAGGAAGGGATATTGGAAGGAAAGAAGGAGGTATCTGGAAGGAAGGAAGGAAGGAAAGAAAGAAGAGAGGGAGGGAGGAAGGAAGTAAAGAAGGAAGGAAGGAAAGGAAGAAGATAATAAAGGGGAAAAGGAAGAAAAGGAGGAAAGAAAGAAGGAAGAAGAGGAGGGAGGCAGAGAGGGCAGGAAGGGAGTAAAAGAGGGAGGGAGGGAGAAATAGCCTTACTAGATAGCATAGTAAGCTTCCCCTTGTGGCTCATTTGGCTAAACTATACAAAGAGAGTTTTATCATTACAAATAACATAGTATCAACACATTAAGAATAGTTCTAGTATTTAAATATATTGATTTATAGTTTTTAGGGGAAGGCTCAGGTTCTAATTTTCTGGCTCCCATCCAGGCCACAGGTATGATGGGATATGAATTGGTCCTGTGCGATTTTAATAGTACCCATTGATATCTCCCTAGCTAGTAAAGGAAAGAATAGCTGGGAAGTCACCTATTCAGGGGGCAGCAATGTCATGCAATCATCCAGAGGTACTAACTGAGATATGGGTTTCAGGGTTAGCAGTAAAAAACGATGTCCACAATAGAAACAAAATCAGAAAAAGAATCAAGAAGAGTGTCCAAGGAGAAGTAAAAAGAACCTGAAATATAAGATTGGCTTGCAGGGGTTTTGTATATTTCATATTTATTTATCCACAAAACATGTTGATTGTTCTCAGTAGAACTGATGTTCCTTACTAGGAATGTTTTTTGTTTTGTTTTGTTTTTTTTTTACATACCAGTTCCTATGGAGGCATGTTGCCTGGCTTATAGCAAGTGCTTAAGTGCTTTTTAAACTGAATTGAATCACTTGCATTTGTGTAGTTCTCTAAGGTTTGCAAATTGTTTTATATACATTATCCTCACAACAACCCTATGAGGTAGGTGTATTATTCTACTCATTGCAGAAATAAAGTGGCTGAGACTTGGCAACATGAAGTCAAGTCAAAGCTCGCAAAGCTTGTAAGTCTTTCCCAAGCAGGATTTGAACCTATCTTGTCAACTCTGAGCCCTGTGCTCCTCCTTGGAAACCTCTTTTCTAATATTGAGATAAGCAAGAAGGCTATCAATCTGACAGAGTTTACTCAATTTATTGCACTCATTATTTTGGAGGCACATGAATGTTTATGTCTTTCAGCTCCTTCCATATTCTCTACAATTCAATAGCTCTAGCCAAATCCTGTCACATTGTTCTTCCACAATAAAGGCTGGATCTCTGGAGTAGAAAGCAATTCAATTCATGGATTGTTCTCTTCTGTTTAAATTTCTTCAGGAAATTATTTGAACCTTGTGCTATTCTCTATTTCTTTCTAGTGAAATCTACTGTACCATCCTTTACTGACAAGGCTGCACAGCCATACCTTTATTGATGCTTTGCTGCTTGACTTTGGGTGTTTTACAATATTTACAGCTTTCCATGGATAATCTTATTCCTCATCCTTGGGATCCCCAGGAATTCCTCTCTTCAACTATCTAGTGGCAGTAGCTTAGACTCTCTTCCAGTAGACTACCTACAATCACTTGTACATACTTGGTACCTTCCCTCTTCTGAACTATACTATCCTGTAAAGGCTTAATTCATATGCTATTTTTCAAATATCTTGTTCTCTCCAACTAATTTTCATCTTTTCCTTCTTATACTTTGCAGAGCACTTTATACCTCTCATACAATAATCATGTATGATTTTGTATTTTAGTTAATTGTACATGTGTAATACTCTTTACTAGATTATGAGCTTCCTGAGGGCTTCTCTAAAATTTTTTTGTCTCCTCCAGAGTCCAGAACTGTCCTCTGCACACAGTAGGTTTTATGTAAAATCTGAATTGAATTTATACTTCATTCAATAAATATGTTTGACATCTACTCTAGGAATATCAGCGAGGTGGTATTTCTCTTAAGACTAATGTACTTGTTCAAAATTCAGTATCTCTAGATGAATCTGAGATACCTGGAATACAAATAATAACCCAGGTGGCTATTTAAAGGGTAACACAGTCTTTTCCTTCTCATTCTAATTCCCCAGATAGAATAGGTTACTACCTTGCCTTTTTCCACAGGTGGGTTGACCTTTTACCTAAGCTTTAGCTTGGGCTACCTGGTTTCTTTAGGTAACCTGTATCAAGGCAGTTCAGAACTATGGTGAATAATGTACAAAAATCCTCCAGAGTCATTTCTGCTTCTTTGCCTTAGTTGAAATTCAGGAAGTTCCCAAAGACATGAAAATACTCCTAAATTTTATCTTCAAAAAAGATTCATAATTGGTCAGAGTTGAAGGCCAGTTATTATGCTATCTAAACTATAGCTCTGGGTATGTGTATAAAGAAAGACTGTCAGAGGGGAACAGGAAATGGGAGAATATAATTATGGAACTATAAGCCTTATCAGTATGCACATCATTTAGTAGTATGTAAATGACTTTACAGAATAAATATTTTTTAATTGTATGTCTACATATTTGGCATTTTTTCTCACCCATATAAAACCAAAGCTTTTATAATATATAATAGCTCATTATAAGGTATTTCCAGAGGACTTCTGGAACATTTAAAAAAATTCTTATTCCTTACCCTGGCCTAAATTAATTCATAGATCATTCATTATAGGAAAATCAATTATATTCAATAAGGCCCAAACTACAGATTACGTCTATTTGCATGATTTTACTTTCAAGATTATTTTTGTTTAGGGTAGCATGATATTTAATTCCAAAAAAAAAGAATATTTTCTGAGTATATTTTAACACTCTAATGAAGCTAGCCTATCATACACCTGAGCTTTCCCTCCAGTGATGCCAATTACACTCCATCCATGCTGCCCATCCTGTGTAGCTTTTTTCTAGCAGGTACTTAATAATACACATGATCAGACCAAGGTCCTTTAACTTCTCTCCTCTCTACCTCAAATTTTCTTTGTATTTTCTCCAATTCTTTCCTTCTTTCTTTACATCTCAGTATCACATCTGAAGGCAGCTAGACAGTGCAGTTCATAAAGTGCTTGTCCTGGAGTCAGGAGGACCTGAGTTCAAAGTTGATCTCAGACAGTTACTAGCTGTGTGACCCTGGGCAAGTCACTCAATCCTATTTTCCTCATTTCCCTCATCTATAAAATGACCTGGAGTAGGAAATGGCAAACCACTCCAGTATCTTTGCCAAGAAAACCCCAAATGGGACTATGAAGAGTTGAACATGACTGAAAAATGATGAACAATAACAACAATCATATCTGGTGCTCCCAACCCCATTCCCTTCTAAGACTAAGAGGTCAGGCTTTCAGAGAGGTAACATATCAGATACAGCTTTAGACAATTTCATGAAGGCCTAATACGGTAAGGTTGACTCTTGTCCTGGGTAGTCTGTCATCAGAACCTTATTTGACAGCTATTATCCAGTTTGGAGTACAATTAATGTGTCAATGCAGAAATAAATAGAATAGAAACATAAATACAGTAATATTTCTATTATTGTAGAAAAAAGCTAAGTACCAGACTTCTGCATGGGATAAGATCTTTTTATTATATCATATACTAAAAACACATGTAAAACTCCCATTTTGTTGTTGTTCAGTAGTTTTTCAGTCTGAGTCTTCATGACCCCAATTTGGGTTTTCTTGTCAAAGATACTGGAGTGGTTTACCATTTCCTGCTGCAGCTCATTTTACAGATGAGGAAACCGTCTTGCCCAGGGTCACACAGCTAATAAGTGTCTGAGGTCATTTTAGGATACTTCTTTTCTAAGTAGAAGAAACATTTGTATTGTGTGGTTGATTATAATCCTTTTTGTTTGATTGCTGGGTTAATAGGTTTATTGCAGTATATCTGCTAACAGCTTTATAGTTTTAAAATTCCAACAATTTTTCCCTCTTTAACATTTTTTTTTCAAAAATCCTGACTGGGCTTTCCCCTTCCATCAGTTGAAATAATAATAACTTGGGCATCCTGCTCACATTGAGATAATAGTAATGTCTGAGTTACTGAATATGTGTTTTTCGTTAGGCTAATTATGAGAAACTGCCCATTGTTGATAGATATATCAATAGATGATATAGATGGATATTCCCCCACCACTGATGTTCTAGCATCTACCTGTTTCTTTAGCTAACAAGATTCTTGAATGTGTACCAAAGTTGAGATGCCTGAAATACAAATCATGAACTCAGAAAAGATTGTCTGCTAACTCACTTTAGCTCACTCCTAAACATTAAAAGAAAGACTAGATTGCTAAGTGATGGAAAAGATGGAGCTTTCTCTATATATATGCAGGCACAAATTAACTTTAAGCTGTATTGCTGCCAAAGTTTGTCCTGCAACTCCCACACTAATGCTGGTGGTTATCGAGGCATGCATGCTGCTGGCGTAGGACCAGGAATTCTATAGGCTTAGGGGAGCATTCAGGGAAGCAACTGAAAGGGAACCTAGAAGCTTTCATGTACTGGAGTATACCTGAGTTATGTGTTAGGTTTTGCTCTCACTTTTTAATGGCAAGATGGTGATGTTTATAGCATACTTATCCAGTTTGAGAGCATTTACTGATAAATAATGAGGAATAGGTGGCCTCTCCAACCCTTGGAATTGGTCTCTCAAATCTAAGACAACCATTAAGAACATAGGAAGAATACTAAATATAGTTGCAGTACACAACCTATGAGGATGCAATGCCTATGGGGATGAGAAACAAACACACATAAGACTCCCTAGCTACCTTCCCAAGGGGTTGTTGACATGGGAGAGACACAGAATCACAACCAGTATCAGAAAAGTTTCCTGGAGATCCCAGTAATATAGCTGCAAACTTCTCAAACCTCTCAAATCTTTTCAGTCTTTGTCATTCTGTAAAAATAACAGAAACTACTCCAAGGTTCCAAAGTAGGTAACAACCTGTAATTATTAGTTATCCATTCTTCTTCTTCCTAAAATTGACCCCTATATTTTATATCTGTATAAGTATGATGGTGATACAATTCAGTGCAGCTCTGAGCAGTTCAGGACCATCAATGTATTGCTGTCTTAGCTCACTGCTTCTGGCTAGGGCATTTGGTCTTGTCCTAGGTTAAGTTCTTTCCTTATACCACTAAATATATCCCCTCCTGTCTCCTTTGGAACCTTGTTCCATCATTAGTCTCCTCCATCTTTTGCTTTTTTCACATTCTTTCTCTTCTTGGTGCTCTTCTATCTCTATGTTCTTTTCATTGGGTCCTGCCATCTGACAGTCTTTGGTCTTTAAGAGGTGGAAGCAACCCAACCATAAAGAATGCTAGACACAGCATAGCAAACCGATTTAGTTGTCATCTCAAAGTTGGAATAATGTCACGTTCTTGACTCCATTAGCCCACCTTAGCAGTTTATGCTTATTCCTACTCTATGTTTCAGTCTGTATAACTCCTGTGCATTCAAAACAGCCTGTACCTCCTAGTTCTAGTTCTGGTTATTTTCTTAGTGTGGCAATTCCATTCTCTGACACACTGGTTCAGCCTTTGGAATGTTCTATCAGGGGGCCCTTGACAGTTAACCCCTAATTGGTAACATTGGTTGATTGGATGTGATACTTGGCAATCTCATCCACAACCATGACATTCCTTGCTTTTATGCAGCTGACTCCTAAGTCTCTATCTTTAGATCTTACATTTCTCCTAAGTTCTAGAAACCTGCATTTTTAACTGCCTACCAGACATCTCTACCTGGATGTCCCACTGATACACTAATTCAATCTAATCTAATTTAATAAACATTTGTTAAGCATTATGTCCAATTAGGATGCTGTTGCAATTTGAGTTAAGATTACTGAGTGAGGGTGGAAACCATGAAATGGACAGAAGATGAATGTGAGATATGGTGCGGAAGTAGAATTAATTAGACTTAGCAACTGCTGACGGGAGGTGGTGGTAAGGGAGATTAAAAAGTCAGAAATGCCTCCAAGGTTGACTTAGTGGCTAGAAATATTATAGTGCTCTTAACAGAAAATAGGTAAATTTGGAAGAAGTATAGAATTGGTGAGGAAGATGAGTTCCTTTTTATACACATTAGTTTGAGATGCCAATAAAGGAGACTGAGTAGGAATTGTCTGACAAATAGGAGGAAAAATAGACACTAATGTTATGAAAAATCAGAGAGAAGAGACTATTCAGGAGGAAGGGTTGCATAAGGATCAAGAAGCAGGGTCTGAGAAAGGCCAACAGATTTTACAATTTAGAGATCATTATTAACCTTTGAGAGAGCAATTTCAGTTGAGAGGTTAGGATGGCAGCTGATTTCAAGAAGTTAAAAAATAATCTAAGGGGATGAAATAGAGGAAATAAGTGTAAGAGGCTTTTTTCTAGGAGTTTAGCTGTCAAAGGAAAGACAAGAGTAGGGTGATAATTTTAGGGAATGGTAGCTGATGAAGGGGAATTTAAGTTTATTTGTATATGGCCAGAAAGGAACAGACGTATAGGGAGAGAGTAAAGACATACTGAAGGGATACAATCATAGAAGAGTTGGGAAAGAATGTTATCAAGGGAATGGATAGAGGGGTTGGCCTTGGGGAGGAGATGGGATAAGCTCTTTGTCAGAGATCGGACAAATGGAGGATGATCTTGAGGGGCTTTCAGTTTTAAAATTGGGCAGAAGAACTTACAGTGAATCAAATGAACAATTGTAATTATTTCTGTATATATTGTATATATGTTACATTCCCTCTATTATACTATAAGCTCTAGGAAGACAAGAATCACATGGAATTCATCTGTATTATCAAGTACCTAGCATAATACTCACCACTTAGCAGGTATTAAATATGTTTATTGAACTGAATTGTACACTTCTAAATGGCCTTCAAGAACTTTGCTTAATTGGATAGGGATGTGATGAAATTTTGAAGCAAAATTGAAGAAATTAAGTCATTTAAAAATTTAAAAAATCTAATAAGTATTTTTGATGTATATATAATTAATCTTTAATAATTTTTAAGGAAAATGTCACTAATAAAATTTTCTCATGGAAAACTATTGAAAGAGCCCCAATGTTCTACTCAATATGCCTTAGATCCTCCTATAGATCACTTTATGTCATGCGATATTAATGGAGTATACAGACAGTCATCACTCTTAGTATGTGGCTCCCCAGCTCCTTCTCTCGTAATATAACACTAACCCAGCTGCTCCCACAGCTTCATTGCCCTTAAAGTTACATACAATCAATTTTTTGGAGACTGTGGTGCTACCTGACTTGGCATATGCTCAACATCATTGAAAGAATATTGATATTTAAGATATGGGTCTTTGTTTAGAGATAAAGTTAAGGTCATTAAAAATATGGTGCCATTTCCCCAAGAGAATCCAACCCCATTTTTTTCCTTCCACACTAACGGTGGAAGGGTTTAATTATACAACCTCTAAGGCCCCTTCCAATTCTGAGTCATTGATTCTATGAAGCCATAATTCATAGAACATTGCTCGAAAACACTGGTCTAATTAAAAAAAAAAAAAGGAAGTCCGTCTAGGATCTGGCCTCTATTTACTGTTCTACTTATCTTCCACTACTTGTATTCATTCCCCCTATAGTCCAGTCAGATTGAACAACATAATATTATCTGAATACATTCCTTCCTTTCTTACCTCTGTGCCTTGGTTTATGTCATTCCCTCTCTCCTAGCCATCTTCAACTAATTAAAATGTAATAATCCTACTATGTTTGCAAATGAGATAATACTTGTAAAGCATTTAGCACAATGCCTGTCACATAGTAGGCCCTATATACATATGCTTATTCCTTTCCCTGCTTCCTCCTTCTTCTCCATTAAGCCTTCCCTGATTATTTCTCTCTTACGGACAAGGATAATCTGTCTTTCTTCTGAACTCCCATAACTTTTAGTTATCTATTATAGATTTCACTGATCACATTCTACTTTGCATTATGATTATGGAGGTACATGTCTTATCTACCTTTTAAGGCTAGGCCATGTCTCATTCATCTTTGTATTCCTTCACAATATCATGCCTATATTAGATACTCAATAAATATTTGTCAAATTGATAATTGAATGCATAAATTCAAGTTAATAATGTAAGTAAGACCAAAGGATAAGCTTACAAATACTTAGAACAAACAAATTTCTATCAGGCTCCATCCAACACTTTAGAAATTCACATTTGCATGTAAATAATTTATATGCTCATCACAAACAACTATAGAGTGCATTTGTTTGACTAAATGACCTCTGAGTTCTGTTCCTACTCTAAGATTCTATGATTCTTATCGATTAATTAAAGCAGTGACCTAAGAACCTTTATTAAACAAGTTTGTTCATTTTAACAATTTAATTAATCATTAAGCGACTACTTTTCATAAAATTTATTACTTGAAAATAATAAAAACATTTTTAAAGATTCCCTAATGAATCTAATTTAATGAGGTGGTATTATATAGAAATTAAAGGGTGTTTTGAGCTAAGCAAATTTGATTTTGATGAAATGGGCAATGAAAAAGATGATTAGGGAAATAAGACACATTTCCATAATTTAATGTGCTTAAGGGGCATTCCATCAATAGGAAAGGGCTTACATTTTACCTTGCCTTGATCCAAGGGGTGGATATTGACTGGAAGATATCAAAGATTTACTTTATCATGAGACTACAGGGCCAATTGCTGATGGGGGAGAATTAGACTCACAGAGAGCAAGAAGAAAGAAGGTGTGTGTGGTTGGTAGTGAGTTTTTGGATAGGGAGTAAAAGTGCTGGTGGCTTTAGCATCAATTTCAACAGGCAGAACTGAGAGGCCACAGACCTGGGATGTAGAAGATAGAGCAAGGAAACTGAGACTGAAGAGGAAGCTGGCCAAGAGATAGATGGAGAGTGTCTTCGTCTATGTCTTCTAACTCTGTCAATACTATTGATATTTCCCTCTTCTGGTGTCATTAATTTGTTAGCCACAGAAGTTCCAAGATGCTTTGGTGAACCAGAAGAAAAAAATAACTTTTATTAACAGACTAGTAAGGAAGGGTGTCCCATATGTGGGAATACCCTTGAGGCACAAAAGTACAGCTTTTTATTCCCTATCATGAAATGCAGGTTCCTCCTCTGATTCCTGATTGGCTGGGTACTACAAAGGTTACAGCCTATCTGAAGTTCCTAATTTCCCCACGTAAGTCTCTGCCCCTAATTACATCTCCCACTCCCCACATTTCCTATCAACAGCCTACAGCTGTCAATACCCCAGCAGCTACTCATCAAGGGATTTTGGGGACTTATCCACACCCTGATGAGTGATATGCGGAAGCAACATACCCAACCACATTTTCTATATTTATGCGGAAGGGATAACCCTTCTGGGAAGGGAGAAGGAAGCTAGTTATTATTTTTGCCACTTATCACATAGGTGAATCTTATTTGTACATTTATATACTTGCATTTGTAATATCTAGATAGAGAACTGGCCTTGGAATCAGGTAAACCTGAGTTCAAGTGCTATTTTCCCATTGACAATGAAAAGTTCCTAGTGGTGGGTACTGTATATGTCATCTATAAGCAATGAATCATAGAGATAAAGGGTACTTCAAGAAAACCATCCATCTGTCCATGAGAGACACAACTAGGCAGTTTAGTTGATGGATACCTGAGCTTGAAGTAAGCAAGACTTGAATTTTAATCCTGCCTCAAACACCAGCTGTGCAGCTCTGGGCAGGTCACAACTTTTCTCAGGCTCAGTTTCTTCATCTATAAAATGAATATAACAAATGACACCTACCTCGTAGGGTTATAAGAATTAAATGAGATAAGATATGCAAAGAACATTTTCAATCTCCAAATGTTATACAATTTAAGATATACTTTTCTCATCTGAAAAATGAGGAGGTAACTTCTAAGGTTCCTTTCAGCTCTAAATTCTATGAATTTATTAACCAGTAAGGATGAATATGAATAGTAAAAAAAATCAGCAGAGGGAGCACACTTCTTTATCAGAAAGTCCTGCTTCTAGCTTAAATCAGTTTTGATATTGAAAATCAATAATTTCACAGAAGTTTGATTTCCAATCAACTGTGCCATGTGACAAAAGGATTTCTCATTGCAGACTTTGTGTGCAGCATTGCGCTACATATATATACATATATATTATACACACACATACAATCACTACATATAGTGATTAACCCATATTGCCAAATTATTAGTTTCTAAGCATTAAGAATGTAATATCTAGAGTCAGCCCCACGTGGCCCCAGCGGCGACAGTGGTTTTGGGACGGTGAAGGAGGACACGAGTCTGGCAACCCTTCTCTCCCCTGCCCCTGATGCTGTGTGCCCCCTGACGCTGCCCCGACCCTGACCCCCGCTGGGATGATGGTGAAGTATTTCCTGGAGCAAAGAGTGCTCCAGAGTTCCTGGGATCAAGTGTTTGCTGCCTTCTGACAGCGTTACCCCAACCCCTACAGCAAGCATGTAATGATGGAGGATATTGTGCACAGGGCAGCTGCTGTCCAGGCAGCTTCTAACAAAGACCAACAGAGAGCGCTTCTTTCCTGCTAATGTAGCCCCCTCACTGTACATCCTTGAGGACTCCATTGTGGACCCCCAGAACCAGACCATGCCCACTTTTACCTGGAACATCAATGATGTCCGGCTGATGATGGTGGAGGAAAGGTGTGTTTATTGTGTGAACCCTGAAAACAGTGTCTGGACTGAAATCCAATAGAGAGGCCTGGGTTTCCTCCAGTTTGTTTGGGGTCTGCAGAGCTGTGCAGGAGTTTGACTTTGCTGGATTTAAAAGTAATGTGACCAAGATCATCTTGGCTCTGAGTACATCTTGGCAACATTGCAAGATGAAACCCTAAGACACTTGTTGAAATAGCTAAGGAAACAACTGGAAGGCAAAGGAAACTGCTCTGGTAGCTACCGAGAGGTCCAAGGACCTGGCCAGCAAGGCGGCTGCAGCAACAGCAACGCTATGTTTAAAGGAGTCACCCTACTGCTTCCCCTGCAACAAAAAGGTCCTGCAGACCTCCCAGATCACCAGTCCCCAGGGCTGAGAAGCCTCTTGGCAAGACCTGGACTGACAGACCATCAGCACAATGAAAGCCCACAGACAATTCAGCTCTTGTCCTTCACCCGCCCAGTGTCCGTGATGTAATTTATCATTAAAAATCATTTTTCAATCCTGAAAAGAAGAATGTAATATCTGGTTGTATCTTAAGATTAATGACTCCCATATCATTCTTTGTGTATCTCAAATGTAAGATTAGAGATGAAGCCAGAGTATCACAAAATGATTATAGTGCTTTGCACACAGTAAGTGCTAAATAAATATTTTTTTCATTCATTTAGTCATTCACTTGCCAACTTCTCTAGAATCATGCCCACAGTCTTTGATGATCTCAGTGTTATCTACTTTAAAGCTAGGTCATTTATGGGGAATCACTTAAAAAAAAAACGACAAAGGGAATAGAGCTACATGCCACATTTTTTTTAACCAAAAAAAGGGAGAGTATTTAATATAATTGACTTCTCCTTTTAAGAAGCCTAAGACTTTGGTTAAAATTCTGTGAAGCATCTTTTCTAATATTTGTTTCTTAATGCAAATGTTGTTCTTAATGAGGACATCCCACAGAGAGCATCGAAAGAGACCAGCTTTGTTCTGTAATACCATCTTATTAGGACGTTTCTCAGCATTGCTTCTTAGTAATTGGCTTTCCTCTTCAAATTGCAATTATTGGAGCTCTAAGAACTCATGGTAATTTATCACAATAGGAAAGAAGGAGGTTATCATCCAAAGACTCTATTCCAATTTTGCAGCATTCAAAAGAGCATGTAATAATCCCTATCATGTTCCTTTTAATTAAAGCTACAAGTGCAAAAATGGACTGATTTGACTTTAACATTTTGTTATATCTCACTCTTCTTTCACTGCCACTCCCTCCAACACCCATACAAGTATTTACCAAATCCTGTAGATTGTCCTTCTGAAGTATTCTTTATTTCTATTCCAGTTGCCACTACTCGAGTTCATGCCTGAATTGCTAAAATACTTGCCTAAACAGAATGTGTACCTTCCATCTCTCCCCATTGCAATCCATTTTAATTAATCTTCCTACTTTGAAGGTGGTCACTTCATTTCCCTGCTCAAAAATCTTCGTTGGCTCCCTTTTACCAGCCAAAGAAAATCTGAACTTCTTAAATTAGATCGTTATTTATGGCCTTCTATAATCTGGGTCCAACCTGATTTTCTGGGTTTTTTTTGTAATACTCTCTTTCTTATACTTTACACCAGTGATGTCAAACTCAAATGGAAATGTGGGCCACTAACCATATACAAAGATCCCTGCAGGTTACATATTGACTTAGAAAACCACACATTAATATTATCTACATTTTATTGTATTTTTATTTATCTTGTTAAATATTTCTCAATTATATTTTAATCTGGTTTAGGCAGCAGTTGGGAGCGTTGGGAGCTGCATGCCCGCTGGCCTATGTTTAACACTTCTGCTATACACCGTCAATTACTCAGTCAACAAGCATTTATTAAGTGCTTACTCTATGCTAGGCACTTTTGTTGATCTCTGGGACACAAAGAAAGCCTGCACACCCCAAAATGTCCCTGCTTTTAAGGAACATACATTTTAATGAGAGGAACATACATTTTAATGAGAGAAACAACATACAAATAGCTAGGTACAATAAGATCTATATACAGAGTAGATGAAGGTAATCTGAAAGAGAATGACAAACTGGACTATGTGCCATTCTCCAAATGTATCTTTTTCTTTCCTGTCTCTTCCCTACTTCTTTCCTACATCTTCCCTTTTCTATCCTAATTTGCTCAGACTGTCTCCTAGCCTTTGTTGCTGTTCAGTCATTTCAGTCAACTCTGACTCTTCATGAGCCCATTTGATGTTTTCTTGGCAAAGATACTGGAGTGGTTTGCCATTTCTTTTTCTAACTCATTTTATAGATGAGGAAACTGAGGCAAGCAGGACTAAGTGACTTGCTAAGGGTCACACAGCTAGGGTCAGAGGCCAGATTTTGAACTCATCCTGACTCCCGACTCTAGGCCCGGTATTCTACCCACTGCACTACCCAGCTACTCCATCTCCTATCTCTAGAATATCCCCAGTCTCTGCCTGCTAAATAACTCTCCACCCCTCAAAGCTTATCTCAGGTACCATTTTTTTCATGAAGACTTTCTTCATATCCTGGTCAAAAGTGACCTCTCTCTGAACTTTTGTATCACTTTGGCATCTTTCATATATTTACTATGTATTTTTATAAATAACTATAGTTATCTACATATTTGACAGTCCAGTAGAAAGAAGTACCTTGAGGTCAGATACTATTTTATTTTTGGTTTTGTGTTCCCAATACCAAAAACCATTGAACATGGTTTTTGTTGTTGTTTGTCCTTCATTCTCAAAGAGGACCAATGACATCAGGAGGGTGATGTCTTGGCTTGCAAGTGAATTGGATTTAAGTGAGGCTCAGTTGTGCAAAGTCATCAGCTCCACTTTCAGCAAGATATAGGTCAGGATGACTGGTGATGGCCCAGGATGCAGTGGGAGACTTTGACCTTCTTAAGCTAAGGTCTTTCCCAGGTCTCAGTTGTCTGAGGCAACACCCATTTAGTGGTTAAAAGCTAGGTAATAATTGAGGTAAATGAGAATCTACTTTGCCTTCACAAAAGAATCAATCAGAGAAGGGAAGACCCTCAGAGTTTCTGGCCAGAACAGAAACAATTGCTATATACACTCACTCTGAGCCATCAAAACTAAACAATGAGCCATTGAGGCTTGGGCTGGGGTGTGTTATTAGCCAATCAGTGGAAGCCAGAGTGATTTGGGTTTAAAGGCATGGTCAAGTTGCCCCATTTGAATCCCAAAGGGCTTTATCAAAGCCTGGTTTTCCAGAGCTATATTTCAAGAAATCATAAATGAAAACTACATGAGACAAAAGAGTTAATTGTCCCAGTTTTAAAAACAACAACGCTTGAATAAATAAGTAGGGAAGGAAAAAAAATCTAGCTCTCAAACCCCAAGATACTTTGTGAAGTATTAGCAAGCAAAATTTTTATTCCTTTGAACAGAGCACTCATGTATAAAGGTAGGACTCCCCACATAGATAGAGGATGAGGAAGCTGAGGAAAAAAAAGAGGAGGAACATGAGGAGGAGAAAGAGAAGGAACAAGAGGAAAAAGTGGAGGAAGAGGATGAAATCTTAGCATTGCCCACCTGCTGGGTCCCCCGAGGAGGCAGCTGCTACTACTCACAGAACATGGCATATAGTTGGCACTTAATAAATGCTTATAGAGTTGAAGTGATTCTCCCCTATAAGTAGGGCCTATGTTATTTTTCATCTTTGTATTTCCCAGAGTCTAGTGCACTGTCTTGCACAATGGTTGTTGATTTGGTTGTTGAATTAGCATCCTTTTATTTAGCCTGCCCTCTGGTGGAGAATCAGGTGAACAGTGAAGTGTCTATAAAACAATTACACATAGGAAGAACTAAGCAAGCAGAGAAATCGAACACTGAATCTTATCTGTCTTGTTCTTGATTGGCCCAGAATAATAAAATATTAGTCATGTTTCATATTCTTTAGGCCATCCAAAGGCATATATAAAATGTAATGATTTATTGCTGATCCATAGGACCAGCCCACATAGGTATTATTTAGCTTTTGTTTCCTCTTTTGTTTCCTGTTTGTCCTCTCAATTATCTCACCTGTGTCTCAAGTTTTCAGTCTCTTCTTATCCTTTCAATATTGTTCTAAAGTTGGACTTGATCTCGATTTGCGCCATACAAACATACCCAATTTCCCTCCATTCGTAAAAAACACCTTCACTTGACCTTACTAGACCCTAAAGCTATCATTCTCCTTCCCTTCTCCCTTTCATGGCCAAATTCCTAGAAAAAAAAAAAATGAAGCTGTGCTTTTTTCCTTCCATCCATTTCTCATACCCTTGGCTTCAGACCTTGTCATTCAACTGAAATTGTTCTCTCCAGTGTTGCCAACGATGCCTTAATTGATAGATCAAATAGTCTATCCTCAATCCTTATCCTTCTGGACTTCACTACAGTGTTTGACACTGTTTAACACTCCCTTCCTTTGCATACTCTTGCTTCCCTGGGATTGTGTGTGTGTGTGTGTGTGTGTGTGTGTGACATTCTGTTCTAGTTCTCCTACCTTTCTGGCCATCCCTTAGTTTCCCACAATGTGTTTGTTTCCGTGTATACTCCATCCTACTCCCTCTCTTCATCTTTCTTCATACACTATTGGTGATCTCATCAGCCCCATGGATTTAACTATCATTTTTATGAATTATAGAGCTATCTCCAGCCCTACTCACTCTCCTGAGTTCCAATTCTACACTACAAACTACCTGCTGGGCATTTCTTATTCAGTGTCCTAAAGGCATCTCCAGCTCAACATATCCAAAGGAGAACTCAGTAGTAAAACTCATGGCTTCAAATATTTATACAGCAATGTCCAAAGTATTAGCAATAAGTCTAAAGAACTTTAGTGCTCCTAATTCAAGAAGGCAACTTTGACCTCTTATTTATCACTGAAACTTGGTGAAATGAAACTCATGACTACACTGCAGCTCTGGATGAATACACTTTATTAAAAGGAAACAGTTCAAAAGGGATTATAGCATCTCCAGATCTCAAACTACAAAGTAGTTATCATCAAAACTGTTTGATGCTGGTAAATAAAAAATTAAAAAAACCCAGAAAAGTAGATCAGTTAAACAGATTCACAACTAGTCAAGTAGATAGACTTAGAGACTGAATTTTAATTGTTTCATGTCAATTTCGCAAGAGATTTCCAGTAATGTGCCCGAGGGATGTTTGCTTGACCCTATGCCTCTGTGCTGACTCACTTTTTTTTTTTTGAACAATGACTCAGAGAAAAACAATAGATGGCATGTTCATCAATTTCTCAGAAGAAACAAACTTCAAGTAGCCAATGTTTGACCAAGTCAATATTTGAAAATATCTCGACAAAATATAACATTGGTTTGAATCTCATAAGGTAAAATTCAGTAGAGATAGATGTAAAGTCTTATGCTTGGATTCAAATAATCAAATTCATGAATGTAGAATGGGAGAGGCATGGGCTGACATCAGTCAGGGTATGGAAGGTAAGGGGATTACAAGCTCAGTAATTATTTTTCCTTTGTATATTTGGCATTTACTTATTTGTGTGCATGTTGTTTTCTCTCAATAGAATGTAAGCTTTTTGAAGGCTGGGGCTCTTTTATGAGCACAGTGTCTGGCACAGAATAGATTACTTAAAGCTTGCTCAATGAACCAATGAATTTGTGGATATGAGCTCTTCCAAGAGGAAATCAACTGCCAAATTCTTTTCTTTTTTCTCCTTCATATACTACCCTTTTTCTACAATCCCATTGCATTTCATCATTTGGGCTTTAGCTATACCACAGACTTGAGATATGAAAGTGATTAAACTCTGGGTCTGAAAGAATTAGGTTATTATGATGTAAGCATTTGGAGAATTTGAAAACATGGTCCAGATGCTTGTGATACACATCTAATGCATTAACATAAGGACCCCAGTGTGCAGTGCAGTGGGAACATTTTATGCCAAGTTGTTAGACTTTAAGATGTGATCTTGCTAAATGAAATGATGGTAAATTAGCTGAAAATTTAATTCAATAAACATTTACTAAGCATCTGCCACGTACAAGGCATTGTTCTAGAAGCTGTCGATATAGAAGCAAAGTGAAACAGTCCTTGCATTAAGGAGCTTATGTTCTAGGGCATAGGCTCCCAAAGTGGGAGATACCACCCCCTGGGGGCTCTGAAATGACCCAAGGGAGTGGCAGTAGCCTCAGATACAACTGGGAGTTGTTGAATAAAAATAAAGGGGTAATGGAACCATAAGGAAAGAAGAGAAGAGAAGAAAATGTTGAAAACTGTTCATACATGTTTCATCTGTTGTGTAACAGAGTTAAAGTCATAGTGACTACATTATTTTCCAAATAAACACACAAAATGCAAGTTATAAATAATGGATCAGTGGTCAAGTCCACTGACAGGCTTGACAAGCAAGTGTTGGCAGGTGAGCATGTTGTGCATCTGCAGGAAGTCCAGCATGTGTGGGCAGGAATATGTGTGTGTAATGACTTGTTTACAATACTATACTATATGGTTCCATGATGCAACATTACATCATCAAAATTTCAATGCAGGAAAAAACCCCACAAATTTATAATAAATTATTAAATTTAAGATGGGTCATTTAAAAGTGTATTTTTTGAAATGATGCAAATTTTTTAAAAAACCGCTAAAGGGTTAAAGAAAGTAGATTTTCAGGGGGCCACTGAGTAAGTTTTTTGAAAAGGGATGGTATCCCAAGTAAGTTTGGAAACCTAGAATCTAGGGGAAGTCTTTCTGAGATAAAGTATGGACTAAGAAATACATTTATATGTCAGGTACAGCTCTTATATATAATGCCTTCATTTGGGACAGCACAAAGCCTTTGGAAACTTTGAATGAAAGGGTCTGGTTTGGCCACTAACCAGGTATGCACAATTATTGCAATTGTCTGGGCCTCAATTTCCTTGTCTGTAAGATTAAGGTGTTGAATAGATGGGTTCTTTAGGTGCCTTCCTGATTAAACAATTAAATGATGTTATGATTTTGACATGGATGCTCAGAAAGTGGGGCATTGATTTTATGTGATCTGTTCTTCTTTTGATATAGATATATTTCAGCATTCCTTTTTCCAGTTTGTTCTGGGAAAGGTGATACATAGAGAGTACATGCTATAATCAACGGAAAGACTCTATGGCTCTGTAGTGAGAGAACATTAGTTCAAATCCCACCTCTGATGTTCATGACTTTGGTCAAGGTGTTTCTCTGCCTTTGACCTCAGTTTCTTCATTGGTTAAATGAAGGGTTTAGACTAGATGACTTCTGAGGTTTCTTCTAGCTTTTGATCCAAACTGTCATAATCCTTCCCTTGAGATAGGATAAGAGAAGTCCAGGGATTGAAAGATTAGGGAGAGTGGGAAAAGATTAGGTAAGGTGGGGAAAACTCTTGTTATACAGGCTCCTCTAATTATGTTTTCACTGTTGACTTGCTTGGCCAATTCATTTTTCATAGATACCGTTAAGATAAATTTCAGAGGAACCAGTATCTGAATTCTAAAATAGTGGGGTTAAATTGTATTAGCAACCATGTAAAGAAAGCATTCTATAGCCTAGTGAGTAGACAAAATAAGAAGAATGGAAGGAATTTATTCCACACAATTGTAACTGTTCAACATCAGACTTATTTTGTATTTATTAATTTCAAATAGGTTTGTCATCCAATAAAAGAAGCATATTTTAGAACACAAGTACAGTCTGAAGCAAAAGCATCCCTGTGTATAATTCATTGCATTTGTTATTACCTTATGTATTATTCATGAGGGTTATGTTAATAACCTCCATTGCTTTATTTACAGCAAATCACGTCAATTATTTGCATCTTTTAGGGAATCATGAATTTTATCTTTTTCTCATTAAGGATTTTTGGAAGTAATTTATTTTAATTTTCTGCCCTCTAGTGACAAAAACAATGCATATATCCCTTTGTATTTAATAAGTTCTGCATACTTCGGACTCAGTAAATAAAATTACATAGGAGAATTTAGAGAAAGAAACAAAATACCAGAAAGCCTGGGTTTTTTTTTTTTTATTAATGCCCAATACCTTAGCACACCAAATAACATTTTTTTATTTGATAAATGTTTTTCTGCCTCCAAAGTTATCACTTCTGATGTATTTAGCTGAAAGGTTTTTTTACTGAAGTAAATTTCAACATATTGTTTTCATCTGACATTCAGCATAGACCTGAACCTATATCTTTATAGTAATAAGAATACAAATACAGAAAATTCTGATGACTCAGAAATCAGATGCATTCTAAAGCCTTTAAACTGAATATCTGAATGGAATGATAGTAACAATAAAACAGGTTTCTTATAGGTTATCCCTTTTTGAGCTATTTAGTTTCTACCAACGGTCAAATGAATAGTAAAACCTTGGAGCTTATGTCAGGGATAAGTATTGTCGCTCATCTTTGGTTGCCTTGCTGACAGGTCTGTAAGGGGTTGGAGTCGGTTAAGTAAGCCACAACATTTTGAATATCCTCAATGACCCTTTAATCACTGATGATTCCTTGTTTTCATTCAGTATTTCAGCATTTGCATCAGCTGATATGATAGAATCTGCAAAGCCCAACTTGTCAAGCCTTACTAGGACTTCAAAGGCATGAAATTCTGTACAGGTCTCATTAGCCACCTTGCCTATCCAGAAGACCCCCCGATGCTATGAACATGAGCAGGAGCCCCTTAGCAGAATATCTAGATAAAAGGGATCTCAGAAGCCAGTGAGTCCAACTCCTTAATTTTACAAACAAAACAAAAACAAACAAACAAAAACCCAAAACCCTTAGAAACGAGAAAACTTAGCCTCAGTAATTGACCATATCAAGAACAAAACTGTCAGAAGTCATATGATCACCTCAACAGACGCAGAAAAAGCTTTTGACAAAATACAACCCCTTTCCTGTTAAAAACACTAGAGAGCAGAGTAATAAATGGTGCTTTCCTTAAAATGATAACTAGTATCTATCTAAAACCATCAGCAAGCATTATCTGTAATGGGGATAAGCCAAAAGCCTTCTCAATAACATCAGAGGTGAAACAAGGATGCTCTTTATCACCACCATTATTCAATATTGCACTAGAAATGTTAGCTGTAGCAATGAGAGAAGAAAGAGAAATCGAAGGAATTAGAATAGGCAATGAAGAAACAAATCTATCACTCTTTGCAGATGATATGATGGAAAACTTAGAGAACCCTAGAGAACCAACTAAAAAACTAGCTGAAATCATTAACAACTTAAGTAAAGTTGTTAGCTATAAAATAAACCCACAGAAATTATCAGCATTTCTATATATTATCAACAAAGTTCAGTAGCAAGGGATAGAAAGAGAAATTCAATTTAAAATAACTATAAAGAACATATAATACTTGAGTCTATCTGCCACTATATGAACTATATGAACACAATTACAAAACACTTTTCAAACAAATAAAGTCAGATCTGAACAATTGGAGAAATGTTAATTACTCATGGATTGGCTGAGCCAATATAATAAAAATGACAATTCTACCTAAATTATCATGCTTATTTGGTGCAATACCAAGCTACCAAAAATATTTCATAGAGTTAGAAAAAGATCGTACCAAAATTCATCTGGAAGAACAAAACGTCAAGAATATGAAGGCAATTAACAAAAAAATGACATGAAGGAAGGTTGCCTAGCTGTACCAGATTTATAACTATATTATAAAATGATAACCATTAAAATAATCAGGTACTAGAGGCAGTTAGATGGTGCAATGGATAGAACTCCAGTCTCAGAGTCAGGAGGACCTGAGTTCAAATCCAGCCTCAGACTCTTGACACTTACTAGCTGTGTGACCCTGAGCAAGTCACTTAACCCTGATTGCCTCACCAAAAAGCAAAACAAACAAACAAACAAACAAACAAACAAACAAACAAACAAAACCCCCAAAATTAGGTACTGGCTAAGAGATAGGTGGTGGATCAGTGGAATAGATAAGGTACACAATATACAGTAGTATATGACCATAGTAATCTAATGTTAGATGGGAGCAAGAACTCACTATTTGACCAAAACTACTGGGAAAACTGGAAAACAGAATGGCAGAAACTAAGGACAGACCTATGTCTTATACTGTATAACAAGAAGGTCAAAATAGGTACATGAGCTAGACATAAAGGGTGATACCATAAACAGATTAGAGGGGAATGGAATAGTTTGCCTGTCAGATCTATGGAGAAGGGAAGAATTTGGACCAAACAAGAGATATAGAGCATTATGAATTGTAAAATGGATAATTTTGATAATATTACATCAAGAAGGTTTTGCACAAATGCCAATGTAGCCAAGATTAAAATTTTAGGAAAGTAGAACTCCGGGAAATAACTTATACAGCAAGTGTCTCTGATAAAGGCCTCATTTCTCAAATATATAGAAAACTGAGTCAAATTTATAAGATTACAAGTCATTACCCAATTGATAAGTGGTCAAAGATATGAATAGATAGTTTTCAGATGAATAAATCAAAGCTATCTATAGTCATATAAAAATGTTCTAAATCTCTGTTGATTAGAGAAATGAAAATTAAAACAACTCTGAGATACCAAATCACACCTATCAGATTGGCTAATATTACAGAAAAGGAAAATTATTGAAGAGGTTGTGGGAAAATTGGGACACTAATGCATTGTTGGTGAAGTTGTGAACTGATCTAGCCATTCTGGAGAGCAATTTAGAACTATGCTAGAAGGGCAATCAAACTGTTCATACTCTGATCTAGCAATACCACTACTAGGTCTATATCCCAAAGAGATTATACAAAAGGAAAAGGACCTACATTCACAAATATTTTTATAGCTGTTCTTTTTGTAGTGGCTAAGAATTGGGAAATTAAGGGGATGTCCATCAATTGGGGAATGACTGAACAAGTTATGGTATATGATTGCAATGGAATACTATTGTGCTATAAGAAATGACAAGCAAGATGATTTCAGAAAAACCTAAGAAGACTTACATGAACTGATGCAAAGTGAAGGTAACAGAATCAGGAGAACATTGTAACAGCAATATTATATGATGATCAACTGTGAATGACTTAACTCTTCTCAGCAATACAATGATCTAAGACAATTCTAAAGGACTCATGATAAAAAATGCTATCCACCACTAGAGAAAAGAACTGATGGAGTCTGAATGCAGGTTGAAGAATCCTATTGTTCACTTTCTTGATTTTTTTTGTGCAGTTTAAATACCTGGAGGAATATTTAGTGCTCACAGCTCAACCACACCATTCTTTTTTTTTTTTAAATTTATTGCTTTTAAAAAAACAGCATTTATGTATTTATCTCTGCTCCCACTCCCCTTTGTAACTAAAACAGTTAAGAAAATGAAACTTACACACTTCCATACCCCAAAACCCCACCAACCTGTGTGAAAAAACATGCTTCATCAGTCTTTTGATTAATATTAGTTATTTACCTTAACCTGAATTTTTTTTAGTATTTTTCTTTCCATGAAATGTCTCTTGATTCTGCTTTCTTCACTCTACATAGGTTCATACAAATCTTCCCTAGTTTCTGTTTCTTCCACAAAAAGTGCCCACATGGGGCTTTCCCTCACCTCAATCCCTCTTTGACCTCATTTCTTTATATGTCTTATAATAGACAGACAGATGAGCCAAAGTGTTCAAGTAGTTTAGTGACTTTTCTTGAAAAGTTCCATATTGTTGTAATGGTTGGACCAGTGCAAAGCTCTACCACAAGTATGTATTAAGTGCTCCTGTCTTAAACAGCATCGCTGGCTTGGTTTTTTTTTTTTTTTTATGCTTGCCAATTTAATGTGAGGTGAAACCAGTATTGTTAAATGTTCATTTCTCTTAGTGATTTTCTGTAATATTTTATTTGTTAATTGCATTTTTCAATTCTGAAAGTCATTTGTTCCTGTCTTTTGAACACTTAGCTAGGAAATGGTTCTTAGTCTCATATTTTTGTATCAATTTCCCACAGCAGATTTTATTCTGTTATTTGATTAAACTGTTTTCCCAATCTAGTTTCTCTTGGTTTTGTTTGTATACGTGCATTTTAATTTTACACCTCTATCCTTTGGTTTACAATTCTCCTGTGAAACCTCATTTCATTCTCCTGATCTCACCCCATTGTGTGGGTGTTATTTTTTTTTTAAACAGTAGGTTGAGAATCCATTTGGAACTTATTGTGGAAATAAATGCTGATCTAAACATTTTCTGTGAAATGTATGATCAGTTTTCCTAGTAGTTTTTGTCAAATAAGGGGGGTCATGGTTTTAAAAGTAGGTACTGAATGGATGACTAGCATCAACTTTAAAAGTTACTACCACAATGGTGTTAAGACCAGAGGAAGTTTGAAGTGTCGACCACACCTTTCTAATAAAAATGAAGATATTGCCAAAGTTCAGTTGTAGTTTTATGGTATGTTTATCAAACTATTGGAGAGATACTTTACAGAATTCAATAAAATAATAAAAAAACTTAGAGAAGCAAAAGGTCTAGAATATAATGGGACATTATGGAAAAAGAGATGAAGCAGAAATAGCACTTCTAGGCCTAAACTGTATTATAAAGCAGCAATTATCAAAGCCAGTTAGTAATGGTTAAAAATAAAGAAGTAGACTAATGGAGTAGACCAATAGATTTGAATAGATAGAATCAGAAACAATGGAACTCAATAACCTAGTGTTTTATAAGCAGGAAAGCAAAATTACCTAGGAAAAAATTCTGTATTTGATAAACACTTCTGGGAAAACCGTAAAGCAATCCAATAGTAATTAGCTTGCATCAGCATTTAAAGACACATTACACAATAAATTAAAAATGGATATGCTACCCTAATAATAAAGATCATTTTATTAAAAATTAGAAGAAAAGTTGATCATATCCTATCATAGCTATGGGTATGATATTTATTCTTAAACAAGGAATAGATACAATTACAAAAGATAATGTTAACTTTCATTATAAAAAATGGAAGAACTTATACAAAAACAAAATAATACATTTAAGATAAGAAAGTAAGTGGTCAAATGGGGGAAAATTTTTTGTAGCAAATTTCTCAGATAACAATTTTTATATCTAAAATACATACACATTTAATCTCTCTCTCTCTCTCTCTCTCTCTCTCTCTCTCTCTCTCTCCCCCTCTTTCTCCAAAAGCCTTTTCTCAATAAATAAATAGCTAAAGGATATGAATAAACAAAAGAAAGTTTTCAAAAGGAAAACTGCAAATCTTTAACAACTATATAGAAAATGTTCCAAATCACTAATAATTAGAGAAATTCAAATAAAAAACCCTGAGACTTCACCTCATAGTTAGTATATTGGCAAAAATGAGTATTGTCAGTGTTGGAGGGGTTTTGGGAAGATAGGCACATCAATGTATTGTTAGTGGAGCTGTAAATCAGTGCAATAATTTTGGAAATCAATTTGGAATTATGCAAATAGAGTCACTAAATTTCTGTACTTTTGACCTTGGAGATTCTACTGCTAAGCTTATACCCTAAGGAGGTATTGGATAAGAAAAAAGTCTCCATACACACCCAAATATTGACAGCAGTACTTTTTTTGTGGAAACAGAGAATTTGAAACAAGGGAGATGCCATTCTTTGGGGAATGGCTAAATAAATTGTGGTACACAAATGCAATGGAGTATTACTGTGATGTAACAAATGGTGAACATGATGAACACTGAGAAACAAGGAAAGATTTACATGGTCTGATGTAAAGTGAAGTAATCACAGACAAGAAAACAGTAGACACAATGACTACTATAAATGTAAAGAACAACTGGAAAAAAACAACAACAATGTTATCAAATTACTAAGAACTCTCATGGTCCCAGAGAAAAGATATGAGAAGATCCCTCCTCTATTACTCCTTTGAAGAGGTGGAATGTCCATGGATATGGCACATTACATAAACTTTCATGCTTTTTACACATCTTCATCAATTTTGTTGATCATTATCCCTCCCCTTCCTCTTTTTCATTGTTTTAAAAAATGTTATTTATTACATAGAATGACTCTCTGGGAGAGCATAGGGGGATGAATACTGCAAGAAAAATCTGCTTATATAAAAAAACAAAAGATACCAAAATTTTGTTTAAAAAGTTTTTAATGCTGTGGGAGTTCTGAGGATGGAAAGAGGCTGGGGGAAAAAGAAAAGTATTCTTGGAGGAGGTGGCACCAGATTTAGGCCTTTTAAAAAGGGGTTTTGGAGATAGGGGCAGTGGTGTACTGGTAAATGTTTATCAACCATCCCTCTGAAAAAGAAAATGTATGTTCAATACACTTTTACTTTTACTTTTAATCTACATTATTAGCATTTTCTCAGTCACTTTCTTAAGTTTAGACAATCAGCAAAACAATAAATCAAGCCCTAATTTGTAGACTTTGCTATTATTATTATTATTTTGCTTTTTGGTGAGGCTATCGGGGTTGTGACTTTCCCAGAGTCACACAGCTAGTAAATGTTAAGTGTCTGAGGCTGGATTTGAACTCAGGTCCTCCTGACTCCAAGGCCAGAGCTCTATTCACTGCACTGCCTACCTGTCCCTTAGACTTTGCTAATTTCTAAAGTGTAAATGTTCACACTGAGAATTTCACAATCAGCTCTGTCATCCAGTATAAACTGACTCCTGCATACCCCTGGATAAGAGATGAAGTTAAATTTTTACCAAATAGAAGTAAAGAGGGAGAATAATAATGTGTGTTAAGGTGTACACCTGCACATCAATCAATGAATCAAAGTTTAGGACTTTGAAGGCATGGTAGAGAGCATTTGAAGTGAGGATAAAAGAAGATTCAGAAATGATATTCAACTGAATGGCCATATGGAAGAGCTGGGTGATACTTTCTCAATTACAGAACTGTCAGAGGACTAGACAGATCAGTGAAGTGGGACTTCAAAAATCTGGAAATCTGCTGGAAATTCATTGTGCTGTAAAGCAGATTATTTGCTAAGTCCCTGGCTTTCCTTGCTGTTAATTTCTTTCTCAGAAGTTAGAAGCCTGAAGCAGAATAGCTACTCTGTACTTCATTCTGACCAATGAGAGAGAAAAAAACCCTGGTTTGTATCCTGGAAGGAGAGCTTTCAATAAAAACTGACCATGCTGTCTTAGACTTTTTAAAAGACAAAGAGGGAACTCCTAGTTCAATGACGCATATGGCTTACTTTTCAAGAGAGCAAAAAAAATCCAACTAAACAAAAAAACAAAATCAGAGAAAAGGTAGGTATGATCTCATGGCCCGAGGTTTTCGGAGAGAATATGAAACAAAAGATATAGAAAGACTGTAAAAGGTAAAATACTGATTACAGTATTTTGATTACTGTATGATTACAGTGCAAGTGATATTGATGAGGAAGAAAGAAAGAATGAAATAGCTCATTTCTACCCAAAATGTAACTTCTTTGGAAGGCAAGGCCTGAGTTTGAATCTTGTCTCAGAAAGTTATTAGCTATATCACCATGGACAAGTCTCTTAAGTCTGTGTGCCTCAGTTTCCTTAACTGCAAAATGATGATAACAGCACCTATTATCATCACAGGATTGTTGAGAAGATATAATAGTAGAATATGTGAGAAGCACTTTGCAAACCTTAGTGCCCTATATAAATGCTAGCTATTGCCATTCTTATTACTATCATTAATTGTTCACTAAAATGAAAAGGATTGTTTATTCAGGGCACTCCACTGGGAGCTCAAGTTTTAAAGGATCATGTACAAAAGATGGAAATTGTACAAAATGAAAAAAATGATTTTTAAGAATAATTTCAAGGGGCAGCTAGGTGGTGCAGTGGATAGAGCACTGGCCCTGAAGTCAGGAGGACCTGAGTTCAAATCTAGCCTAGACCAAACACTTGACACTTACTAGCTGTGTGACTCTGGGCAAGTCACTTAACCCCAACTGCCAAAAAAAAAAGAATAATTTCAGAAACACCAGACCAGGATGAGTTTTAAGATTATAAATAATGCAAAGGAATATCAAAAAGCTTTGGATGCTGTGTTGTGACCAAGAAAAAAACCAAGAAAAGTATAGGTCTACTCCATAGGGAATTGGTACAATGTTGACAGATGATGGGGGAAAAATGTAGAACTACTCATTTCCTATCTTGTTACTAGAAAAGGTAGAGTAAAAGTCATTAAGGGGAAATTGAAGCCCAAGATTGGTGAGGAGATTAGTAGGAGCAAATGTTGACTTTAGATTAGTTCAAGCCTCCAGGTCTAAGCAAATTATATTCTTGAATGCTGAGTCTGCTAATGCAATTTTTAAAAACTGGTTTTGATCATTTTTGAGGAATTTCAGGGAAGAGAAAGGATGTTAGAAGTAAATGTGAGCAAATTTCTTCTTTTACAAAGATGAACTAAAGATGAATTCCATAACCTCTAAGTTTGATGACTATCTTCAGCAATATTCTGTAACTAATAATTAAACAATGCTATGACCACATAAAAAGCAAAGAAGCAATTACTAGGAGCCATGACATGTTCACTGAGGGAGAGTACCACAGACACAGTTGACAAAGTCTCTAATATTTAGAATTGTTTGTGAACAAGATGAAGGACCATAATTTGAGGAGAATTCAGTTAGATGAAATCATGGAATCTCAGAATTTTAGAGTTGAAAGGGGCCTCACAGTCCATCTGGTCCAACCTGCACCTGAATAAGAATCCCATCTACAATAAATCCAACATTGAATCATCCAGTCTTTTCTTCAACTGAGAGGGAGAGAGACCACTACTTCCCGAAGCAGCCCATTCCGGTTTTGTATAGCTCTAATTTTCTTTCCTTACACCAACCCTAAAATTTCCTCTCCATAGCTTCTGTTTTTTTCTTTTCCTGCCCTCTGGGACCACTCGGAACAAGTCAAATATCTCCCATATGACAGCCCTTCAAATACTTGAAGGTACTTCACATGCTGTTCTCTAAGCTAAACCTAGATCCTCATTGATTGGTTGGTTGTTGTCTTTTGTTCTTGAAGAGGACCAAAATGATACCACTATGTTAGAGTCAAGTTACAGTGCATCTGACTGTGGCTGATCAGACCAATACTAGCTCAGAATGTTCTACCACAGGTCGAGCACAAATAGTCCATGTGAACATTTGGGGTGGATTCTCTAAATTTGCACATCTTACCTTCTTTTGAGCTACTTCAATTCTGCTTTGCTTATAGAACACAGAACCTTCTCTGATGTGGACCCGCCATTCTGGGCAGTTTCCCATGTCACACAATCAATTCTAAAGTTCCTAGGAGAGACTTTGAGAGCCCTCATATGGCATTATTATCTGAAGGCTCTTTACCAACTGGGTTGCCCTTCTCTACATGCTCTCTAGTTTGTCATTTTACCTCCTATATTTGGTGCCCAGAAATGAACATAAAACATCAGATGTGGTCTGACCATGAAAAAAAAATAGAGAGTCACCATTATCTCCCTAGTGCTGGACACTCTGCATTTCTAAAGGCAGTTTAAGTTTGCTTTAGTGTTTTGGGCTACCATAATGGTATTCATGTTGAGCTTACAACCCACCACACCTCACTAATCTTATTTTGAAGTTGATTTTTCAAAACCAAGTATGAGACTTCATTTACATTTGTGCCTATTAAATTTCATTTTAACCAATCTGACACAGTGCTCTAACCTGTCAAGATCTTTTTGAATCCCAGTTGTTATTCTGTAAGTTGGCTCTCTTTTCCTAAATTGATATCATCTGAAAACTTGAAAAGACTATAATTTGCCTCTCTAAGGAGAAACTATGATCCATATGTGCATTTAGCTGCAACTTACACATATTTTTGTTTGTTTCATTAATAGCAAGACCATCAAATTTGCTAACATTCTCAATGCTACAAATGAGTTTCATTATACTTTGGTGGAATGGTCTTCAGAGGGCAGACCCAATCTGTCTAGAATGCCAAACTCAAATCCTTTCCTATACTACAGAACTGCCCAGAGCTTGTGCTTCATGAGCAGAGCCTTCAAGAATCTATAGTCACTCCCATACCATAATGAGGCAATGGAGTCAAACTTTGCTTGAGGATATAGACGTACACCCAGAAAAAAATCATATACTATTACTACATGAAATATACTTATGGTGAAAAGTATTTAAAAAACCCCAATAACTTTGTAAATTCAAGTAATTATGCTTACTTCATTTTAGCACTGATTTCTTTATCTTTCATTTTTATTTTTCTCCGTATAAAGTGTTAAGAATATGGTAATAATACATTAGGTTTTTTTTTTCCTAACAAACCATATTTGGAGAAAAATTAAGACCTACATTTGGGCCAATGTGGTTAATGTTGATGTCTTGCTGATTGAATTTTTTTCACTTCACCTTATTATACAGTATAACATCCCCCAAATTCAAGATTAATTTTGGTTACCAAGCATGGCTTCTAAAAATTAAAATTATCTAGCACGGAAAATAAGTCACTCACACATTATTGTGAATTAGTTAGATAAACTTGTTTTCACCTGAAGGGGGAGCTGCAAAAGCTGCAGTTAAAGAAGAGGAGTTTTTATTGGGGAGGAGCACTAAGGGGAACTGGCTAATTGAGGGCCAAGGAGCACTTTTCAGGGAGTAGAGGAGTAGAACAGGCTTCGGCGGGGTTTCATATCTACCTCATGCTAAGGGCAGCATGTTTATATGTATACTAGAAGACTGGGTAATAGAGTCAAAGATGAGAGAGTGGTATAGAAAGGGAGGTGGGTGGATACTAAAAGATATTTCATCTTGTTTAAGTGCTATCTTTCCACATGAAGTCTTTTCTGAATCTCCCTATTAGTGCCCCCCTATCTTTTGAATATAATTGTCTCTCTTGATAGAATGAAAATTCTTTGAATGAAAGAACTATTTCCTTTTTGTCTCTGTAATGCTAGCACCTGGCACAACACCTGACACAAAGTCAGTGTTTAATAAATGCTTGATCATTTGACACTGCCTCTGGAGTCAGAAGATTCCACCTCTGATGCTAACTACTTGTGTTACCTTGAGTAAACCGCAACTTCCTAGAGCCTCAGTTTCTTCATCTGTAAAATGAAGCGATTGAACTAGATGGCCCATCAGCTCCCCTCCAGATCTAGTTACTTAGGATTTATGGTTCAAAATTTTGCCAAGAGTGTCTAGTCCTGCACTAGAGGCAAGGGAGAGAAGATATTATTTCTCCTCTCTCCTTCCTGCTGGTATCATTAGCACTTTAAATAATCATTGAAAAAAATTGCCGTGACTTAACCTGGGAAATGGACCAACATTTATAACATTTCTATATCAATTCTATGACATTATTCATATAACAATAAGCCATTGTTTAACCTCATATAATTCTTTCTTTGGGAAAATGTTCCTGAATTCCAAATAACCAACTTAAAAACAAAGTTTTAGAAACCAGACACATTGGGGATTCCCTGTGCATACATCAAAACATCTGTTTGTAGAAATGAAAATTATTAAATTCAACATAAGCATTAAGCAAACATTCAGTATATTTTTAATTCTTTGAGCTAAAATTACTTTTTTCTTATAAAAATTTGGGCTGAAGAATAAAAATTAAAGGTTAGTACCTTTACACAGGGTAATAGCTGAGGAGGCAGCTAGGTAATTCAGTGGATAAAGCACTAGGCCTGGAGTCTGAAAGACCTCAATCCAAATTCAGCCTCAGACGTTTAACAGCTTTGTGACCCTGCACAAGTCATTTAACCTTGGCAAAGCCAAGAAAACTCCATGGTCAGTATTGGAGTTCTATGGTCCATGGGGTCACGAAGAGTCAGATATGGCTGAACAATAACAATAACTGAAGAGGTTGGTTCTCCTCTACTATCTTTTTCCTATCATGCTAATCATATCAGAAGTGTCATTTATTATTTTGACATAATGAATATCATGTATATTTTAGTAAACAGTTTCCTTATATCTGTATGACTAAATTTAATTCTAGACTTTAAGAAAATATTTCAATTTTTTTCTTTTAAGTTAGCATGAAGCCCTCTCTATATCTAGATCCTTCTGTTTAGTTTCTGGTTTTTTTTTTTTGGCTCAATGTCCTATATTTTTGATTTGTATTTCCTGATAGTACATAGCTGTGGTTGTGAAAATCACGTGTAGTGGTTTTTTAAAAAATCCATAAAGAGATTATAAAATACAACACTAAATGCTATGTTTTATCATGTTTATTTTCTGGTTTCCCAAGCAATCTACTAAAGGAACAAAAAGACCGTCACTAATTCTTCTAAATTATAGGGCTTCAAAACAATTCTTTTGTTATACTCATTCCCCCCCCCTTTTCATCTGACATCTGCAGATGATCTTGGTTTGTTAACATAACTTTAAATTTAGACTTTCTTTTGATATTGGCTATTATTGCATTTTACTGTTCTCTTTAGAAGAAAATGACCTTGCCTTCCAAACAACAGTATTTGGATAGGTTAAGATCATACATTGTTCTTTTGAAAATACATTTGTCTTTTCTTTTAAATCAAGGACTCTTAACCTTGGGTCTATGAACTTATTCTGAAAAATATATATGTTTAATTTTAAAATATTTAATTTAAAATATTTTGGTTACTATTGCAATCTAATTGTTTTCCTTTGTAACCCTGTTTATTTTATTTAATACATTTAAAAACATTCTGAGACAGGGTCCATAGGCTTTGCCAGACTGCCAGATTGACACACAAAAAAGGTTAAAAATCCCTATTCTAAATCTTCAAGACATAAGGTAGAGTGTGTATATACTTAATACAGAGCTAAAAGATGGGTTTACATGATATCCTGAAGACATGTTTCCCAAAGGCTATGTCAGAATGTCTTAGTGTCAAAGTGTCTGCTGATGGAGTATGAATTGAAGGCCAATGAAAGGCCTGCTTGTCCCAAAATATCTTCTTTACCATGATAGCTCGAATTCTCAATAGAGTCAGTACTTTGCATTAAGGCATTGTGATTCTAGAAAGCCACTCTTAAAATGTAAGTATTTATCTGGGAGGGGTAACACACTGATCCATTAGTGTTCCTGATCAGATTGGTTTATCAGATTACTTGGAAGAGAACAGGATGCTGAAAGCTATTTTTATTTGGGGAGGAGGTTTGAGGGAAATTTGGTGCAGAAGGGACATTGCTTTAGAAATGCAGCTGAATCTTGAGCAGTCTGGAAGACAGTATTGATTAGATGATTACAAGGATTTCTTCCAATTCTTAGGGACAGAGTTGTTCTGCAAAGTGAAGCAAGTCTCAGTCAGAAATCAAGGGATTAAAGAGACATTACTGCTCTATTGAAATGATGTTGCTCATAAGAAGTTTGTCCCCAAAGTCTAAAATTAATTTGATACAGTCCTTGCTCTTATTTTTCTTTGTAGTTTAATTCTGAGATATTCATCTGTTTCAATGAAAATCTAGCAGCTGTGGCATATGTGTATATATACACACATACATATGTATATATACATATGTAGTAATGTCTCTGTGTGTGTAACCAGTGAGAATGTGAGCTGCAGAAGCAGAAAAATCAACTCTTGCCTTGAAAAATGGTAATTTAATTACTGATCCTTTACTATAAGCCTTTGTAATAAGATGTTTTCATTCCAATATATTATTGAATATACTCCAAAATGCTTCATTTTCTACTTTCACGCATATGATAGAAGCCAGATTTAGACATTCAATATTGTCTCTTTGACACACAATATTATATTTTGTGTTTGTGATGTTTCAATTTTGGTCAGCAAGTCTCCTCAATCTTTCATTTATTCATCCAATATTTATTAAGCATCTACTTTGTGCAAAATGAAAGGTTGTGTGGCATAATAAGTAGACAGAGGTCATACCTGGAGTCAAGAAACCTAGGTCCACGTCCTGCCTTTGATAATATCACGTGACCACAAGTAACCAACTTAATCTGTCATTGTCCTAAGCAACTCTCCGTATCATGGGAGGAAGTTTACAAAACAGGAATTCACCTCACTGCTGAAATCATAGTTCTAGACCCCACCCCACTTATTCCTTGCTTCCAACACATATAAATGTGTGAAGCACTGTACGTATTACAATGTAAGCTACCGAGAGCAGACTCTCTTTTTTGCTTGTGTTTGTATCCCTAGTTCTAGCAACAGTGTCTAGAACACAGTAAACACCTAAAAGATACTTTCTCATTAATTTGTTCTTTCATTCACTTTCAGTATTTTTATTTAACAGTAGTATGAAAACCAGTATCTGCACACTTAGATGCATATACATACCCATGCTGCCACTACTTTGGCAAAGTAAATGGCATCTTATCCTAACTGAATTTCCCTGTATTCCCAGGGAAGACACAACCTGTCAGGAACAGAATATTCAAAGATGGCTAAGGAAAAATGGAAATGCAATCTTTGCTTCAAAAGCTCAGTCAGAAAATTGAAAAGGGAGAGAGAGACAGAGAAAATGAAATAGAAAGAGATACAAGGAGAGAGAGAGAGAGAGAGAGAGAGAGAGAAGAACATAGCAGTTTAAAATTCCCTTTACCATGTCGAGCAATTCACTACTTCAAAAGAGAGAAAAGAAAAAGAACTTGATTAGCTGCTTCTTGCCCCAGATATAGAGTATAAAGGCCCTCTCTGCATGATTATCTCTCTCCTGAGTCATGGGGCTAATAGAACAATAAGTCAATTTTTTGGAAGACTTTTCCTGTAGTAAAAGTAAAATAAAGAAAAGACATGTTGGTGACAGAAACAGGAGAGAAGGTGAACATTTCCTAGGCCATGGAATTTGACTTAATATCGATCTCCTCTGATTGAGAACATGACAATCTGGTCATGGGACCAGAAGGAAAAGAGAAAAGAGTTATATTAAAGATGATGCACATGGAATGTTTAGAAATGAAAGGGAATATGAGAGATCACCTAGCCCAAATTTCTTATTTTATAACTGAAGCCTAAGAAAGTTAAATGAGTTGCCAGCATTCTAAAGCTAGTTACAGATTGAGCTGACAATTGAAAAGAACAGTGAAACAAAACAAAGCAAAAGGTGGCTATGCTTCAAAGGACAGAATTTTAGTTTTGAAGAAGACAAGGAAAGAATGTGAAAGATTAAGCAAAAGCTAATCTAAATGCAATAAGCATTTATTAAATGCCTGCTATGTCTTCTTCAAAAAAGGATAAACAATATGTATAAGCACCGTGATATGTTCTGAGGACATAAAGAAACATTTTTTTTAAAAAAAATCACCTACCCTCAGGGAGCTTGCATGCTGCTTGGGGTAAGCTACATGTAAACAAAGAATTATATCCTTGATAATATGAGGAGGTCAGCAAGAATAAACAAAGGGGATCAGGAAAAGCTTTCTAAAAGAGAAGTCATGCCAGTTTTGAAAAAGGAATAAATTAAGAGTAGGGGGATTGCTCAGGACATCACTCAACTATTTTTCTGTAAACCTATGGATGAGAGGATGGAGAGCAAACAAAAGGAAAGGTAAAATCTTTTAGGTCCATTGTGTGATTCCCGAGAAGTTCCCTTGGTTTGGTTTTACATAGCATGTGTAGTGACACGTGCTAACTGTGTGCGTGTGTATGTGTGTGTGTGTGTGTGTGTGTGTGTGTGCGTGTGTGTGTGCTTGTGTTTGAGAGAGACAGACAGACAGAGACAGAGAGAGGGGAGAGAGACAAAGTTAGAGAGGAGAGTGAAACAAAGAAAGAGAGGGAGAGGAATCCTGAAAAAGAGAGAAGGGAGAGAGAGAAGAAAGAAAAAGAGAAGAGAAGATAGGAGAGAGGTGTAGAGAGAGTGAAAAAGAGAGGGGGAGAGACAGAAACAAAGAGAAAAAGGGAGAGAGAAAACAGTGAGGGAGGGAGAGAAAAAGAGACAGAGAAGGAGGAAAGAGGAGAAAGAGAAAGAAGAAAAATGGGGAGAAAAAGAGAGACAAAGAATAAGAGAAAGGGAGGAGAGAAAGGAGAGAGAGCCAGAGAGAAAGAACCAGAGAGGGAGAGACAGAGACACAGAGAGACAGAGACAGAGGCAGAGAGTCCTTCTTGGCCTTTAAGATGCAGCTCAGACACTAGCTTCTTTCTGCCTGAAGCTTTTCCTGATTCCTTCAACAGCTAGTGCCCCCCCATTTAATCTAGCTTGTATTTAATTACTTTGCATATGTATGTATATATTAATTCTATGTTTATACTATGTCTTTGTTTATGTTTTTATTGTCTCCCCCAGGAAAAAGTAAGCACTTCACAAGAAGAGTTTGTTTCATTTATTGTATTTGTATCTCTGGTATTTTGCACAGTGCCTGGCACACACGAAATACATGTATCCTGAGAGATTGAAAGTGGTCTTGTCCTGGATGAGGATATTCTGCCTTTGGACACAATCTCTTTCCAAATCTTGTCTTCTCTGACCTGCCAGATTTTTGTTTTGTTGATGGCTTCCATTTAAGTCCTTCAATAAGAAGCTTATATCATATTTATTTCAGCATTTCCTTTGATCAGGACGAGACACAAATGACATTCATTTATAATAGGGGTTATATTCTGCTATACCTGGGGCCTATGAAATTGTGTTTTTTAAGTATATTAACTATTTTTATATAGTTTCCTTAGTAATCTTATATATTTTATTTTATACCTTTAAAAACATTACTCAGAGAAGGGATCATTAGGATTCGCCAGACTGCCAAAGGGGTCCATGACCAAAAAAAGTTAAGAATGTATGTGACATATGTTGCTGGATTGGAATCATTTTTAGGTTTGAAAAGTAAAAATACAATAATAACAACAATGAAAATAAGTTTTATGAGCTGGTTTCCCCCCCATCCTCCTCAGATTTGGGGAATCTAAACATCACTAAAAGATCTTGTCTGAGAGAACTTGTATTGATTAAACTAAAAACCACCTCTCTCACATCCGTTGTGGATCTTCAGAGAATTATAATACAAATTAAAGAAGAAGTCCAAGAGGTTCTTTCCAGAAGGAACCAATTATGACTGCCTCTCAACATAAAACATATGGAGACTGGCTGCTGCAGCTGTTTCACATTGGAGTCTTGGATGGTGTTCCTGAAATCTGAAATGCACACCAAAATCTCTTCATGCTCAACACATACTGGAAAGTAGTTTTCCAGCATTCACTGTGTGGGTGTCCACAATTCAGTTGGTGTTTTCTTCTCCCAAGAGCAGATTTCATGGCTTCCTTAGAAAGCCTGGTAAGGTGAGAAAAGAGGATATACCTTTAGGCATCACAGTAGCACAAAATGCTATGGATTGTCAGGGGATTCTGAGTGTTCCACTTAATAAGTATAACACCAGTTAAGCATCCTCCTGTATTCTCAGAGGAGTCTTTCAAATCTTCTCAAGCCCTCAACTCTTCTTCTGACCCCTGTCTTGGGAGAGGATATCTTCTCCTACTTTATAAAGAAGAATGAGAGCATTACACTTCATCCCTCATCCTCCATATCTCAAAACTTGGTTTCTGCTCCCCTTCCATTTCAGAAAGAGATGGCTTGCTTCCTTCTGCATCACTTGACCCTGACTAGCCCTTCTCCCCTTATTCCATGAATTATCTATCCTCTCATCTTCAATCACTCTACCAGCCCCCTTGTGATGTATAAAAAGTATGAGATACTTTTTGGGTAATAAATCATTTTATTAATCATGCTAGTTAATAAAAGGGGTCAGTGAGACACTCTCAAATGCCAAAGATCCCTCATAGAACCCACTCAATGCTTATATGCCCTTGGAAGTATGGGTGTTCCTGAGGGTGGCAATTGACTCAGCTTGGTTAACAATTAGTGAGAAGAATGAATATTATAATGAGAGATGGAGCTATTCTAATGAAGGGCTGGGGGCCTTGACTCTGATTACCCAGTCTCAGACAGGAATACTTATATTTATCAAAACTATCCCTGCCTAAGGCAATCTAGACAAAAGGGGGTCCACCTCTGCTCAGACCTAGCCAAGTGAAACACAATGGACTGGAATTCACCTTAGATTAAATTCTTTGTAAGGTTCTCTATTTGGGTGGGGTCTCCCACCCAGGATCTGAAAATCATATACCCTGGGGATTTGGGTAATCTCATCCTTCAGTAATGCCCTTCAGAGACTGTGCAACCTACAGGCTTTTAAAAAAAATATCCTAGTTCTAATTCAACAATAAATTATTAATATATGAGAGAAATAATCATTTCTCTCACCCCCATACTATGCTCAGACTTCTTCTATCCCCTGACCAAAAAAAATTCTTCTTTTGAGCCCAATGTCTTCAAACTATAGTCTCCCATCTCCTCACCTTCATTGCAAAATTCATTGAAAAATACAGCTCATCAGAATTTCATTACCACCTTCCTACTTGAAAATGTCCCGATATCTGGCTTCCATCCCTACTCCTTTAAAAATTGCTTCCTCCAAAGTCATTAATAATCTCCAAATTATCAAAGCCAATGGCTTATCAGTTCTCATTCTCATCCTTTGTGCATTGTTAGACACTGTTAATCACTTTCTTTTTAATACTCTCATCTCTTTTGGCTTCTGTCTCATTACTGTTTCCTAGTTCTCTTATATTTTGATCACTTGTTATGGATCTCTTTTGTTCCCATTTTTTCCTAACCATCATACCTTTGTGCAAGCCATTTCTTATACTAGTAGTGAACCTGGATACCCTTCCCCACTAAGAAGGATTAGTTTATGTGCTACTTCCTGTAAATCCTTCCCTGATTCTCTCAACTGGATGTGATTTCCCATTCTTCAAATATCTTATTGCACCCTGTATGACTTTTATTCATTATACACATGTCCCTTAAAATGAAAATACCAGTGAAATATTGTTAGGTGGTGTGGTGAGGGAGAGAAAGCACTGGAAAAAGAGTCTCAAGAGTTGAGTTCAAATCCTATCCCTGATATTTGTGACTTATGTGACCTTGAGGAAGTCACTTTCTGGGGTCCCAATTTCCTGCTTTATAAATAAGAGGTTTAAATAGATTATTTTAAATGTCTCTTTAGTTTTACATCTTTGTTCTTTGTATTTACTCCCCTTCCTCAGTTGAATGTATGCTTCTTGAGGGTTGGTATTGCACATTGTAGGTTTTTGATAAATGCTTGTTACATTAAGTTTGTTGAATCTTTATCTCAAATATCAGGTTAGGTTTTCAGTGTCACTGAAAAGAGTTAGGTGAGGAAGCATTTCTTAGCTTCCTTAGTGATACATAGTTAATTTCATCTTTCTTAACAGAAGGCATTACATAAATACCATCAAAAGAAAACACTTGTGGTTGCTTCAAATGTAGGCCAATTATGTATATAAAATATGTCAAAATATAACTCCAAAAATCTATAAAAAGAAGAAAATATTAGCTACAGAGCAAAAAGAGTGTTCTGAAAAGTCCCAGGGGTTTAAAGAATAACCATTAATTTATTGATTATTGAACAAGCCTCCTGAAACCACCGTAACATATACCATCATTATTGATTACTACAGTCTTTGAATCGTATCAACACTCATAACTTAGCTATGTGCTGCAAATATATATACTCAATTTAAACATAGAACACTAAAATATTTGATATCTACATAGAAAATGGTTTTCTTTTTAAAATAAATCACCGGCCAGGTCATTTGACAGACAAGATGAAGTACTACACATTTTCTGCAAATTGACACTACCTCTAAAAATCACCCCAAATAAAAATTGTGATCATGAGGTAAAGCAACTGCAGCTATCTCTGTAGAGAAGTCTAACACCAAGAAGTCTAAGAACATAAAAACCTAATTGATAGTAGAGAAGTTTCATTCTTTTTTTAAATAGTATTTTATTTTTTCCAATTACATATGAAGACAATTTTTAACATTCATTTAAAAATTTTTTTGAGTTCCAAATTTTCTCCTTCCCTCCCTCACCTCTTTCCTCTCTAAGATGGTAAGAAATTTGATATGGGTTATATATGTGCAATCACATAAAATCTATTACCATATTATTCATGTTGTAAAAGAAAAAGAAACATCAAAGAAAGAAAAAAGAAAAAAAGTGCCAAAAGAAAAAGAAATATGTAAAAAAGGGAAGACAGTATACTTTGCTTTGCATTCACACTCCATCAGTTATTTCTCTGGATGTGAATAGCATTTTCCATGAGTCTTTTGGAATTGTCTTGGATCATTGTATTGCTGAGAACTGCTGATTCATTCATAGTTGATCATTACACAATGTTGCTGATACCATGTACAATGTTTTCCTCATTCTGTTCACTTCACTTTGCATCAGTTTATGTAATGTCTTTCCAGGTTTTGTAAGCTAATTTATTGCAATAATTTGACTTTATTGTCTGAGGAGAAAGTTCTTTTGGGGCCCTGAATATTATTTTTAAAGTCTCATTCTTAGGTTTGTTGTGTCCTTGGACAATCCTTAAATGGGCACTTTAAGAAAAATATTAGGAAGGCAATGGAAATGACATCTGAGATCTAAGACTAGTGAATATCAATCCTGGGAATAAGGTAGGAAAGTTACCTTGGGAAAAACTAAGATTGGACTCTTTTTAATTCATTTTACCATACAAGAAATCTGTTCACCTGGTTCCATGTGCTAGGCTACTTATAGTGCTGTAGGCCTTGAGGCTGTTATAACCTTGTCCCTGCTTCTAACTCTTTTAGCAAATTTCTATTATAAAGGTAGACAAATAGTGGAAGCTTGTTATTGTAATACTGAATCTATTAGTTATTAGATTAATACTAAAGCATCTAAACTACTGTAATAAGCTGCAAGTGTGAAAGATCTTGCTGTTTTGATCCGAATTTGTAGTCATTCCATGGCCTAAGCAAGAGTTAAATTAGTGCTTGAACTTGTTGTATGTATAAGATTAAATTCCTGAAGTATCTTATTCATTCAGAATGATACGAATATAATTATACAAAGGTAAAAAACCTTGTGAAACAAAGGTATACATCTATTAAGTTGTGAGATTAAAGTCCAAAACCTCTTCTGTTTACATTTTAAGGAATAGGATTTCAGTATAGTCAGTTATGTTAGTGAAGAGTGCTAACTTACGAACTATCTTGTGTCATCTTAACAGGAAATCTGATTTTATTTATGTTTGTTACTTAATTTGGAATTAGAACATGTGTAGAAATGCTTGCAAACTACTTGAGTAGTTCCCATTGTTTTAAGTGGTTCTGAGAGCAATAGCTTATGTTTAAGTCCATTTGAATAGAGTTAATAACTGAACATGTTTTAATATAGACAATGTTTCATAATACTGTTCTTTGTATGCAATTTTGGATTATGATATTTACACATTCCATCTCAAATCTTTTGTTGTTTGCTATAAAGCATCTTAAAGCCAAATCATTTGTGTAATATTGAACTTTTAAATGAAAAAGCAGCTATTTACCATGAGTACTAGTGATATCAAGATAAGTTGTGATTTTTTCTTGTGATGAATCCCTTGCTGTTGTGAGATTATAGTCAATACTTGCTATCTAAGATCCTTGAGAGCTGAATCTACCTAAAGCTCTGATTATTGGAACTAGCTATTTAAGACTTGTGGGACTGTAGTTGATATTATTCCAAGTCTAACTCCAGGTATGGTCATCAAGGAATGCTGTTAAACCAATGATGCCTGTGACCCTATGGGGTTTTACATCCATGAATTGTAGGTGGAGTTCTCATGGGAAAAGTTGGGAGATAACTCTTGGCATCAGCTGAGGTAGCATTTTCCTAACTCAATTTCTCCAATATGACATTTCCTCTTGAATGGAAAATATCCCACTTTTAAGCCCTGAATTTAAGCCTGGCTCAGTGCAATTGACTATCTATATTACTTTTGCCTGAACTGATATTAAGTTAGTGAAACATTATTCCCTATGTTCCTGATTCTTCTTTTATGGCAAATTTCTATAATCATGTTAGGTGATCAATATTATAGTGAGATGCAGGTTTAAGATATGAGCTATTTGGCCTAGAATTTTAGTCTTTCTATACTCCAAACAATTAACTATTTAAATATTTAGCTTCATATGTATTCCTGTTTAAGTTAAATTCCTTTGATTTCTCACAATGGTATGGAGATAATTAGGCAAATGATGCAAAGACATGTGAAACCGGGATGTAATTCCTTTATTTAGTGAGATTAATATCATAACTGTCTCAGTTTTGTTTTAATGAAAAGAATATCAGTACAATTAGTTATCTCAAGAGAAGAATATCTTGTGGTATAACTTGTAAATGATTCAAAGAGACATTCACTTTTGTTGAGGGTTATTTATTTGAACAGGGCTAGAAGCTTAAAATGTTTTATTACAAATAACTTATTTGCTATGCAGTTTTGAAATTGATTATTCAATGTACTTATGCCATCCCAGAACCTTTTGTTACAATTGAAGTTAATCTGGCAACCTTTAAATGAATTCCTTTTTGTATTAGAGTCCATATTCTTATAAGAAGTATTCTGTTATTAATTCCTTAGCAGAATCTCATCTTCCTAATGGAGGAATGAATAATGCCAAGTATAACAATTGGGTTCTAATTTTCTGTTTGTATCTTCTGTGTGTGTGTATATATGTATACATACATACACATGTATACAACATGTACACACATATACACACACAAACACACACACACACACACACACACACACACACACACATATATATCTCAACATGACAATTGGCCAACCTAAAAATGCAAATTCCCTGGTCTAAAAAGTTCCAAATTTGATTTTCTAATAATAAAGACAAGATCTGAGCTAACTTTCATTATTTGACCTGGTTATTGGCAAAGTAAATTTAAAATTGTGTTAATACTAATTTTGTTGGCAAAGAAGAGGATCTCTACCAGTGACCTGAACCAGAGAAGACCTACTCTGAAACTACACCTGAACCAGAGGGCAGCATCAGATGTTTCCAAAGAATCAGAGAGAGGAGACTTTCATTGTACTGGCCGCACGCCGACCTTCTGCCAGCCGTGCGCCAGTACCCACTCCTTCTATAAGGAACACACTACCAGAGTCTTACCCACACCTGGGTCTTCGGTCCTCAGCTGGATCACCACACAGAGACGAGCCATTGGGAGGTGCCAACACCAGAGCTTTATTCAGAGGCCAACACAGCAAACCATCATAGCAAGCCCAAGCAGCAAGGCCAGAGCAACAGGGCAGGAGCCAGGGGAGAGCGCACGCGTGATCTGACCACGCTTGTTCCTAAGTACCTACCTAGCCCCTCCTCCCCAGCCCGCTACTAGCCAATGATTGTAGGGTCAGATACCGGAAGGGGCTGTCTGAGTTTAGCACACCAAGGGGGAGGGAGTGACGTAGGAGGCTAGGATTGGATACAGGAAGGAGGCATCTAGGATTGACGCATAGACAAGAGTACGTGACCTAGGAAGTCAGACTCAGACACTGGGAAGAGGGGTCTGGGTCAGTGCTGCACAAAGGGACCCAGGAAGTCAGGAAGGTCACAAGAGGCATCTGGGGATGACGTTGCATATAGGGAGGGGACTAAGCAGAGGGAACTCAGTCCTCTGCCATCCCACTCCCACGTGGCACCGCCCCTTGCCTCAGGAGCTCAAGCTCTTCCTTGCACCCAGCTTATCTCATAGCACTGCCCAATTGCCTCAGGGCTTCTCCGATCCAGCCCATCCCAGTACACACGACTCTGCCTACCACAGCCCCTGCCTCGACTTCCAAAATACCCAGATCTTACCCTACCCTTGCCACAGCGCGTAACCTGGTAGCTGCCAACATCAGACAGTCCCTCACATTTCATTTTACTGTTTACTTTTCCCCTTTGAGCCTTTTATCCACTTACCAAATTCTATTTATCAAAGAGGATTTCTCCCCTTGATTTGATCAAAATGCCTGTCCATCTTTCCCTTTTATCCTCATATTTTTTCCTCTAATAAGCCCCATAGTTAGAAATTCTTGATAAAGTGTTTGTCATATCAGTTAGTGATTCATTAAGGAGGCTGCACCTCCTAATAGAATCAAATGGGGGAAGGAGAGAAATGATTATTAACAACCAATGATTTGGGAAGATCCAGAGTTCCCCCCTTTTTTCCCCCTAAAGTCCTGATTTTAAAAGTTCAGTTTATTGAAGGACATTACTGATAATGAGATTGGACTAACTTTCTTAACAATCTTGCTTAGATTCCCCCCAGGTGTGAAAACCATTGTGCTCTACTCAGATTTCTGTGGGGATAAATTCTCTGAATATAGTGCCCAAGGGGGGAGGGTGTCTTTTTCACATGATGTCATTCTCAGCCCCTAATTGTAATATTTATTTTCTCCTTAATTGTTAACCAATCAGAGTTGATTGCTACCCTCAGGAATGCCCCTCTTCCAATGGGCATATAAGCCATGAACCTGCACAATGATTGCCTTTGGTCTAAGAGAGAGATGACCAAATAATCATTCTTTCATTAAAATGCTGGCATTATTAATAAAATGATTAAATTACCCAGAAATCATGTCTCTCAAACTTTTTAAAATGCCTCAACCCAGACATAACAATGATCCATAAAATTAAGAACATTTTAAATCACTGGCATACCAAATATTCATACTTTGCAAACTGCACAGAATGAAAAAGATTTCAGAATAAAGAGACCTAAGAAAAGAAATTAAAACAATGTGGGACTAGTGTAAAATTCATATCATCCCTGTTGTCCTGTCTACTAATAGAGTTGTTTTAAAGATGTTTTCCATAAATCTACTGATGAGTTTACATCCTAATATTCATATTCAATTTTTAAAAATCAGTCATTTTATTTATCCGTGTAATAGTTCCTCAGACATAAATATGTGAGAATAATAGCAGGATAGTCACTTGTCTAAGAATAAATGATTTCTGTTGTTGTTGTTTGGTTTATTTTCAGTTGTGTCCAACCCTCTATGACCTCCTTTGAGGTTTTCTTGGCAAACATACTGGAGTGGTTTGCTATTTTCTTTTCCAGCTCATTTTATAGATGAGGAAACTGAGGAGAGTTAAGTGACTTGCCCAGGGTCACTCAGCTAGTAAAGGCCAGATTTGAACTCATGAAGATAAGTCTTCCTGACTCCAAGTCTGGTGCTCTAATTACTGTACTCTATCCTAGCTGCCCTAGAATCATTTCTATCTGGATTCTATCTGAAATGGTAGAAAGGAAAAATTACTTAATGTTTAGTAAAAAAAGAAAAAAAAACCAGTGTATGTGATAAATAGGTACAAAATAACTTTAAAGAAATATTTTTCAAACAATTTTATGTCACTTCATTGAGCAATAGTTCAAACCACTAATTGGTTGAATTTTACTGAAAGCAGTTTACCTCCAGATGGAACCTATCAAATGGGAACCACGAATAGAATCAAAAGGACCAAAGGGACACAGGCATTGAGACACCCTGAGTCACTTAGGAACCTAAGCAATTAGAGAACTAGGCACTTAGGGACCTAGGCATTACAGCATATAGGGAACTAGACACTTAGGTACCTAGTCACAGGCAGTTAGGCACTGAGGCAATTTTGCATTTAGGGATCTAAGCATTTAGGCACTTAGAGACCTAGTCTACAAGATACTAAGGCATTTGGGGACCTAAGGATTTGGGCACTTAGGGACCTGGGAAATTAGAGACTTAGGCACTAAGGCACTGAGGCCCTGAGTAACCTAGGGATCTGGTGCTTAGGAAATTAGGCACTAAGTTACTTACAAACCTAAGCTTAGGAATCTAGGCACTTTGGCCTTGGAGATCTAGGCACTTAGTTATATATCTATTTACAGAACTAAATACTTAGGGAATAAGGCACAGTGGAAAGAATGTTTTATTACATTGTCCAGAAAAATTATTATACTATTTAAATCCAATTTTATTGATTCAAGACTGTTTGCACCCAGAATGCCATATTGACGTCATTGACCTCTAGGAATACTGAGGATGGCTACAAAGAATTTCGGCTTCCCCCAGGTCAGCATGGTTGTTTTGGATACTCACACCCAAGTCTTGTTTTTGGTCCACCCAAACTTGTGTTTTAGTTTCCTTTGTGTTTTGACCTTATTCAAATTTTATTTATTTATTTTAAAAATATTTTTAATTTATGGAATAGAACAAACAAAATTATCATGTGAATTTCTTTTTTTCTTCCCTCCTACCAGCCCCCCAGCCCTAGAGATGACTACCTTAAACACAAATAGGTATATGTATATAAATGTGTGTGTGTATGTGTATGTATATATATATATATAATTATTCTAAACATGTGTATATATGTGTGTATATTCTAAACATATGTGTATATATATATATATATAATTATTCTAAACATACTTTTATTTATCAGTTCTTTTTCTGGATGCAGATAACATCTTTCTTCACATGTCCTCCATAATTAATTTGGGGATTTATATTAGTCAAAATAACCCATTTGCTCAAAATCATTCTTTTTTTAAGTTTATCTTACTTTTTGATTTTATGTTTTATTTGACATTTTAAGTTTTGGAAATGTGTTTTGTTTTTAAATTACATTTACGGATTACATATTGAGATGTCTCTTGTAACAAAGTAAATGAGTCAAGTAAAACTGATGATACAATTACTTCATATGAAAGTGCATTCAATGTTCCATATTTATAATACCTCTTTACACACATATACACTCATTTTTAATTTTTAAAATTAATTAATTAATTAATGTTTAAGTTTTTAAAAGTGATAAATCTATTATCTCTCCACAAAGTCATTCTTAAAACAATATTGCTGTTACTGTATACAATCCTCTCTTGGTTCTGCTGATTTCATGCAAGTCTTTCCATGTTTTTCTGAAATCATTGAGCTCATCATTTCTTATAGCAAAGGAATATTCCATCACAATCAGATACTACAACTTGTTCCCCAATTGATAATGTTTACATTTATTCATATACATCTCAATCTACTTTGCTTTCAAGTGCTCTCTCTGTAAAATTGCTTACCTACATATGTGTGGTGTGGTTCTTATGTGGGTGCCCTTGTCTAAATTCAATAAAAAGTAAACCTTCCAGAGCCTAGATGAGAGGGAGTCAAAACTCCTTTCAGGCTCATTCTCTTCTACCAAACAATTTAATACATTTCTTTCCAAAACGATTTCTAATTTTGGGGTTTGTTCTCATGAAGAATAATATGGTGTCAGAAGTGGGTTTGCCTGGTACACACCCCAAGTTTCAAAGGCTTTTTCAGACAATGGAAGTTGAGCAAGTCTCTGTGCTTCTAGAATTAAGCATGGGTAAGACTGACCCAACATGGCATGACTTTGAACACAGCAAGAACTTGGTAAATCCCCTTGGTTTCAGGTCAGATACTGTACAAATCTTGACTCCAGATGTCCAGAAAATTAAAAGGCTATGTTTGGTCTTAGCCCAAGGAAAGATTTGGATGGAGTTAGAATTCACCCAGGTCACCCTAATAGGCCAATAAGTAATCCACTTGATTTGATCACTCAAGGGCTTGGTAGTTTGTCTTTTGTGCTTGAAGAAGACCAAAATGACATCACAATGATTTGGAGTCTACAGTGCGTCTGGCTGTGACTGATTATACCAATACAAATTTGGAAGGCTCTACCATAGGTTGGACGCAAATAGTCCATTTGGGAGGGAGATGTCCCTAAATTTACACATCTCACATTTCTTTTGAGCTACTACAATTAGGCTTTGCTCACGGAGTACAGCACCTTCTTTGATGTGAGCATGCCATGCTGGGCAGTCCTGTGCCAGTGTCTCCCATGTCTCACAATCAATACCAAAGTTCTTCAGAGAGATCTTGAGAGTGTCCATGTATTACTTCTTCTGACCACCATGTGAACCTTGCCTTGTGTGAATTCTCTGTAAAATAGTTTTTTAAGCAAACGTACTTCTGGCATTTGCACAATGTGGCCAGCCCATCAGAGTTACACTCTCTGCATTAGAGTTTGAATATTTGACAGGTCAGCTTGAAAGAGAAGATCTGTAGATCTTCAGTTTGGTAGGGAGCCTAATACTTCTTTCCTACACATTCTTTCAGAGCCTCCCAAATGCTGAACTAGCTCTGGCAAAGAGTGTGTCAACCTTACCATCTGTGTGTACATCCCTAGAAAGTACACTGCCAAGATATGTTAACTTATATCCATAGCATTCAAAATTTCTCCAGTTGCTGTAACCAATGGCTCCACATATGGATGGTGCAGTGCTGGCTGGTGGAGAACCATTGTTCTCTTGGTGTTAATTGTCAGGTCAAAATTAGCTCAAGAAGCAGAGAATTGAGCTTTACTTTGTTGCATCTCAGCTTCTGGGGTTGCATTGAATGCACAATCATCTGCAAATGAAAAATTGTGCACCAACTTTCTCTCCACTTTAACCTTGGCTTGTAGGCTTTTCAAATTAAATAGTTTGCCATCAGTGTGGTAGCTGACATTGATGCCATTTTCGTTCTTGCTGAAGATTCTTGACAGCACTGCTGAAAACATCACACTAAAAAGCATGGGAGCAAACACACAGCCCTGCTTTGCTCCATCGGTGACTGGGAAAATGTGAGAGCATTGCTCATATCTAGAACCCAGGCAAGGATACCATCATGAAATTAGCATATAGTTCTGACGAACTACTCCAGGCAACCAAATTTTGACATAAAAGCAGCTACTAAAAACTAAACATTTGGTTAAAACTAGGCTGGACATCCTTTGGTTGAACTTTTTGTTTCCTTCTCTTTTACTTTCTATTCCCATCTTTCTCCTCAGCCCTCAGGAGATTCCCATCCTATGACTTGCCACTAGCTGCCCAATATCCTGGTGAATATAGCATTAATTCTTCTTCTTCTTCTTCTTCTTCTTTAGTTTTCAGCATTCATTTTTATAAGATTTTTGAGTTCTAAATTTTTTCTCACTCCCCTCTTCCTTCCCCAAGATGGCAAGCAATCTGATATAGGCTATATGTTTACAATCATATTAAACATATTTCCACATTAGTGATATTGTGAAAGAAGAATCAGAACAAAAAGGAAAACCGTAAGAAAAAAAAAGAGAAAATAGTGTGTTTTGATCTGCATTCAGACTCCATGGTTCTTTCTCTGGATGTGGACAGCATTTTCCATCATGAGTCTTTTGGGTTTGTCTTAGAATTCAGGGGTGGGGAGCCTGCAGCCTTGAGGCCACATGTGGCTCTCTAGGTCCTCAAGTGTGACTCTTTGACTGAATCCAAATCCACAGAAGGATTTGTTATGTGAATTTTGGATTCAGTCAAAAGGCTACACTTGAGGACCTAGAAGGCCACATGTGACCTCAAGACCAAAGACTCTCCATCCCTGTCTTAGATCATTGTATTGCTTAGCATTAGTTCTACACTGATTCACTTAGGATGACCTTAGGTTAGTGAGGGAAACTTGTATTTGGCAGTGAGGGGGGCTTTGACTGGGGCTTATTCTTCCTGAATTCTCTACTGCAGACAAGGTCTTGTTTATCTTGGCAAACTTTGGAGGGGAACGCTTCCTCATCCATAAAAATTGCTGTGGGGCAGAACAGAAAGGGAGCTTCAAAGGGTGGGGAAGATCAGAGAAGTCTCAAGACAGCTCTACAAGCTGGTTGTAATATTAACTGGGGACTTACTCTGACTGAAATGTCTCTCTGACCAAATCTGTCTCTCTCCCAGACTCTTCCACTCTGTTTTTCACTGACTCACTGACCCTCACTCTCTGTCAGTCTCCCTGATACTCTCTTTCACTGTCACTCTCTCCTTCACTGACTCCTTTACTCTCAATCTTTCTCACATTGTCACTTCCTCCCCCCACTGTCTTTCTCCCTTTCCCCCAGTCTCTCTCCTCCTCCTGCTCCTCATTCTCTCACTCTGCTCCACTGTTTCTCCCTCCCACACTATCTCTCCCTCTTTTTTATTTTCTCCCCATCTCTCACTATCTCTGTCTCTGCCTCTCCCTCACTATCACTGTAACTATCTCTCCCTCTCCACAACTGTCACTGACACAATCACTCTCTCCCTCTCTCTGTCCCAGTCTCTCCCTCCTGACCCTGTCTCTCCCTATCTGTCAATATCACTGTCTCTCCCCAACCTCCTCCTCTTTGTAAGTTTCTCCCTCTCCAACATGGTCTCGTCCCCCCTGTCAATGTCATTGACTCTCCTACTCCCTCTCTATAATTGTTCCTCCTCCTCAGACATAGTCAATGTCACCATCACTGTGTCACAGTCATTGGGTCATTGTCACTATGTCACATCACTGTGACACTGTAACCATGTCTTTGGGTCACCATCACTGTTTCACTATCACAATGTCATCAAATCACTGCTACTGTCACTATCACTGTGCCACATAATCATGGTCACCATGTCACCACAATGGTTTCACTATCACCATCATCATGTCATTTTATTACTGTCACCTTGGTCGCTGCCATCATGTCACATCGTTACTATCTCCAAGTAACTGTGTCATCATGTCACTGTCAGAATGAAACCTTGTTACTGTCATGGTGTAACCTTGTCACTATCACCAGGATCACTGCCACCATATCACCTTGTCACCATCACCATATCAGTGTGTCCTTGTGTTGTGGCCACTGTGTACTCTTGTAACTGTTACCATGGTCAATGTTACTATGTTATCTTGTCACACTTTGTCACATTACTATGCCCTGGTGTCATTGTCACCATGTCCCAATATTACTGCCAACTGTCACAATCACCATGTCACTTTGTCACTATCATTGTGATACTTTGTCCTTTTCCCCACAGTCACTGACACCATGTCACTATGTTACCTAGGAACTTTCACCATGTCACCATTACAGTGTCACATTATTACTGTCACTGTGTAACCTTGTTATCATGGTCAGGGCCACTATGTCACAGTGTCATTTTGTCCCCATCACCATGTCCCTTTGGTACTGTAACAGTGATAACTTATCACCATCATTGTTTCACCTTGTCATTGTCACTGTCTCACCATTTTGCTTTCACCATGGTCACTGCCACCATGACAACTTCAATGTGTTATCTTGTTACTCTCACTGTGCCACCATCACCTTGTCAACTTATCCCTGTCACATTGTCTCCTTTTCACTGTCACCATGTAACTGCTACCATATCATTGTGACTGGTGTCAGGTCTTTCCCTCTACCTGGGTGTCTCTATCAGTTCTGAATTTTGACTCTGAGAAATGTGACTCCAACAGTTTCACCCCCTGTCCAAATTTTGACTCATATTGTCACTCTTTACTTGGACACCTGGATTTTGATTGCATTATTTTGACTCCAGGATTCTGTCACACCATTCTGAATGACTGCCAAATTTAGACAGACATATTTTGAGTCCTGATTTGTTGACTCTAGGTCAAGCTTGCACAATGTATGGCCCACGGGCCACTTGTGGCCCACCAAAGTAGCCCACAGCTGATATGTGGTGCAGGTCTGACATCCTCTACATTTTTTGAAGGGGCACCTGAAATCCTTTGGCAGGCTGTATGTTGTGCAGGCCTGCTCTAGGTCTTGAATATTGCCTCTCATGTTTGACTCCCAGGCCAGAATTTTAACTCATGTACCTGAATGTTGACTCTTAGATTTGGAATCCCAGTCCAGAACTTTGACTCCTGAAATTTTACTCTCAATCCTGAATTTTGACACCCTGATTTTGACTCCCAGACACCTTTTGACTCCTGAATTTTTATCCCCGGTACTGAATTTTGATTTCCACATCTTAACTTTTAAATTTGGACTCCCATTTCCAGATTATCACCTGTGAATTTTTGCCCTGTCTCAGATTTTGACTTGGGGATCTTGACTTTTGGTTTGGATCCCATAATCACTCCTGAATTTTGACTCTGCTGCCTGAATATTGACTCCTAAATTTTGACACCCAGACTTAGACTCTTAAATTTTGAGTCCTGGCCCTGAATTTTTATTTCCACTTTTTTTGTTCCTAGATTTTGATTCTTTGCCTGTTGGAATTGGACTGCTGGATTTTGATTCACACTCTTAAATTGGGACTTTTGGATTTAGACATCTTGGCTCTTGAAATTGGACTCCTGGATTGATGATAATAGCAAGAGTCAAGTAAATGATCTGAATGTATAAAAAAATACAAACTAGTTCTAATGATAATACTAAAAATAAAAACTCTTAGGTAGTGCCTACTTTAAGTAGTGTCTACTTAGGTAGTTACTGTCAATGCATCACTATTATTATGTCACTGTCACTATTTCACCACTACCATTTTACCTTCTCACTGTAATGGATAGCAAGTCATTTTATCATTGTCACCTTGCTCACTGCCACCAAGTCACCTTCACCCCTTTTCCTGGTCATTGTCACTGTGTCACATTGTCAGTATCTCCATGTCACCATCACTTTGTCACTGTGTAATCTGGTCACTATCATCATGAACACTGTACCATGTCACCTTATCACTGTTACAATGTTATCATGTCCCTCTGTCACTGTGTCCCTGTCACCATGGTCAGTGCTACTCTGTCACTATCACCATGTCCTTGTGACATCATTCCTCTGTTACTTTGTCATTGTCACTGTGTCACATTGCCACTGTCATCATGGTAAATGCCACTATGTCACCACCATGTCCTTGTCACCAGGGTCACCATAGTTTTACTCACTTTTGCTTTCACTGTGTCACTTTTTACTGTTACCTTGGTTACTACCATAATGTCACCTTCACCCTGTTTTTGTCCCAATTACAGTGTCACATTATCACTGACACCATGTCACCATCACTGTGTCACCATGTTATCATTACCATGTCACTGTCACTCTTACTATGGTCACTGCCATGCTATTGCTGTGCATTACTCAGGTCTAGGTAGGAGTGATACACAATACCTGATGTTTGTTGTGAAGGCAGGTGCATTTGCCTAGGGCCAGGGGTGACGTTGGGCAAGACCAATGACAACTGTCTGCCAGGAGCTATCCACACTTACAGGGGTACTTACTGGCATAGCTAAATTGTAGCTCCCCTCAGGCAGAGTCAGGTGGGCTCTCCTATCCTGCTAGTGAGTCAGTTTTAGTGATCAAGCTGACTGGTCTGCTCTGGCTAAAACTGGCTAACTTGTGGACAAAACCAGGGGTTTTTATACAATTTTTAGAAAGATGTACCTATGTGTAAGGGCAGAGGTTGGAGGTTTTATCTGCAGTGCACACATAGTATGAGACCAGGCAATGTCTTGGGGCTTATCTGTATAAAATTTATACCTAGAGGGTATAAACAGAGGCTGTGACTATAACTCTTCTTTATATTAAGAAAGGAATTATTTTGCTAATTGAGGGGTGGGACACATTCCTTAACACATAATCTGGGGGCTTTAGGAATTCAAGTTGTGGACACAGCTGACAGGGCAACACACTATGCTGTACCTGTTGTTCTGCTCTTGATTTCCACAGTCCAGGCTTTATAGGTTTTTCCTTTCTTTCTTTCACCCTCACCCCTCCACTTAATAGTACTTTATTTTTTCTAATTACATGCAAAGATAATTTTCAACATTCACTTTTAAAAGATTTTGAGTTTCAAATTTTTTCCTCCTTCCCTTCCATGCTCCCTCCTTGAGATGGCATGCAATCTGATATAGGCTATACATGTACAATCATATTAAACACATTTTCACATTAGTCATATTGTGAAAGAAGAATCAGAAGAAAAAGGAAAAACATGGAAAAAAAAGAAAATAATATGCATCAATATACATTCAGACTCCTAAGTTCTTTTTCTTGATGTGGACAGCATTTTCCATCATGAGTGTCTTGGAACTGTCTTAGATCATCGCATTGCTGAGAAGAGCTATGTCTATCAAAGCTGGTCATCACACAATGCTGCTGTCACTGTATACAATGTTCTCCTGGTTCTGCTCTCTTCACTCAGTATCAGTTCATGTAAGTCTTTCCAGGTTTTTCTGAAATCTGCCTGCTCATCATTTCTTATAGAACAATGCTATTCCATTACACTGATATACCACAACTTGTTCAGACATTCCCCAATTGATAGGCATCCCCTCAATTTCCAATTCTTTGCCACCACAAAAAGAATTGCTATAAATATTTTTGTACACATGGATCCTTTTCCCTTTTTTATGATCTCTTTAGAATACAGACCTAGAAGTAGTATTGCTGGATCACACCATATATTAAGATAAGGTCAAATGGGTCCATGATTTAGACATAAAGGGTGATACCGTAATCAAATTAGGAGAGAAAGGAATAGTTTACTTGTCAGATCTATGGAGAAGAGAAGAATTTATGACCAAAGAAGAGCTAGAGAACATTATGAAATGCAAAATGGATAATTTTGACTACATTAAATTAAAAAGGTTTTGCCCAAACAAAGTCAATACAACTAAGATTAGAAGGGAAGCAGAAAGCTGGGGAATAATTTTTATAGCCAGTATCTCTACTAAAGGCTTCATTTTTCAAATATATAGAGAACTGAGTCAAATTTTTAAGAATACAAGTCATTCCCCAAATGATAAATGGTCAAAGGATATGAACAGGCAGTTTTCAGATGAAGAAATTAAAGGTATCTATAGTCATATAAAAATATTCTAAATCACTATTGATTAGAGAAATACAAATCAAAACAACCCTGAGGTACCACATCACACCTATCAGATTGGCCAACATGATAAAACAAGAAAATGATAAATGATGAATGTTGATATATTATTAATATATATCAATCTTTAATTTGAGGGGCACTAGGAAGAAACTCCTAACTTCAAGATATAGCCCTCGCCCCCTTTCATTGATACCTTATTTGGGGGGCTAGTCCTCCATTTTATTACATAGGTTTTTTTTTTAAAGTAAAGTCTGAAATTGAAATTTATGTTTTTATATTAAATCCTCTTTTTATGTTGTGCTGTGTACATAGAAATATTCTTCTTTTTCTCTTTTGGCATTTAAGTTCAAGATGAATAAAAATAAAATAAAAGACTTTTAGAACACCCTCTACTCTTTGAGCTTTTAGAGAATGGCTAACAATGTGGTCTATCAAGATCGCAAAATGTTTTACATTTTTTATTTGATCTCAGTTGAATGATAATACAGTAGAAAGTTATTAATTTGGCATCATAGATCCACAGAATCATATGTATAAAGATCCAAGGAAATTCAAAGGCCAGCTAGTCAAATGCTCTCATTTGACAGAAGGAAACTGAAGCCTGTGGAGATTAAGTGCTCTTTACCAAGGTCACACAGGTAATATGTGTCAGAGATGGAATTTGAACATATATTCTCAGACTCCAAATCCTAGCACTCTCTCCACTATTCAAATACCAACCCTGCTGCTTTCTACCCGTATGACCTTAGGCAAGCGACTTGAGTTTCTGTTTGAGTTTCAGTTTCCTCATCTGTAAAGTGAAAAGGTTGAACTAGATAGTCTTGAAAGTCACTTCTAACTTTATTTTTTTAAATTTTTTTTTCACTTCTAACTTTAAAAGGTTGATCCCATGAACTTTTCCCACTCCCCCTTTCAGTCTCTTTTCCCCACTTGTCTTCTGCTATATCCATCAAATCATATCATACTCCATTGAGGAGGATCCAATGATCTTATGCTCACTACTCCTCAGCCACTATAAAAACCAGGTGTTAGCTAGCTTCCAAGTTGCCATATATCCATTCCCAATGACAGTTTACTCCCTCATAAGGAACCTTTGTTTTCTAATAGAAAGAAACCCCTAAATCAAGAGGAATGGAGGACTAGCTCCCAAAATAAGGTATCAACGAAAGGGGGCAAGGGCTATATTTTGAAGTTAGGAGTTTCTTCCTAGTGCCCTTCAAATCACATCACATAAGCAATTATCTACTCCACTCAGAGGGCAGCTAGGTGAAGTAGTGGATAGAGTTCCAGGCCTGGTGTCAGGAAGACTGATATCCTGAGTTCAAATCCAGCCTCAAACACTTTGTAGCTGTGTGACTCCAGGTAAATCTCTTAAGTCTGTTTGCTTCAGCTCCTCATCTGTAAAATGAGTTGGGGAAGGAAACAGCAAGCCATTTCAGTATTTTTGCTATGAAAACTCCAGATGGGGTCATGAAAAACTGGATACAACTGAAAAACTGAATTCTACTTATATACAAAACTAGCTATAATCAGATTTGTTAGATTTTCAGTTCAACTTTTTTGACAAGGAAAACATGTTTTAGTGAGACAGATGAAGGTAATAGAATCTTAGATATGTTAGAGCTGAAAAGAACATGAGAGTCCATCTAGCCTACCCTGTTTATCTTGCAGATGAAGAAACCAAGACCACAGAAGATAATGTGAATTACCCAAGTCCACCCAGGATAGAGCCAGAAATACAGAAATCAGGTGCATTTCTTGGGAATATTAAAACATTCAAGAACTACACAAAATTAAGGTTGCTGTGAACTATGGAATTTGATTCTTTTATTTTTAGGAAGGAAAGTGTGTGTATAACGTTTGAGTACTTCCTCCTGCTATATAAAGTCTATTGCAATGACTACCTAGAGACCCATTATAAACCATTTTTTTTTTAGAAAAGGAAAAGATTGCTTTTGGCCTACCCTATGGCTTAGCCCACAAAAGCTGCTTAGAATCTGAAGCTCAGAAATGTCTATTTTCCTTCTAACACTTGCAACAGCCTCTGAAGAGTAAACAGCTGATACCAGACATTTCCTTGGGACTCAGATTTCCTCAATTATATTCATGTTATTTCAATAATTAAAAGAAAATAACAACAGTGAGATTGATGGTTGCCTATCAATTTTAGAACCTTATTAAAAACATTGTTCAAAATTAAGAATTATAAAAACTCTCTACTATGAAGAATTCGATTCTAGCAGCTCAACTATTCCAACAGGGCAAGTAGCAATAAAAAAAAAATGCCAATATAAGGAAACAGTTTTTGAGCTGTTATAAGCAAGAAAAAGTAAACTCAAAGGAGAAAAAATAAATTTTTTAAAAAAAGAAGAAAAAATAACTTTTAATGTAATCAAAATTATCAATTTTACATCCCACAATGCTCTGTATTTCCCATTTGGTCATAAATTCTTCCCTTATCTATAGTTCTGATAGGCAAAACATTCCATGTTCTCACTCACAATTTCTCTTCTTAAGGTGATCCTAACTTGGATAACAGCTGGAGGTACTTACATTAATAACTGCTGATCATTAGGATAAATCTGTATGTGCATGTGTGAGGACAAAAGTGGTGAAGAGAAGGAAGTTGACTAGTGTTGGATCCAGTAACTCAAAATGACCATTCAAGAATCTAGAAACTTGTGGAAATAGCTTTGTGCCTCGTATGTAGAATATGCCCTCAATAAATGCCTGTTGGTTGATTAAAAATGGTACCAAAGGCTGAATGACTCAGTAACCCTTGCTCTTTGGAGAGGAGAAAGGAAGAGGGAAGAAGTGGATGAAAGCTAAATTTCTACATAAATCCTTATGGACCACAGTTGTGAGCAGCCAACTTGGATTAGGGCAACTGGAAGAATGTTTGAAATGCAAATAAAAGCATTTAATCTAAGTAAAGCTTAGGAACAAATGGGCAGAAAGCATAGGAATAAGTGGAGTCTTTCTTAAAATGCTAAGTAGTATCTATCTAAAACCAAGAACAACTATTATCTGTAATGGATATAAACTAGAAGCCATCCAAATAAAATTAAGGATGAAACAAAGATGTCCATTCCAACCACTATTATTCAATACTGTACTAGAAATGCTACCTGTAGCAATAAGATAAAAAAGTGAAGGAATAAGAGTAGGCAATGAGAAAACACAGCTATCACTCCTTGAAGGTGATACAACAATATGCCTGAAGAATCCTAGAAAATCAACTAAGAAACTTGTAGAAACAATTAGCAAAATAAACCTACATAAATTATCAGTATTTCTATATATTACTAACAAAACCTATTTGAAAGAGATAGAAAGACTATTTAAAATCATGGCAGACAATGCAAAATACTTGGGAGTCTCCTTGTCAGGATAAACCAAGGAACTATATAAGCAAAATTACAAAACACATCTAATGCAAATAAAGGCAGATCTAAACACTGAAGAAATATACATTACTCATGAGTAGGCTACGTCAATATAATAAAAATGACAATTCTATCTAAATTAATTTACTTAGTGCCATGCCAATCAAACTACCAAAGAATTATTTTATAGATCTAGAAAAAATAATTAAAAAATTTCATCTTAAAGAAGAAAAGGTCAAGGATATCAAAGAAGTCAATGAGAAAAAATGTGAAGGAAGGTGGCCTAGCAATACCAGATCTCAAACTGTATTGCAGAGTGGTAATCATCTAAACCATCTGGCACTAGCAAAGAAATAGAGTGATGTATCAATAAAATAGATTAGGTACACAATGCACAGTAGTAAATGACCAAGTAATCTAATGTTGGATAAATCCAAAGATCTAAGTTTTTGGGAAAAGAATTCACTATTTGACCAAAAAAAATACTGGGAAAACTAGAAAGCAATCAGGCAGAAAGTACATATAGATAGCATCTTACACTATGTACCAATATAAGGTCAAAACAGGTATACATGATTTAGAAATAAAGGGTGATATCATAAGCAAATTAAAAGAACATGGAATGTTTTGTCTATCAGAACTATAGATAAGGGAAGAATTTATGACCAAATGGGAAATACAGAGCATTGTGGGATGTAAAATTGATAATTTTGATTACATTAAACTAAAAAGATTTTTCACAAACAAAACCAATGCAGTCAAGATTAGAAGGAAAGCAAGAAACTAGGTAAAATACTTACCACAGGTTTCTCTGATGAAGGCCTCCTTTATCAGATACATGAAGAACTGAATCAAATTTACAGGAATGTAACTCATACCCCAATTGATAAATGGTTCATTGATTTAAATAGGCAGTTTTCAGAAGAAATTAAAGCTAGCTATAGTCATATGAAAAAATGTTCTAAATTGCTATTAATTAGAGAAATGCAAAATAGAAAGCTTTGAGGTACCATATTACAGCTATTAGAGCAACAAATATTGGAGGGGATGTGGAAAAATTGGGATGCTAATACACTCTTAATGGAGTTGTAAACTGATCCAACCATTTTGAAGAGCGAAGGGCTATAAAACTGTGCATAGCCTTTGACTCAGCAATACCACTACTGTGTCCATACTCCAAAAAGATCAAAGAAAAAGGTAAAGGACCTGTATGTACAAAAATATTGATAGCAGCTTTTTGTGGTGGCAAAGAATTGAAAATTGAAGAGATGCCCATCAATTGCAGAATGGCTAAACAAGTATGCTTACAGAAAAACCTGGGAAGACTTGTATGAACTGATGAAAAATGAAGTGAAAAGATCCAGGAGATCATTGCACAAAGTGAGAACAATATTGTATGATCAACAGCTGTGAATGACTTGGCTATTCTCTGCAATACAATGATCCAAGACAACCCCAAAGAACTTATGATGAAAAATGCTATCCACCACCAGAGAAAGAGCTGATGGAGTCTGCAAGCATATCAAATCATACTTTTAAAATTTTCTTTCCTTTGTCTCTGTTCTCTTTTGCAACATGGTTAATATGGAAATGTTTTGCATGAATGCACATGTATAATTGCTTACATTAAAAGGCTTGCCTTTTCAAGGAGCAGAAAGAGGAGGGAGGGAAGGAATTTGGAACTCAAAAATTATTTAAAAAATGTTAAAATTGTTTTTACATGCAATTGAGAAAAATAAAAACTCCTTTAAAAAAGAAATGATGAGGAGGATACTTTAAAAAAAAATCCCAGGAAGACTTATATGAACTAATGAAAAGTGAAGTGAATAGAGCCAGGAGAACATTGTACACAAAAGCAATGTTGTCATGATGATCACCTGTGGAAGATTTAGCTACTCTCATCCATACAATGATCCAAGAGAGTTTCAAAGGGCCTATGATGAAAAATGTTATCCACCTCCACAGAGAACTGAAGAAATTTTGAGTGTAGAGTGAAATATAATTTTTTCACTTTTTGTTGTTCTTTCTTTTTTTTAAATATGGCTAATATGGAAATATATTTACATGATGTCACAAGTATGATTCATATTATATTGCTTAACTTCTGGGATGGGAGTGGGACTGGAAGGAGGGAGAGAATTCAAAATGTAAAATCATTTTTAAATGTTATGAACAGTATGGAAATATGCTTTGTATGACTGCACATGCATAACCTATATCAAATTGCATGCCTTCTCAGTGAGGGCAGAGAAGAGAGGGAAAAAAATGTAGAATTCAAAAATGTTTTAAATGAATATAAAAATAAAATATTAATAGTTAAAATGAATGTTAAAAAGAACAATTTTTTAAAAAAAGGAACAAATGGGAAAAGTCCTAGGAAGAGAGGAGAAAATCTGGTGGCAAGAGTCTATAGGGAAAGAATCCAGTGAAGTCAACATGTGGGGCAAACATGCAGATGTAAGAAATTAGTAGTAAAATTGAGAGAATTGAGGATTTTCTTTTCAGCAAGTATTGAGGGTAAAATATATATTGCAGCAACTTGCAGATATTAGTTTATATTTTTATTCTTACCAATTTCAAATAATAACTACATGTAAACAAAATTCAAGTAGACTTCCCAACTAGAGAAGGCAAAAGGCATGGAGAAACATTTCTTCACTCTCCAGATTTTTAGGGACAAGGAAGTGTCCCTTGGGATAATGGAAGCAGTGCTTCTCAGGGAAATCAAAGGGAAAAAAAAGATCCTGAGGAGCTGGAAGGGGAGAAGAAAGAGGGCTGAATCTTGTGAATTACATAATTGATTCTGGGAGCTTTCCTAGAGAAGAGGTCATAAAGAGAAAACACTTCCCTCCTAAAGAATTAATGATATATGCTCACAGTTTCCATGAGGTACAGTGCCATCTATTAATGGACAGAGGAAGAAGAGATGAGTTGTTATGGTCAACTTCCATCAGAGGGGGTTTGGGGAACATATATCAACCTATCATCAAGGGTAAAGAGGCATACTGTCTTCCTAGGACATATATCTAGCCTGTGATGGGATAGTTTTCTCCTTCTACATTTATTTTCACTTTAAAGCTCTTTTGATCAAGTCTGTACATCTCTAAGTAAAGTTATATTTTATTGACCCTGATTAGATACATTTTATCTGAAGCCAAGAACCATTTTGATCTCAAGTCCTCATTCAGAATTCCAAATCATATATGTGTGTGCACATACACACACACACACACATATACATGTGTATGTATTTCTACATATATGTATGTGTATATACACACATATGTATATATATACATATACGTATATATCAGGCAATAGCTACAATGTGGGATGGAAAATAGCAGTTGACATATCCAGAATTCACAAGAAAAAAATTTTTTAAAAAAGCCAGTAATAAAACCCTCAGACATCTATCCACAAATGTACATGTATGGATAATAAGCAATATGAATTAGAGATGTTGCTTATTATGTAAGGAAGCAAAAGTATTATAGAAACTTGTTAGTATGAGATCCATGACTAGAAAATGACTCTTAGAATACTTGGGAGGGACATTCTAAAGGAGATACCTGTTCAGTTATGGGTTGAATTAGATTAATTTTCAAGTCTTCATATTTCAGTTTCTATGATTCTGTACCTCAATGGATATCTAATCTCTATCACAGTGCTCACTTCTTCCAATGGAGCAGATAGTAATCCATACGTACATTCACAATCCAAAGGATTGCCCTGGATGGTGACTTAACCCAAAACATAACATCTAGTTTTAAATTTTTGAGTCCTGGGGATAGCCAAAAGAGAGAGGGTGGTTCAGATTGAATTTGCTGTAGAGTGGAGGACAAGCCTAATTGTGGCTCAGTGCTCTGTTCATTCCCAAAGAAAGAGGAGAAAGAGATGCAGTTTCCTAGCCAGATATCCCACCGGATAGAAGTTTCTGTAAAGGCTACCCTAGGTTCTCCCTGTTAAATTAATCTGATTACATATCAAAAAAATCCAACAGGAAGTACAGTCACTCCTTAATATTCTCATATTTAATTTTAATGGTTTCAAGCATTTGAGTGATTTTATCAGTAACCTCATTTTCACTTTCACATTAGCAGCTAGGAGCATTCATGGCTATCAGCAGTAAAAAAAAAAAAATGAGAGGGCTAATGCACAAGTGTATATCCTTAAAAAGGACAGTATTCATAAAAATGTCTGTGAATCCATTCCATAAATTGCTAAAGCAATCTCTCAAGTGCACAGTGAGGGAATTGAAAAAATGGAGAAGTGGCTATGTTTGTTGGTAAATGAGATGGTGGCTACCCCCACCCTCTTGCTCGTGATCTCCTGACTGAACAAGCATCCTTCTTCGCTCTCTACCCATGTCAGGCTTCCAAGGGTCTCAGGCAGCTTCATATAGAGTGCTGGAGCTACTGCATCCCACCTCCGCTGCATTTGGCCTATGGAGACCTGAGCTAGGCCAGTCTGCCCTAGCCACCTCGGGCACAAATTCCAAGTTCAGACTTGGGGCCAGGGTCCAACCCTGAGGCTTGTGCTTTTCATGGGGGAACAGTTCAACCACAGAGCTGAAAGGGAGATTAGAAATGATGAGGGTTTCTCCTTTCCCTTTTTTAGCTTGAGGTTTTTCTGACTTCCCTACCCCTACCCTTTGCCTTTGCTCTTCCCCATCCTGTCCGGTGTTGCCTGTCCTCTACCCCACATTTTATGCATTATTTCATGGTTTCTGTATTAGGAAAAGGGCATATTATCAGAATTATTGTTTTGTAATAAAGAATTGTATGCAGAAAAGAGTATTTTCAGCAATCTGTAGTGAAAGATGATAGTTTTGGGTGGTCAGGAGAACCTAACCCCCTATTTCTCATAGGCTCAATGTATCAGCATTCATGTTTTTCACCTTAGTGTCATTTTCTATAAACAACTTGCAACAATTGAGGACCGACTGTAATTTCCTTTTACTAAACTGTCTATAATCTCCTCAGCTTCCCAGTGGATCAGAGAGAAAAAATATCACAACTTCATCCTGAGACCTAATTAGACCTGTTCAAAACATAGGGCTAATTTGGTTTCATGGAAAAATTCTTGAGTTTTGAGTGAAGTGATTTTGGTTCAAATGCTGGTTCTGTTATTTACTACCTATGTGACCTTGGGGAAGTCGTTGTGCCTGGCATATAACAAGCACTTAATAAATGTTTGTTGACTTATTGGCAAGTCACTTCACCTCTTTAGGCCTCAGTTTCCTTATCTGTAAAATTAGGGGACTAAACTAGATGATTAACAAAGAACCTTCCAGCTTGAACTCCATGTTTTCATGACCACGAGATCTTTAGGTATATTTTTGGTCTATGAAAACCTGAGAACATCCTGCCTAGTATTCACTCCAATAGAATCCTTGACTGCAAATATTGTTGTGTTTTTGCCTTTGTATCTCTAACGCCTGTCATGGTACCTAGCACTTAATAGGTACATAATAAATGCTTGAATGATCGAATCTTACATCTATAGCTGTCTTAATAATTATCTGGCCTGCAGGGAAATGTGGCACATTAGTATGTGGCTATACACTAAAACTGAGATGCAAATAGGCTTCTAACACTCTTCAACAAAATAGCTTTTGCATTCCCTGCTCAACTTCATGTTGGATCTTTTTCTAAGGACATTTCAAGATCCAGTTCTATAGATCCTCTCTGATTTGGGTTATATCTATGATTGGGAGCCAATGTCTCACAATATTTTAATTCTTCCTATGTGTTGGCCTATAAAGGTTTATCCTTTCTTACATCAAGGATTCACTGTTTCTTTTTCTTCACTAAAAAGTGCTCAGCTGTGGTAAAGAGTTTGATCTCTTGTTCCAATACAAAGCTTTTATTATTTTTGTTTTGTATTCTAGAGGAAGGATGGTCTGTGACAGATTCTGAAAACAATGAGCATTCAAGTTACTTTTGCCTAGTCAAGGACAAACACAGTCATTCTTTCGATGACTCTAGTCATTTTGAAGTAGATAGTATGTTACCTTGAGTATTTTGGATTGTCCCTTTGTGGTTTCCTTTTTATTATTTTTCTTTTTTAAAAATCATCAATCAATTTGTTGCCTTACTTACATGTACTGACCATCAAATAATTCCATAAAATTTGTAAAACAATCTGAAAAGGATAGAAGGCACTTAGGAGGATCTTATTAGGATTCAACATGTATGTGACAAGATAGAAATGTGACCTAAAAGTGGTTGTCATTGTTTGTCCTTCATTTTTGGAGAGGACTAATGACATCATGGGTGATGTCTTGACTTGTGGATGAATTGGATGTAAGTGACACAGAATTGCACAAAGCTGTCACTCTCTCTTCCAGGGTCATAGAAGTCCAGTGACAAAGTCAAGATGACTGGCAATGGCTCAAGGTGCAGTGAGTAATCTTGGCATCTTCAATGTATGATTAAGGTCTAAGCACTCCACAGCACCTGTTTCAGCTGCCTTCATGCCCATTGGAACAAATTGTTCTCATTCAGCTGTCATGATGGTGAATATGGCAGTAGAAGAGAGTAGTTGTTTTCTTCAGGTTACTATTTTGTAATCTTAGGACTTTCATAATTTTAAAAAATCCTTTGTCACTAGTAAAACTGCCTTTATTATATTTTAGGGTCCAATGAGTTACTTATTGCATTCTAACCCTTGAGCCTGAATTAGTGGTCTGGCTTGAGTTAAGTCTGCCTCAGAATAATATGCAATATTTAATCAATCAATCAATTACCAAGCATTTGTTAATTGCCTACTTTATTCTATGTGCTAGAGATACAACAAGGAAAGTGAAACAGTCTTAACCCTCAAGATCACCTCCCATGGATTGAATTACCATCTCAGGCAGGTAGGATAAGAACCTAGAGAGAGAGAGCAATGGTGTAACAAAAGTATAGTCAAGTAAAACAAATTTGTACTGTAATGGTCATTGTTAAGAAATGCGTTATCTCATTTCTGTACCTGTAGTCCCACACTTCTGTGTCCCCAAGTGGGAGGCATGCTTCATCAAAAGTCTTAGAGTCTTTAAGTGTTTTAAAGTCATTTTCCATTACAACTTTGGGGTCATTACAAAAATAGTTTTCCTGGCTCTGCTCTCTTCACTCTGCATCAGCTCTCACAAGTCTTCCCAGATTTTTTGGAATTAATCCCTTACAAAGATTCTTACTCTACAATTATTTATTCATTCCCCAGCTGATGGGCATCAACTTCATTTCCAGTTCTTTGCTACCACAAAATATTCCCTATTAATATTTTTGTACATATGGCTCCTTCCCCGTCCCATCTTTGGTTTGTTTGGAGCACATGCCCCAGTATTAGTGGATCAGAGGCACTGCATAGCTTAGTGAAATTTAATTTCTGTAGTGAAATTTGGGGAAGAAAAGTGACAGAAATGTGAAAAGGCAACATTAGTCTATGAAGACGATAAGAGAAAAGGTACATGAATGTGTAGTAATCATAAAGGGCTACGTAAATAGAAGTCATTTTTTCCCAGGGTTACTTAGTTCTTCATTGCTGAGGTGGCCATATTTTTCTCACTCGTCATAGAATTGTTGTGAGGAAAGTGCTTTGTAAACCAAGAAGTACTATATAAATATAAGCTATTACTATTATTGTAATTGATATTTTTATGAACAGAGGCATTAATTCACCTACAGTAGACAGATTACTTTCCCGGGGAAAAAAACATTGTCATGTGATACAAATACAAAGGGAAATAAGAAGGTACTTGGACAGCATATTAGATCTTTAAGTTCTTGAGCATGTGCCCTCCTTCCCCCTACATAAAAGCAACAAAACCTTCTTAAACATAAAATATCCACAGCTGAGGTCACCTCTGCAGTGTTAATGTGCATTTTTGAGAATTATAAACCTTAAATATTTGGTTTCAGAGATAACACAAGATTAATTAATTCAACATTGATTAATTATAACAATAACATTTATATATTCTTTTAAGGTTCAATGTTTGCTTTGCATATATTATTTCATTTAATCTTTACAAACCATGAAATTTAGGATCCATTATTATCCCTATTTTAGAGTTAAAGAAATTGAGCTTCAAAGGAAGCAAATGACTTGCCAGTTGAAAGTTTTGAATCCAGGTCTTCCTGACTCCAACTTCAGGTTTCTATTGACAATGGATTAAGCACCTATCAGATTTGGTGAATCATATTAAGTATATAGAAGGCACAAACCTGTGGTCCCAGTTCCCCAGCACTTTATAATCTAATAGGGTGACAAGGCGTGGATATAAACTATGGAGCAAAGGATTTTATAATAAGTACAGTATGAGTGGGGCAAATAAAGTATCTGTAGGAGTTTGAGAAGAAAGATATCATTTTCAATTAATAGGATAAGGAAGAATTGTGAAAGAAATGATATTGAGCTTAAAGGATAGATAAAATTTTTATAGGCAAAAATGAGAAAAGAGTTTTCTAGGCAGAGAAAACAGCTTAAACACACACACTCACATATATACACATACACATATACACATGTATATGTCCATATGTATGTATGCATATGTATACATACAAAGAGAGAGAGAAAGGGAGAGAAAGAGAGAACCTATAGGTATATCTGATTTTTACTCCAGCCATATTTTCTTTCTTTATCCAATAATTAAAGCATTCTATTCCAAATTGATTAAGGACTTATTTATACCTAGTTTTCACTTTTAATTATTGATTGATAGACTCCAATATCTGGGCCTTCCATAATTAAATTAATTGGGAGGTAGAGGTATAAATCCCCATCATTATACATACAAAACAAGTTATAACTAGACTAAATGGGCCATCTTCAGTAGGTCCTCTTTCTAAATCACTTTGTCCCTGGTTTCTTACAAGTTTTTTTTGCATAAAAAATGGATTTTCAACTCAAGACCTTGTTCAAGCTCAGGCACAATACCTTTAAAAAGAATGAAAGTGTCATTATCTAAAGGGACTATCAGGATCCCCATGCCAAGATCACCCCTCTCTTTTCACTCCTCTGTTTTTACTATTAAGAGACACCCTGTTTTCCAGAGCTAAGGCCCAGTGATCTAGCTGTGCCTTGAACTTGGCACAACAACAATCCTTTGTGCTTATTCTTTGGATGAACTCTGCTGCAGCTAAACAACAGAATTGGCTCAAAATAGCCCCAGGTGGTCCCTGAGCTTGGACAAGAACCTGCAGGAATGATGTTCTGGTCATGAAGCCACACTATGGATAGATTTTCTTTTTTACTAGGCAAACTTATCTCATTGTTGCTGTTACCTCCTCATTGTTATGACTACTTCTCACTGCTCAGTTCTTTTTCTAGCCATAACTGTACGTATCAAGATGTAGTCTCTCTGTCTTGGGATTCCTCCTAGAAGAGACACTGGCACATGTGTCATTTCTCTCCTCCAATAGAATAAAGAAGGTTTTTTACTTATAACCTCTGTGAGCTCTTTGGTTTTATATTGGTTTATTTTATTTTATTTTTCAGAGTTGACAGTGTAGGAGTTTGGAGAAGAAAGACATCATTTTCAGTAAATACGATAGGGAGGAACTGTGGAACAAATGATATTGAGCTTAAAGGATAGATAGAATTTTTATAGGCAGAAATGAGAGAAGAGATTTTTAGGCAGAAGAAGTAACTTGAACTCACATACTCACATATGTACACATATATATGTATATATATATATATATACACATGTATATGTGACTCTTGTCATTTATTTTCAGAATATGACAGGAAAATTTTTATGCATTCATTTCTGTAAATGCTGAAGAAAAATACTGATAGTAAAATAATTCATAGAAACAGAAATGTAGTCAAATCAAACTCAAATAGCTTACTCTGAAAAGTTAATGCTGTTTCAGAATTTTATTCAAAGCTCTAGTATTTTTTGTCTAAAAACCTGATGGTAGATTATTAGTGGAATAATATTTTTAAATCCTCCTTCTAATGATGCCATTTACTATCTGGAAAGAAAGATTGGTCTCTATTGGATGATTTAATACTTGGCATGTTTATTTGAGATGACTGAATTGGCCAGTTGTCTTTGAGTCTCATTTAAGAAGAAGAAATCCATAATCATCTTTTAGAAAATGTACTTTTGGTCACTTATTTTCCTTTCTAAGTAGTTACCCGAGAAGACTTTGTTATTTGGTTAATATCATTTTCAATTCCTATTTTGAATAAATCTCTCATACAACAAATCCTAACTTTAGGTCTGAGATTCCCAATCCCCCATGACATTTTTTACTGTGTGATATATGTCAGAGAGAACTAGAGAAAAGACTGGTAGCCAGACGGTATGATGACAACTCCTGTAATATCAGCAAGGACACCTTAAAACATTGTTCCAAGACTACAGAAGAGATTACAATGTGTAGAAAATAAAATTTCAAAAAAATCAAAGAAATATTGAAAGGCAAGAAAAATTTTATTGACATATCAGACTCCTACTGCACTAGCATCTCAGACAAATGATATATATAAATTTAACAAAGCATAAATTAGACATTTGAAGATTTATTCCAAAAAAATCTACTCATTAATGACTTGTAGTACTATAGAATCTGAGAATTAGAAGGGACACAGTAATCATCTAGACCAGTGGTGTCAAACTCAAATAGAAATGGGGCCACCACATACAAGGATCCTGAGGGTGCATTTGACTTACAAAACAACATAGTAACATTATCTGTGTTTTGTTGTATTTTTTAATTATTTTGTTAAATATTTCCTAATTGCATTTCAGTCTGATCTTGTCAGCACTTGGAATGTTGAAGGCACTTGTTTGATATCTCTGATCTAGACCAACTTCCTAATGCGTGGGTCGATTCCCTATACAAAATCGTATTGCTTCAATTTGTAAAATTAAAATACGAGTTGCCACTTGCTGCCTAATAGTCATGGCAATGTTTCCAAGAGCCCTTTGAGATCCTCTGATGAAGCATGTAACTCAAAAACAAAATTGGTCTCCATTTTACAAAGAGGTGTAAGTAGCTGAAGTAGTTAGTCAACATCATGTACAAGACCCACTGTTGTTCAGCCTTCATTTTCAAAGATGACCAATAACATCATAATATTGAGGTAAAATAGTGGATGATGGGTGATTGTGTTGACTTGCACATGAGTTAGAATTAAGTGAGGCAGAATTACACAAAGTCATCAGTCTCATTGTCTCTTTCAGAGTCATCAAAGCTCAGTGGCAAGATAAAAGTCAAGACAATTGTTAATATCCCAAGATGTAGTGGATGATGTTGGCTTCTCCAGTGTCCAAGCTCTAAATGCTCCCCAGCACCTGCTTCAGCTGTCTTCATGGCCATTGGGACAAATTATTCTCATCTGCCCACATGGGGGAAATCTTCACATGCTTCGGGTGGACATCCCTCTAGGTAAGAACTATCAAAAACATGGAAGCTAGAAGAGACTTTAGATGACCTCTAAGCCACCCTCTGCATTTTAAAGATAAAGAAACAAGAATTCCATAAAATTTGTGTTTTGCTGAAGATTTAAATTTAAGGTTTCTATTTCAAAACTTGGGGCTCTTCCTCTATCACTTGTCTCTCATAAATGAGTCAAAACTGTCTAAAGAAGAATTCTTAACCTTTTGTGTATGTCATGGACCCCTTTGGCAGTCCAGTGAAGTCTATGAACCTATTCTTTGAATAATGTTTTAAAATAATTGAAGGAAGTGACAAATAAATGTCATTTTTTCTCTATCCAAATTTACAACACCTCTAAACCTAAAAGCTATTCATGGATCATGGACCCTAAGTTAAGAATCTTTGGTCTAAAGCAATAAGGATTAATAAATTTTAGGCAAAATTAATCATTCAATTTTACCTGGCTACATCAATTGATTTAACTATCAATAATAATTTTTCAAAAAGTCATTAATGACACCACATTTTAGGAGCCTGCAACACATTTTGGATAATGAACTAAGTGGATACATACAAAGTTATTCTTAGCTAATTTTCAGATTTTATTTCAGACAAGAATCCACTGGAGGGCAGTATGTAGCAAAAACTCTAGCTGACTGACTGGAATATGACTACTATTTATGAATGAAATAGAATTTTTCAGCTGAATTTGGAAAACAATATGCAATAGCCTTCTGTGTGTTTCAGAACTTTAGAAAGGCTACAACATTTAGTAACAGGATAAAGTAGCATATTTTGGTTTAGTGAAAACTGTATTATGGGAGCTACATACTAAAAATATCTCTATTTTTTTTTTACCAATATCTCTATTGTTCATTAACATTTTAACTCAAATTTCTTTACTAAGTTGAAAAATGAACCATTTCAATCTGATTAGACTTTCATTTAAACATTTCTCTCCTTAAAAACTTAGTTTACTCACTGTGTAGTCATTAGGTATAAATTAAATAGTTAACACTTCGCATATCTTGATTGCAGTACCTCATAGGGTTGCTGTGAGGAAAATACTTCATAATGCACTATGTAAATGGGAGCTGTCATTATTATTGACATCTTCTTTATCACTGAGTTGACAAAATAAGAGAGTAATTTATTGTATGTATTATTATATGCGGCTGAAAATGCCATCTCTGATAAAAATAATCTTTCTTTGGAGTGCAGTTAGGTAGCACAATGGATACAGCACTGGGCCTGGAGTCAGGAAAACCTGACTTCAAATCTGACCTCAGACACTTAGTAGCTGTGTGTCCTCGTGGCAGACACTTAGCCCTGTTTACCTCAACTTTCTCATCTGTAAAATGAGATGGAGAAGGAAATGGCAATCCACTCCAGTATCTTTGCCAAAAAAACAAAACAAAACAAAACAAAACAAACACAAAAAAACACAAAAAAAGCAAACAAACCCAAATGGGGTCACAAAGAGTCAGACATGACTTGAATGACTGAGTGCCAACATCAAGAACATCTCTGAAGTAAAATTTGGGGATTTACTTGTCCAATTTGGCTTTGCAAATATGTATTGTGTTAAGGCAATAATCTTTTCAGAAAAGGTTACTATTGCTACTGTTGCTGCTGTTGCTGCTGTTGATCTCCAAGGTAGTTTATGAGCTAAAAATGGTGGTCATATAGCTTTGTTTGAGTCAACCTGATAATAGAGTTTAGTGTTCAGGGATTGGCCACTCTTGGAAGACAGAGTGCCATACATAGTTCTCATTCATTTCCTTCTGGTGGACTGATAAGGTGGAGGGAACATTTGCCAGCTGTCAACTCTAGGCTTTAGTAGGGAGGGGGAGAAGAAAGGAGGAGATGCTATAAGTGGCAAGCAAAGAGATGCATTGATTTTAATAAGCAATGTATCTGCTCATGAAAATTATTTCCCATAGCATCCTTGACATATTTGCTTTGTCACTAGTTGGAAAGTTGATAACATATAAACATTTTATGATGCAAGTAATCACACCTAAATTCACTGATTTTCTAAGGTTTGTGACTATTTGGGGAGGATATGATGGGTTTTCTTGAAATTAGGACAAACTTGTAAATGTTTCTCTGGGGTCACCTGAATTCTTCCAGGTGCTGAAATACATGAGAATTGGGGGAACCTGAGATACTGTTGCCATAGCTCTGATTTGTAGCTGAAAAGCCGGGGACCTGAATACCATTAGGGTACAGTGGTAGAGATGCAACTGCTCTGGGGAGTCTTACTTTTGGAGCCTTATAACATCAGGCATTGTGAGAAATGTACTATTATGTATGTTTAAAATTTGTTTTATGTGTTCAACATACTCTGTCATGATTTTAAATGTTTAAATTTGAGTCATTTGAAAATACAGGCTGTGAGAATCAGTCAACTGGGAGTGAGTCTACTTTAGCAGCACCCCACAATGTAAGAATTCTGGTAGCAGCTAGGTACAAAGATTTGAGTGAGTTAAGATCAGGTTTGCACCAATCTTTTCAATAGGGAAGAAATCACAATCATGAGAACAGGGCTTGAAAGCCTTTATCAGATCGTTTTAGTGACCTTCAAATTCAAAATGAGTCAACTGTGTGACATGGCAGCCCCAAAAGCTAATGTCTTCTTAGATTATATTGATAGTGTGCTAAGCAAAAGATGTGTGAGATCCTCTCTATGCTGCCCTGCAGGGTAAGATCACTTGTTACCTCATCCAAGTATTCCATTTTACTTCTGGGTGTCACAGTTTTAGGGAAAAAATAAAACATGGATAAAGTGGATTGTGAGAAGAGTAGGGCAATCAGGGTGGTGAGAAGCCTTGAGATCTTGCCATACAAGGATTAGTTGTCAGAACCTCGTGAGATTAAAGTTTTGCTGCTAGCTAGAACTTTTCAAAACTAGAGGGATTGACTAAGGAGGTAGTGGAATCCTCCCTGTAAGAAGACTTAAGGTAGAGACAATTTTATGGAGATATTGTAGAAATGATTTTCAATTATGTTGCACTAGATGGCCATTTCAATTTTGTGATCCTGATTCTGAGAATTACCTGTGTGTTTTCCATCCTTGGGGGACAGTTTTTGTTCATGGATTATGAACATAACTATTTGTTCAAAGATATACCTTATGTTTGTGAGATCATGGATCCACAGAAGTATTGATTTAAAAAAGCTAGGTAATCTTGATTTGACTTATGAATCATGTTACCAGCAAGAGGGTGAATTAGTTACTTTTTTTTTCACTTAATAGTATTTTTTCTAATTACATGTAAAGGTAGTTTTCAACATTAATTTTTTTTTTTAGGCAATTGGGGTTGAATAGCTTGCCCAGGGTCACACAGCTAGTTTAGTGTCAAGTGTTTGGTGTGAGGCCGAATTTGAACTCAGGTCCTCCTGATTTCAGGGTCAGTGCACTATCCATTGTGCCACTCAACTGCCCCCAACATCAATTTTTTTTTAAGATTTTGAGTTCCAAATTTTTTTCCCTTCCTCCCCATCCAAGACAGCAAGCAGTCTGATACAGGTTATACATGTACAATCATGTTAAACATATTTCCACATTAGTCATGTTGTGAAAAAAGAATCAGAACAAAAGGGAAAAACTATGAGAAAGAAAAAACAACAACAACAAAGTGAAAATAGTATGCTTCAATCTGCATTCAGATCTGCAGTTCTTTCGCTGATTGTGGATAGTATTTTCCATCACGAGGCTTTTGGAATTGTCTTGAATCATTGTATTGCTGAGAAGAGCTAAGTATATCATGGTTGATAATATCACAATGTTACTGTTATTGTGTGCAATACTCTCCTGGTTCTGCGCACTTCACTCAGCAATGGTTCATGTAAATCTTTCCAATTAGTTACTTTCTTCAAACCACTTCAACCATCTGACACTCACAAAACAAAGAAATCATGTTCGAGATGTTGAATAACTAAATCCACAGAAAAAGATAACAAAATAAATGACAAGGCAAAATTCATTATGAATTAACACTGGAAAACTCTAATAATTTGAATACTCAGGGCTCCCAACCCACTAAACTCCACCCACAGGAGCCCAAGCAAATTCACAGGTTTCCATGGTATTCAATCTTAGAACAAGTATCCCTTCCTCTCATTAGTTATATCTAGAAAGCCATCATTAAAAATACAAACATGCAAATATACAAATATGCACAATTTTAATATGGCAGAGAAATAATAACAGACTCTGCCACTTATCATATGCAGTAATAAAACAAAAAAGAGATAGAGCACAGTAAATTCCCCATAGTTTCAGTGGTTTCACTCTGTTGGAATAATTCAGTCATTAGCTAGATTCTGTTAATAAGCCAAAAAGTGAAGCAGGGGGAGAGCAAGCCTCCAGCTGCTATAAGGATTAGAGTAATTCTCCTGGAAAACATCCTCCAACTGTGGCTGGTGTAGTTTCTGTGACTTGCTGCTGTTTCTACCTTTAATTCTCTTTCCACATCTCTCTCCAGAGATGTTTAAAGAAGTGCCATCCTTCAGCCTGATCCCGTGATGGTTTTATCCCTTCCTGAGCTGGCAAGAGCTATAACTCAGTGTATCTTTAACAGCATAGCCCCCTGACTAGTCCCCCTTCAAGCAACCAATCCAAACCTTGTTAAAATGATTGTTACATGAGTAACAGATCCTGGGGTTTGGAATTGTGCAGTCCCTTGAAAAATGAGTTGCAGTAAAGTTAGCCTTTGCGGTGATTTGTCTTACAAGAGGGAAGGCTTTTTTAAAAAGCAATACTAAAGAAAAAAAAACACTAAGGGAAACACAAGCCTAGCCTTCATAATATTAAATGTGAATGGACATACATCCCAATAAAATTTAAGAGAGTAACATATTGAATAAAAAAGTCCATTGAATATTAGAAACATATCTAAAAATAAATACACTTACTAAAGCAGAATGAGACTCGAGTACAAAATTTATCCATGCATCAGGTGAATCCAAAAAAGTCAAATTATAATCATTCTTTCAGATGAATAAAAAACAAAAATTCACAATATTAATGAAAAACAAGGAAGAAATATTATGTTCATCAAGGGTTTTTATCTTGGGGACCATGGATAGATTTTAAAGGGTTCATGAACTCAAATGGGAAAAAATTGTATCTTTAGCTTCATTAATCTCAAACTGAGATTGGAATTTCCTTCAATTATTTAAAAATATTATTCTGAAAATGGAGTGATAGGTTTTACCAAACTGCCATAGCAGCCCATAACAAAAAGGCTAAGGGCTCCTTTCATAAAGGAAAAATAGACAATGAACCAATGCACCAAATGGCCTACATCTAAATTCATAAAGTAAAAGATAAGTTAACTGAATAGCAAGATAGATAGCAAGATAGCTAGATAGATAATGCTATCAGGAGACTTTAATGTTCCTCTCTTGGAGCCTGACAAAATCAACAGAAGTAGAAGCAAAATAGAAACATAGAACTGAACAAACTTTAAGAATTTAGAGCTGAAAGACTCATGGTGTCTTCCTTTGAACAGTAACATTTTTAATACATATATGCAAATTATATATTATGTTAATATATAACATATTTATATAGAAATATATTTGTATATACACACTCATATAAGTTGCACACACACACAAATGTATGTAATATCTTTAGAAAAATCATATTCTAGGGTATAGAGAAATCACAAAGAAATACAACAAAGAAATACTAAACATATCCTTTGCAGACTGTAGCACAGTAAAAATAATAATACAAGGAGCACAAACAAAAGGATGTAGATCTAAATGAGGGCTTATAATAACAACCCATATTCATCAAAAGCTCTTTCTAACCCAATTGTTATTCACTCATGAGAATTCAGAGGTGACTCATTGCCTCTCACAGTGTCGGTCTATTAAAAATATCTGTTAAATGAGACAGAACTCCATGAAACCCAGGCACTCTTGGGCCCATAAGTGCAACAATTTCAGCAGGTTATTCATGCAGACATAAAACTTTTATTCGAGCTTCCTTAATACCAGTATTCTAGATCTTCATTCTGATCCTGGCCAGTTGATTCCATCTCTATTTTCCTGCTGATTTATCCCTTCCAATCAAATGCCTACAAATAGTTTCCCCACTCTTGAAGATTCCTGCCTAGATTCTACTATACTCTCTTGATTTTTTTTTATATCTTTTCTCTTTCTCAACTAATCTCCCTGAAAAATCTTTCTATACGCATTGCATCATTTTCCTTTCATCTCATTCTGCAACCTGTCTGATGTCATCATTCAACTGGACCCTCTCTTTCCACAGATAACAGTGATCTTTGTATTGTCAAGTCTAATGAGTTTTTCATAGTCCTTTTCAACCTCTATGTAGCATTTGGCACTGTTGACTCCCTGCTCCTCCTGGATATTTTTTTTCTCTGGGTTTTTGTTCTGAATTTCTTTCAAACTTGTACTGCTCTTTGATGGTTCTCCTATCCGTCTGAGTGCTCCCCTGGAGCCACTTTTGTGGGATAATCATTCTTATCATGCCCCCTAACATTGGATCTGCCAAGGTCTCTGTCCTTGGTCCTCTTCTTTTCTCTCTCTGCACATTCTCTCAGTGATCAGCTCTTATTAGTTGAATTAGCATCTCTGCACAGATTATAGATAGATAGATAAAGATATATAGATATAGGTAGTAAAGAGATATGCATATATGTATCTATATCTACATTTATAAAGCAACCCTCATCTCTCTCCTTAACTCCTGAACTATACAACAATCACTTATTTATTGGAACTTTCAAACAATATGTCCTCTATGCATCTTAAATTCAACATGTCCAAAATAGAACTCATTATCTTTCCCAAGACCTATCCTTCTGAATTTCCTTATTCCTTCTGAGGTCACCACTATTCTTCTAGCCAGTCAGGTTCACAGCCTTAGTGTTATTCTCAAATTTTCACCCTCATTGGTCCTGCATTTCAATCAATTGTCAAAACTTTTCAAATCTGTCTCTATAACACCTCTCAAATATATCACTCATACAGCCACCACTCTAGTTAAGGCCTTCATCACCTCTTGTCTAGACTAATACAATAGTTTTCTAATTGATCTCTTTGTTTACAGTCTCTCCCCACTCTATTCTATTTTCTTTTTATGTATTTTTATTTATTTCATTAAATATGTCCCAATAACGTAAACCATTTTAACATTCTTTTTTTAAATTTTGAATTCCAAATTCTCTTCCCTCCTCCTGCCCTTCCCCCACTGCTTGAGAAGGCAAACAATATGATATCAATTATATATATGGAGTCTATTCTATTTTCTACATAACCACTAAGGTGATTTTTCCTAAGGTGTAGGTCTGAACATGCTACTTCTATTATCAATAAACTCCAGTGGTTTCCTATTAACTTAAGGATCAAATATTTTACATTTAAATCTTTTCTCAACCTGGTTGTATCCCACCTTTCCAGACTTGATACACATTACTCTCTTCCATTTACTCCACAGTCCTGCCAAAATAGCTAATAACTTCCTGATAACTCTTTCCTGGCAATTATACTATCCATGACTTTTCTAATTATTCAATATGTTTCCATCTTTCAGAGAGCTTGTAAATTGATTTCTCAGTGCTTTCAAAATTGTGTTGCCTCTGCAATATTTCTTACATGTGTATTTGATCTGGTCTAGCTAATTTTTTCTAACTTCCTTTTGCTAGATAGTATTTCTTCTTCCTTACAGAGAAAATCAGAGAAGGGAGCTGCTAAAGTCCAAAAAAAGTCCACTCTCACTAGTTAAAAAATAGTTTGATATAGAAATTCTGATAGAGCCATTCAATTTATTCCTTATATGTTCTGATTCCTTCCAGTTTCATATATAAATTCATCTGGGATCATCTATTTTAGTTAGATTCCATGCCAAATTTTCTGCAGATTCATTTTTCTTTCCACTACTCTTAATTATTTTTGAGATGATATTGTCTAAAGCATCCCACTGTTCTTCTTTGTAGCATTTTATAATTGAGTTTATTTTCTGAAACAGCATTGCTCTTGACTGCCATATCTCTATGCAGCACCAAAATATAGGGAAATTTCTGAGTTCCCTTGATCTCCTAGTTATAGCAATTACTTCACATTGGTTAAACCTCCATAGGAAATGGTGATAATTAGTATCAATCTGTTCTCATTTCCCATTTTTTGGGCATCATTTGCTTGTTTGAATATTCAATTAAATTGAAAAAGTACTTGTTAGGTGCCTGCTCTGTGCTAAGCACTTGGGATATAAATACAAAAATGAAATAGTCCTAGCCCTCAAGATGCATTCTACCGGAGGAAGAAAGTGTGTATGCAGATAAATAAGTATAAAAGTACTTATGTGTTATACTGGTGTTGTTCATGAGAACGAACAGCAAAATCTAAAAACAGTTTTAGAAAGAAATATATATATGTTATATATATATATTATATATATATAAGACAGAGCAAAAACAGAAAGAGACAGAGAGAGAAACAGAGAGAGGGACAGAGAGACAGAGAGAGAGAGAAGAAAAAGAAGAAGAAGAAGGAGAAGAAAAAGAAGAAGAAGAAGAAGAAAAAGAAGAAGGAGAAGAAGAAGGAGAAGGAGAAGAAGAAGAAAAAGGAGAAGGAGGAGGAAGAGGAAATGGAGGAGGAGGAGGAGGAGGAGGAGGAGAAGGAGGAGGAGAAAGAGAATACATCCTCATGTAGAAGGGGAAGGCACCTATAGTGATCATGGGGAGCAGATTGACACTGATCAGTCAGACAGGTAAACAGAGAGACCAACAGAGTATATATTGTTTACTATATGCCACGTAGTGTAGTGTACTACGTGCACTGTGCTAAGTACTGGGGATACCAATACAAGTAGGCAAGACAGTTCTTATCTTCAAGAGGCTTACATTGTTCTAACGGGGAAAGATAACATGTAAAGTGATGCTAGAAAGCAGGGATAAGGAGAGGAAGGGTATTTGATAGGGGAAATATGGCTGGTAAAGAGAAAGAGGCAGAATCTGGGGTGATTTGAAGTGAGAGGGGAGATTAAATATGATGAGAGTCCTGCCAAAAATGGTGATCCCAAAGAAAAAGCCATTAGTGTGGAAAGGAGAGGCCTGGGTCAGAGGTTTTCCAGCGTGACAATATGACCAGAGAAGAGAAGTAAGTAGAATCAGGAGAAAGTTGAGTTGAAAAGGAGATGAAGCAGAGGTCTTTCCCAAAATGATGGTCCCATGGACCAGTAGTGAGATGAATGAGAATCAAGAGAGATCAATATGATGAAGAAAAGAACTAGTCAGCATCATCAAATGCTGTAGTCAAAAAGGATGTGCACTGAGAAAAGACTTGGACTTAAGCAGAAGAAAATAACTTGGTGTTTTGGCATAGAACAATTCCATTTGAATGCTGGGAGACGCAAAAGTGGAGCAATGATTGTAGATCACTTTCCCAGGAGCAAGGGAGAAATATGGAATGATATCTTTAAGGGAGGGTAGGGTCAAAAGAAGGTTTTTAAAGAATGAGGGCATATATAGACATGTTTGTAGTTTTCAGGGTGGTAGCAGGTGAATAAAGAGAGATTGAAAGTTAGAGAGAAACAATCAAAGGAACAAGTTAATTGAAGAGACAGTAGGAGATAAAATCAAGGAATAAGCATGATTAGCTAGGTTGGGATTGTAGTTATATGGTACTGCAGTACAGTCAATTGCGTAGCTGCACTGTCTGGCACCAATATAGTGAGCCCCCAAGATCTGGGGTCCTCCAGGCTACCAAAGGATGATCAAACAAGGTTGGAAATTGAGGTCAAAGTTTCTGTGTCAAAATCAGAAACAAGGTCAGGTGCGTGAGTAACCACTGTACTTCTAGCTTGTCATGATATGAAGACCCAGTCTTTAAAAAAAAGAAAAATGATACTCACATAAGGTAACTTCTTGTTTCCTGTCTTGGTTTTATGTTTCAGCATGTGGTTTGGTGCTTATCATGTCCTATGCCTTCTGACTATCTTTTTGAAAAAAAAGTATTACATATATACAAAGGTGAGTTCTGAGAAGTCTACAAAACTTTCAGCATTAATTTCTTAATATTGTGCCATATTTTCCAACATATTTTTCTCTATCCTTCCGTCTTCACATTTAAGACACTAACTATTAACATATATGCTGATTTGGTTTGGAAGATCTTGTCAAATTCCTTGGAGAATTTTTCTACTTCTTCTTTCTGTCCAAGAGATTTTGGCACATGAGCAACAATTATCTTCATTATAGCCTTTTCAGCATTATGAGCACTGCAAGGTGAGATGTTCATCAGAAATTTGGTTATTTTTCCTTGCAGTGCTTCCAATGGGAAAAAATAACAACACTATTTCTTATTGCTCACCTTCATTTGCCTCTTCAAGGTGAATTTGTGAGCCACCTTTCATTTAACTGTAAACCTCTTATATTGTCAAGTTTCATTTATGTCTAGAATGGGTACACACACATACACACACAGTTCTGTTTGCTCAGTATTATGTCATCTTGCTGGTCTCAGTGGGCTGTTGTTAGAATTAAATAAAATAGTGTATCTTAAAGCATTCTGGAAACTGTGAAGCACTCTAAAATAGCTATTATTTCTAATAAAATTTAGTAAAATGAGGAGGCTAGCATTGAAGAGAATTTTTGACAGTCTGGACTAAAAGTGTTAGTCTATTGGGAGCTTTGCTGTAGGATCAGAATGATTTTTCTTCAAAAACAAAATCAACATATTCATGTCATTTTATTTTAGTTTATAGACTAGTGACAAAGCTTTGTAGTTAAAAGCTTCTAAATGGATGTTCCATGGGGGCTTAAAAAAAACTCTTTGAGTTCAACAGTCATTTGCTTTGAAGACATCAACAGAATTTGGTGACCTCTCTTTAACTTCATTGAAATAGCTTTATATCTGTTCTTGTGGCCTTGCTGATGCACTAACTTTTGAAGAACATGAAGTGACAGGTAAATAGGTGTACAAGAAGAGATAAGAGATGACTAATAAAAAAAATGGCATATTATATAAGAAGCCCACGCTTTTCCCCCCACCACATCCATGGAAACTCCAAGTAAGATTTTTAACGCCTAATTGTGACTTTGACTAGTCTCTTTTTTCCAAGCCATCATATAACACATTGAAGATGAAAAGAGAAATCAGATCAGAAAAATGTGGGATGAATGTAAAGGCTAAAAAACTGTCAGAGCTAACTCATCATAGAATAAGGCAGGTAGATGACACAGTGGGTAGAGCGCTGGGCCTGGAGTCAGAAACACTCAGCTTCCTAAGTTCAAATCTGGCCTCAGTCCCTTATTAGCTATATGGCCCTGGGCAAGTCACTTAACCCAGTTGCCTTAGTTTCCTCACCTATAAAATGAACTAGAGAAGGAAATGGCAAACCACTCCAGTATCTTTGCCAAGAAAACTCCAAATAGGGTCACAAAGAGTCAGACAGGATTGAATAATGACTGAACAGCTCATAGAATATGTTGTGGGTGTGATGATTTGCCACCCTGCAAAGAGGCATCTGTTGGAAAAAAAATAAAGAAAAGGTGAGCCTTTTCAGTTTGCCCAGCCTAAGAAAAAATTGAGACATACCTTCTTTCAGCTCTGTGAGTCAAGATATTATCAGATGTAAACTGGAAACAGAGACATAAATCACCCCCTGATTGTCACTATGGGAAATCCAATAGTAAATTAGAATAACTAAGTTGGAAATCTCCAACTCTAAATGGGTAGTATTGAGTATTAATCATGACTAAAGATATTATCAACCTTCCAGCAATGAAAAATACTTTAGTAGAACCTAGAGGGCAGGAAATGGTTCTCTCTCATTTTTATCCCTTTTCCTTTTTTTTCTTTCTTTTTAGAGGGAGTATATGGCATAATGCCATGTTCAATTGGATAGTTAAATGAATGTTTTTTTTTTAATAATGATGACAACGATACCATGGTAAGATTATTTTCTTTATAAATCAGAATAAAAATGTCTCTGTGTTCTAAGACCTTTCATTGTTATACATAATGTTGAAAAATGATATTATATGTAAGAAAGAGTAATGAACTTGAGTCCAGACTGAAATCTTTTAAGTCAAGACAATGAGCAGAACATCCTTACTATGTGTGCTCCTTGAGAAGTATTCTTTCTTTTTCCAGTAGCCTAATAGTAATGTTGTAATGTGGCTTGCTATTGCCTCCTCTTCTTTAAAGGTCTTTGGTAAATGATTTAATTGAGGCATTAGGTCCATAACCCTAAAGAGAGACAATAAGGCTCAAGGCAATTTTTACTGCCTTTCTCTTTCTCTCTCCCTCTCTCCCCATCCCACCGTATTCCCTGTCATGTCAGTCAACAAGTCCTATTGAATTCTTCCTTCAGGGTATTTCCCAAATATAACTCTGTCTTTGTCTTCCACTGCTATCATCCTGGTCCTGACTCTTATCAACCCATTACTGTACTATTGCAAGTCTCCTAGGGGACCTGACTACTTACAGTCTGTATCTTTTTTTCCCCATCTATCTTATACACTGGGACCACATATGTCCTTCCAAAATACTGCTTTCATTATGTCACTATCCTACTCAAATCTTCATTGCCTATAGGATAATATCTAAGCTTCTTAACCTGGTATTCAAAGTTCTTCATAACCTGGCCTCAATTTACCTTTTCAACCTTATCTCCTGCCACTCCTCAGCATAGAGCCTCTCTTCAAGTTAGTCTGGCCTACACACTGGGTACTGCATCCTGATTATACTTTACTTATTCTCACCTTTGTTCACAGTACAATCATTGTGTGGAATGTCCATCTAAATCCATCTGAAGTCTGCCTCTCGTTCATGGCACAGCCCAATCTCCATCACCAGGAATCTTTCCCTGTTGTTGTTATTCAATCCCAACTCTTTGTGATTACTGTGGACCATATTGTCCATGGGTTTTTCCTGGCAAAGATACTGGAGTGCTTTGCCATTTCTTTCCCTGGTGCATTAAGGTGAAGAGGTTAAGTGACTTCAACTAGTTAAGGCAGTGAATAGAATGCTAGGCCTGGAGTTAGGAAAACTCCTCTTACTGAGTTCAGATCTGGCCTCAGATACTTACTTGACCCTGGGCAAGTCACTTAACCCTGTTTGCCTCAGTTTCCTCATCTGTAAAATGAGCTGGAAAAGGAAGTGGCAAATTATTCCAGTATCTTTGCCAAGAAAACACCAAATGGGGTCACAAAGAGTCAGATAGGATTGAAAAATGACTGAATGACAATAACTTCTTGATTCTAGGCCTGACACTAGACAAAGTGGGTAGAGTTATCCATTGTGCCACCTAGCTGCCTTCCCCAACTACCTGTTCAAACTTCTCTCCTTTCACTGAATGCCTATGACATTACTATTTATATCCCACATTATGCTCTTAAATAATAACTAGCATTTATATTGTGCTTTGAGGATTGCAATGTGCTTTACATATATTATAACATTAGGATAGAGGTTCAAATCCTGGTTCTACTTCTTACATTCCTGGTAACTCTATTCTCCATTAGCAGTTCCACTTGGCTTCAACTCAGAGAAACAGTATTCCTCCCTCACCCTCAAGGATTAACTGACCACCCAAAATCTCATCACTGTGAAGAATGACTCTGGTTTTGATATTCTATGCCTTCTCAACTCACCCTTAGCTACATCTCCTCTCTAAATGGAGGGCTAGAAGGCAGAGCACTAAATTCCTCCCAAAGCCTTCCTTTACAAAGGGCTTTCAACCTTCCAGGTAACTCCATTCTCTATCAGCAGCTCTGCAAGGCTTTTACTCCACTGATCCATATGGCCCCACCCTGGGGCCTTCAACACCCTCCCCTGCCCTTTTCAGTTTCCTTCTGTGTATTGTCTTTCCTCTTTATATTGTAAACTCTTTGAGGGCAGAGACTGTCTCTTTCTTATTTTTATACTCAGCACTTAGCCCTGTACCTGCCACCTAGTAGGCTTTAAGTTTATGGAATTGAATGGAATTTAACTAAACAGTCTTAACTGTGTGCCCCTGGGGCAAGAAGTTTCGCCAATCATCTTTATTTTCCTTATCTGTAAAATGAGGAGATTGGTTTACCTCAATGCTCAATCTATGGAACCCTAAATACATTTTTTTTATTCTAGGAACATATATTTAATTCTGGAAGGAAACTTAAAGACCATTGAACCCACTCTCCTCTTTTTACAGATGAGGAAACTGAGGCACAAAGAGGTGAAATCATTCATCCAGAGACTGTGTCTGAGGCAGGATATGAACCCAGGTATTCCTGACTCCAAGTCTAGTGCCTTACCCACCACTCCAAGCCACCTCTATTTTTAAAAATAATCATTTAACTTTGAGGATGTAATTGTTTTATCTGTATTGCTGTTATTAAGTTTCTTGAGGGCAGAGTCTGTGTCTTTGACTTTTTGTATCCCCCAGAGCATCCTTAATACTGAGGCTCACTAAATGCTTGCTTGATTGTTGGAGAATGCTTTTGATCTGTGACTTTATTTTAAGATTCAAAACTTAACAATAACTTTGAAGAACACTTATATCTGTGATGGATGAAGCTTAGGAGTAACCTATAAGAATAATTGAAGGAAGTTCAAGATTTTAGATTGAAACTATTCTTTTTTCATCTAACAGATGAGATCATGTCAATATTAAGTTTTTTCTCTCATATATTCAAAGATATTACAGACTAAAATGATCTGTAGGACCTTGCTACTTGATCAAAGTCTTTCATTTATTTTCAAAACCTTGGTTTTCCATGGCATTCATTATTTATGCTCTACCAACTGTTTTTGAATTAAAATAATACTCTATCTGGAAATGAATTCATATGAGTTCCTGGCTAAGCCAGAAAGGGTATATAAGCCCTAAACAGAAACCACTGGCCTTCTCTTTTGAATTAGGAGGGAAGCACTTTAATCACCATATGCTTCAGTCTCTCTGTTTGTAAAGGGAACAACATGAAGTATCTCAGAGCTATTTGAGAACATGGCTTTAATACTTCAGTGGGTCTGTGATGTCATCAATGTGGGGATTTCCTCCAATAATTTAGATTAACATTGATTGGTGCTTTCCCATTCTGTGTGATTCTTGTCCATGTCCTCCTAAAAATGCTCCATAAGAGGTTCCACTCAAATTACATCAATACCAGGATAGCAAGCAAATGAAGAACCGTCCCTTGTTCTTACTATATGACTGTCTTACCGCCTTTTTTTTGGATATATACTTCTTTTCTGTATAATATGATTCCAACCTACCTTCTAGGTTGGCTGCACATTTCTCTCTCATGTATTTTCTGTTCCTACCAAACTGGCCTACTTGCCATTCTGTATACATGACATTCTCTATCCCACCTTCATGCCATTGCCTAGAATGTTTCTCCTCCTTACCTCCAACTCTTGAAAAGCCATAGTCCCCTGGCTCAGGTTAATTGATACCTCCTTCAAAAGGCCTTTCTTGTTCTAGTTGTTATTCATCACATATACCCTCACTTTGTATTTTTTAAATATACAGTGTTCTAAAAGTCTCAATATAGTTTTAAACTGCTTAAAACTGCACTAAAACCTTATGATGACCTGTATGCTTACAATTATTTATCTGTGAACATGTTGTATCCTTCCAGTAACCTTCACCCATAGTGGAATGTAAGCTTTTTGATGACCAAGACTCTTTAGTTTTTGTATTTTAATCCCCAGCACCTAGCATAGTACTTGGAACACAGGTACTGAGAGACATGATGAATAATAACCAATAATTTGGGGAAATTAAGAGCTCTCCTCTTCCTCCAAAGTCCTGATTTTAAAATTTCAGTCTCTTGAAAGATATTAATGATAATGAGATTGAATTAACTCTCCTTAATCTTGGTTGGACCTCACCCAATCTTAAAAGGAATTTAATCTAAGGTGGGGAAGCCCATAGTGTTCTATTCAAAGTTGGGTGGACACTGATTCTTTTGTCTAGATAGCCCAAGACTAGGAATGGTCTGAATATAGAAACAGTTTCTCTGTCCAAGGGTTACCTGATGTCTCTCTCAGCCCTTCACTGAACGCCTACTCTTCAAAAGATACATAAAGTTTGAGTCCACTGATATAACTGTCTTTGGTCTAAGAGACATGGCCAAATGACCATCATTTTATTAATAACTTGCTGGCCTTATTAATAAAATGATTAAATTACCCAGAAACTGTGTCTCTCAAACCTTTTTAATCATCATGATATTTAAAAAATGCTTGATGACTGGTTGATTAATAGATTTTTTAAAAATGGGTTTATTTTTCAGGGATCATCTTTGGTGTCATGGAAAGTACAATTTCCAAATGCAACTCATCCAGCTTTATTCCTGTGATATAATCCTAGCCTCAGAAATTTGCTAATATGAAGTGCTACATAAATAACCATTCCAAGGATTCTCAATGGAAAATTGTTTTGAATGACTCTCTCATAACATCACTGTCAAAATCCCCCTACCTCTGACATGCAAATGACTGAAAGGAGAGGGAAGAACTCAGAAAGCTCTGTCATGTACTCAATTTACTTGGACTTTATGACTCTGACACATCCTATCTATACCACCTTGGACAAATCATTTAACCACTCTCCATGTTTACACTAATATTGGCTGTTCTCCATGGAAAATCAATTACTGTTTCACCACTAGGTGGTGTTTGAACAGTATATCCATTTGTTTGCTGAGTGTTTATCTCTGCTCTCTTCATTTAGTGGATGAGATTTTTTTTGGAGAGTGAGCCAGGAAATAGACCTTATTTCAAACACTGGTGAGGTGGGGGTGTAGGACAGGAGGTAGGACAGTTGGGCAAATGACATGCCTTCCCAACCCACCACCAAGGCCTGCCCCTCCAAGAGACTCCAGAAGGGGAAGATCACAATGAGGGCCAAGGGGACCCAGCACAGATAACATGGTGGGGCAGCTCCCCCAGTTAGGGCAGCCAGGCCCCCAAGGAAAACCAATAAATTAAGAGTAGGGCCAGCAGGGCAGGGCCCTTCCACTGCTTCAGGCCTAGTCTTCCATTTTTACCTTAGAAGTTTGAAGAATGGCCACAATGATCCCAAAGAGGCCAAAGATCTTGATATAATGAGGATCTTGACAAAGAGGCTGGCATTCCGGGTATCAGCCAGGGCAGCTCCACTGCCCACAATGCCCATGCACACATCACAAAAGAGGTTGGACAGGCCTACCATGGACCAGCACCAAACATGGAATAGCCTACATGGTAGTGATGACTTCCAAAGGCTTTGGGGGTGCTGCCACTGAAGAGCTCTGCCATGTTGCTGATGACAATGGCCATGATGATGTCATAGATGGCCACAGTCTCTCAAAGATAGTGCTTACCAAGCATTGGTCTTGATCTTGGTCCTAGAGATCTTGACCCCTCCATCAATAATGGATGACCCTGTGATGTAGATGCCTGAGGCTGCTCTAACCATAGAGAGGGAGATGGCCAGCCCTGTCCCTAGGTTGGGCCACCTGTAGGGTACTCTCTCTGTCCCTCTGCCCCTGATTTTCCCAATTTTTTTTTTATTGAGATATGGAATTTTCATTTCTTTTCATATAACTTATCTAATTAAAATATTCATCTTGATGGTTACCACAAAAAAAGTAACAGAAAATTCCATTTACATCTGGGGACCAACAGGCCAACATCTGACTCCCTCCCCTCCCACCCCCAAACAAAAACCAAAGCCCCGGAGAAACCACTCACCACACACACCAAAGATCACAAAGGATTAGTTTGGTGGTCTGCACATAGTGTAGCACAGAACATATGAAATTGCACAAGTGAAGAATCAGAAAGGCTGAGACATTTGACATTGTTTTCCAACATTAACAAAGGAGGCTGTTTATACCTTGTTTCCCTCCCTGCAACACCTCCAACCCAGCTCTACCCAGGAATGTATTCCTGTCTCTGAAACACTCAGGAGATACAGGATGACCTAGTGGTGAACAGGGCTAACTGGAAGACTGCTACAATTTTTTTTTAGCTTCTTACCAAAATTTCACTTTCTTGATAGAAGAAACAGCTGAGCCTATTATTTAGACACCTAAGCAAGACCTCAGTTAGCTTAGTTTGGGTCAAATCACAAGAGGTCCTTTCAATGTAACCAGTTCAGGTGAAGCCCTTAACGCCTTTCCACTATCCACAGATGGATACATCCTTCTCTAGCCTTCAGAGGTCTCTATTCTCCTAGGAATGAAAGGACATGACATGACATTCCTGTACAGTTACCCAAGGTTCTGACCCTGGGGAGATATGTAAGTCCAAGGATCTGCATTAGTATCCTAGCGTAGGATCACATAGAGCTCCCTTTCTGTAATAACCATTTCTAGAAGAAAAGAAAATGAATAACATGGAAAAGGAGGGGGTAGAAAAGAGTCACTCAAATCACCAATGTTAGATTTTTACCTGATATTGGTAGAAATTGCCCAAGCCAAGCTGTTTATGGTCTAGGGCTAGGGTGGGGGCTAATAATGATCAGTGTGAGTCGTACTTTATCGCATATGAGCTGGTGTTCCTGTTTCCCCTGGAATATTTCAGTTCTGATTAGCCATTTTTGCTGACAAAGACAGAAGAGTAACATGGAAAGAATACTAGAATCAAAGAATCTGAGTTCAAATCTCAGCTCTGCCATTTTGCTACCTGTGTGACTTTGGACACTTTTGGGGTTTCATTTTGCTTGCCTGTAAGATAAGGGAGTTGAACAAGATGACCTCTCAGGTCCTTACTAGCTCTAAGTCATGATCCTATTGACTTCAAATAAGTGGACAGTGTTCCCCTTAAACATGTGGTAAGCTTAATTTAGGGGATTTTGTGGAATAATTCCAAGGATTGTATGTGCAATGATTCAAAAGAGATTCTGACCTTCTTGGGTCAAGTACCCAGGATTAAACCCAAATTAAACTGGGTTTAATTTGAGCCCAGAATCTTTGGGAGTCTCCCTGGCCTACAAGTTACTAAACTCTTACATTTGGTATTTAAAGCATTCACAATGTGGCTCCAGCTTATTGTTACAAGCATACTGCTCATTATTGTCCTTCATGTGTTTTACATTCCAGCCAAATCAACCCGTTTCTTGTTACCAGAACATGATATCCCATCTCCTGCCTCCATGCCTTTGCACAGGCTGTCTCCCATGCCCCAAATACTGTCCTCTGTACCTTTCCTGCTCATCTTTTGCTTTTTGAGACTGATAATTCCCTTCAAAATTCAACTCAGAATTGAGGCGAAAAGGCAAAAAGCCTTTTCTGATGCTCTCAATCCCATCACATACAAAAAAGGTTATGTTTACTCTGTATGTATGTGAGGGTTATTTATTTGCATTTCTCTGCCTCTCTCCCTCCCTTTCTCTCTCCCCCCCCAAATGTATCCTTTAGTAAATAGACTGTTTTTTTCTGTCATTTTTTTTCTATGTATGCCCACCCTCTAGCACTATGTTTTGCCACAGTAAGTGATTAATAAATACTTGTAGAATTAAGTTAAATTGGACATGTTTTGAGGCAGCAGGGAGGGAGTCAGTGGATTAAAAGAAATTGAATGTGAGTGTGAGGAAATGAATGATCAAAAGAACATAGTCCTAGAGGAGATGGGAAGGTGAAACCACAGGCAAAAGTAGAAGGATTGGCCTTGGTAAATAGGAAGGCTAACTCTTTCTCAGAGATGAGAACCATGGAAAAAGAACAGGGAATGAGATAAAGTGGCTTTGAAGTTCAGGATAGTGGAGAAGAGGGATTTTATGATGAGTGTCCTTGATTTTCTCAGGAAAGCAGGACTCAAGGCCCTTGTCGAAAAAGAGGAACAATGGTGTTGGAGCTTGAGAAAAAAAAAGTGATGAATGTCTGTTCCATGGAGTATGCTTGTCAGTCAGGAACAAACGAGGAGAATTTGGCTTAGGTTACACATCAGAAATTTCAAGCAGACCCAGTCAACGTTGTTTTGTGACTTCTTCCCTCAATGATGAGCAGCATGGGGTGTAGGAGTTGAGAAGATGAATGAGGGTAAGTGGAAGGGAGTAGGGTGGCCTTGGGCATAACCCAGAGTTAAAGTTTAACAAGGTTGGAGGAGCAGTGTTAAAGAGAGACTGGGTGGGAATAGGCTTCACTAGAAGACAATGCATCATTGAAACAGAATTCAGACTGTGAAGGAAAGAAAATGAAGCCAAAACACAGGTGATAGTCTGATAGAATAAAGTAGTACAGGAAGACTAGGTCATTCTCCTATTTAATAAACCCTATTACCTCCAAGATAAATTGCAAAATCCTCTGCTTGGCTTTTAAAGCCCTTCACAAGCTACCCCCTTCTCACTTTTGCTGTACCTTACTCCTCTCAATATACGCTGCAATCCAGTGACATTGGCTTCCTTGCTGTTTCTTGCATCTGACACTACATCTCCTGACTCAGCTTTTTCACTGGCCATCCACCATGCCTTATCTAGGCCTCTTCCCTTCCCTGACTTCCTTCAAGCTTCAGCTGAAGTTCTGCCTTCTGCAAGAAGTCTTTCTTAGTCCTCTCTAATCTTAGCCTACTCTTTGAGATCATGTCCAATTTATCCTAATCACATCTTATTTGTATGCAGTTGATGCATGTTGTCTTCACCATTAGAGTATAATGAATAGAATATATTCTCCACTAGAGCAGGGACTATTTTTTGCCTCCCTGTATGCTCAGTACTTAGCACAGTGCCTGGCACATAGCAGGTGTTTAATAAATGCTAATCGACTGACTAGAGGAGTAAGGCAATGGTCTAGAGGGAAAGTGCCTGGCACATAGTTTTCATTGTTCATTCATTTCAGTCATGTCCAACTCTCTGTATGTTTTGGGTTTTTCTTGGCAAAAATACTGGAATGGTTTGTCATTTCCTTTTCCAGCTCATTTTACAGATGAAGAACTGAGGCCAACAGGGTTAAATGACTTGCCCAGGTTCACATAGCTATTAAGTGTCTGAGGCTAGATATGAACTCCTAAAGATGAGTCTTCCTGATTCCAGTCCAGTGCTCTGTCCAATGTACCACCACCTGCCTTGCCCTACTTAGGTGACTGGAAGAGTAAGGCAAAGGGCTAGATGGAAAGACAGGAGGTTTTATCAAAAAGGGGAACTGCACAGTTCAGAATAGAGATAGTATAGTTATTGTTTAAGTTAAGTTCTGTGATTTGACTCTTCCTCTGGGTGGTTGATGTACAGGGAAAAAATAGGAGATGGCACTTGAAGAGGTTGATGAACTAGTATATCAAGTTGTTGGAGGGGATAACCACTTATATTCTGAAGTCCTTGAGGAGAAGAAGGGCAGGGCTTAGGTTGGAAAAGAAGGAGGTGAGCCTGGTATTGAACAACTTGACAAAGAAGGAAGAGTAACCTAGGGGGCCACTAGGTAAATAGCTATATTATGGTTCTGGACAGGGTTATATAAATGGACAAAGTGAACCTTAAAAACAACCTTGGTTGCTGAATGATGGCATCAGAGAGTGGTACTGGAGGTGGCATTAATGACTCAGCTCAAGCACTGCCTTTCACACAAAGCCTTTCCTGAGGGAAAGAGGACTCCAAATGTAGGTCCTGATAAGGGATAGTGCTGAGATCCTCATGCTCAACTGTCAAGAAATTGAGGCTCTACTCTGGTTCTCCACAACCTGGTAAAGCAAGTGACCATAGTCATCTACCATTTCACATTCCTTATATCACCAGATTATTTTAAAATAATCATTTGGAATAATAAAAATAGTATTGAATTTGGAGTCAGAAGACCTAGGTTCAGATTCCAGACATTTTAACTGTGTATTCTTGGCTACATCATTTTCTTTTCTGGGCCTTAGTTTCTTTTTTTTCCTTAGTTTCTTTATCTATTAAATAAGGAATGTGGACTAGAAATCAGAAGTGTCAAACTTTGGGGCCATGACTGAGTGTGGCCAGAACCAGATTAAAATGTAATTGGGAAATATTTAACAAAATAAAAATATAATACAACACAGATAATGTTAGTTCGTGGTTTTGTAAGTCAATATGCTTACTGCAAGGATCCATTTCTATCTGAATTTGATACCACTGGACCATGTGATCTACAAGGTTCTTTACAGATCCAAATTCTATGATCTTATGATCATCATTATTAGTTCTTCAGTGTAAAATAATCTATTTTTTAAAAATGACCACTAAATAAGCATCTACTTTGTGCTAAGACATGCTATTGAACTGGCCTATAGGGACTAGTTGAGAGAGCAAGTACCTTGAACTCCTCAGGGAATATTTCAGAGACTGCAAGGACATATTGACTCAAAGCTTAGTCCTTTTTACTTTGATATGATACAAAAAAATCCTGAATGATTCCTTGGTCTTCTCCCTTACCCATGATAGTGGCAGTGAAGAAGGGGTCTCTGTCAATTAAGAGGAGAAATAATTTCCAATTAATTGTCTCTTACTCAGACCCTCCAGATAGCATCCTGTGACTGAGAATTCCAGGAAAGAGTTGAGGAGAGTTTGTTATTCTCTACCCAGGCATCATGGCAACCTTGTCCACATGGCAATTAATGCAGCTGGGCTCTAGTAGTCCAACTTGCATCAGGGTCCCTTGCTGACTTTCCTGCTTTTGTGTTTGTTCTTTCTTGATACTAGGTGAATATTGCCATTAGGTGATATTAAGTGAAAGAGTATCTACCCCTGAGATGGAAGTATCCAGGCTTAAAATTAACTTTTTTGAATTCAAGAGATATGAAGGTCCTGGGTCCTCTTAGTCAGAACTGAATGGCAATAAGGGTAGGAATTTGTGGCAATTGTTACACTTTTTTTTTTTTTTGGAAAAGGGGACCACCAGCAAGAGGGTTGACTTATCTCAAGCCTGTCCAATTTTACCCAAAGACATGGACTAGGAATTGTTTGGACAGTGCACTGTTGAAGTAAAATGTAAAATGCCTAACTGGCAGCCCTGCAAACTGCCTTATGTTCTGGTGAGTGAAATTTGTGAATTTTGAAAGAGTGAAATAATTGTAAGTTAAGATTCTGAGTTCTGTTTTATATTTGTTAATTTGCACTGTGATTCCTTGGTGTCACATTAGAATTTCTTTTTTGTGTAGGAAGTAAATATCTGTCCCATACCTGATTTATATAGTAGACTGAATACCTTTTTATTCCCCACTTCAGGAAAGTCTTAAATATAAGTCAAAACCCAAGCTTTAAATGTCCTTAGTCCATCAGGTGGTATAGGTTTAAAAAAAAAAGATCATGAGAAAAAGGAGCATTACTCACCTCTATTAGAGGGCATAATAACTCAGGACTCAATCTGCTAGCTACCTAATGCCTGGATCCAGAGAAGATGGGTTCCTTAGAGGAGAAGTGAGAGAATACAGTATCCGACACTCTATTGAGAGACTTAGCAGTAACTTAATATTAGACCAAGTATGTGCATTAATAGATACAAATAAGTGTAATAATAATAGGTAGTATTTATATAACATTTTAAGTTTATAAAGTTTGTACAAATATCTCATTTTTATCCTCACTGTAATTCTTTGAGGTAGGTGCTATTATTTTCCCCATTTTACCGTTGGGGAAACTGAGTCAGTCAATGGTTAAGTGACTTACCCTGGGTCACACAACTTCTAAGTGTCTGAGACTGGATTTGAAGTTAAGTCTTCATGACTCTAGGCTTAGGACTCTATCCACTGAGCCACTTAAGCCATGTTATGCATAAGAAAAACAATTAAAATGAAAAATCTACCAGTAGACACCTCTCTTTCATGCTGGCTTCTAGTTTTTCAATCTACAAGTAAAAACAAGTGCTCCCTTAGCCAAACTTATACTCCCTTTTGACACTTGCCAATCTTGTAGGAAAGATATCCTCTACCAAACTCTGGTATTACTGTAATCTTTTTCTTGCTAAGGCAATAAGCCAAAGCTTATCTTAATTGAAAGTACTTCCTTTATCTCTTTCACTAATTACTGTTTTCCAGTAAAACCAAGCCCCTAGTTATTCACTTGGGAGACCTAATTTCCTGATCTCAGAATTTTTCCTTTTGCCTTTTTTTTCTAACCGATTTAATGGAACAAGATGGCTTAGGCTCTGCCCCTCTTTATCATAGGCAGTTTTATGCCAAATTAGTTAGGATGTGACATAAATTTGAAATCCTACAGGAGGTCAAGATCGAGAAGGAACATTAGAGATTTTAAAAAATCAACCAATCAACAAGCATTTATTAAATTCCCACTGTGTGCCAGCCTCTGTGCTCAGTAGTGGTGTTACAAAAGTGGTTTCAAAAACTTATATTCTCTTAGGGGCAGGGAGGGAAATTAAAAAAAATGTTCACAGACTATGTTTTCTATGTGCTTACACACATTACATATATACAGTGATGGGGGTTAGGGGGAATGACTACTTATGAGCTTTTCTTTTTTCCCACATGGTAGGACTCACTATGGACTTCTTTGACTTTTCCACTATTCCTTCAGTTGAGAGCTCAGGAGGATTTATGGTGGAGTAGATAAGGTCCCAGACTTAGTCAGGAAGACCTGGATTTAAATTTCCCCATTCTACTATTTTGGACACTTACTAGTGATGTGACCTGGCTCATTCTACTTTGCATTTGCTATTCTGCCTGGTTTGAACTCCATGGAACAAGATAACCCCAGGTGTCCCCTTTTCCCACCTTCATTTTGTTGTCTCCCCTTTGAGATTGTAAGTTCTTAAGGGACAGGGACTATATTTTTAATAATTGTATCCTCAGCCCTTAACACAGTCCCAGGCACAAAGCAGACACTTAATAATATTTTTTGGATTTTTGGATGGTAAAGATGAGGCAATAGAGACCCAGAGAAGTTAACTATCCAAGGTCACACAGGTAATAAGTACCAGAATGAGACATTTTGGCTCTAAATCAAACTATCTTTCCCCTATACTACACAGAATACTGATCATTCATATAGTCTTTGTCAGTGTAACAAGGGAAGCAGTATGGCTAAAAGTTACAAAACAAGGAATCAGGTGCAGTTGTACTGCTGGGAAGCTGATACTGAGGGAGCTTCATTTTTGGCAAAGTTTTAACTTGGGTGGAACTGTCACTTTAATTATATTGGCTCATCCTACCCATGAACAATTAATATTTATTCAATTGTTTAGATCTGTCTTTATTTGTGTGAAAAGAGTTTTGTAACTGTCTTCAAAGCATCCTTGAGTTTCTCTTCATAGGTAGACTCCCAAGTATCTTGTATTACTTGCCATGATTTTAAATGAAATGTCTCTTCCCATCTCTTGCTGTTGAATTTTGTTGTTAGTATATAGAAATGCTGATGATTTATGTGGGTTTATTTTATATCTTGCAACTTTGCTAAAATTGCTAGTTGTTTCAATTTTTTAGTTGATTGTCTAGAGTTCTATAAGTATGCCGTCAGGTAATACTTGCTCTTGTTTTTGAATGATACCAGTCATCATTTTGAGAAAGGCTCCACTAACTCCTATGTTTTCTAGTGTTTGGTTTTTTCTTTATAGGAAGGGTGTTGACTTTTTTGTCAAAAGCTTTTTCTGCATCTATTGATGCAATCATAAGATTTTTATTATTGTTGTTATTGATATGGGCAATTATGTTGATAATTTCCCTAATATTGAACCAGCCCTGCCTAAACCAGGAGAGCAAAAACAGAGAAAGAAAATTATAGGCAAATATCCTTAATGAATATTGATGCAAAAAATTTAAGTAAAACACTAGCAAGGAGATTACAGCAATATATCACCAAGATTATATACTATGACCAGTGGGATTTACACAAGGAAGCAAGCATTATCTGTAATGGAGATAAACTTGAAGCCTTCCCAATGAGATATAAGTCAAATAAGAATGTCCATTATCACCACTATTATTCAATATTGTAATAGAAAGGTTAGCTATATGAGAATATATATAATATATATTATGTAACAATATATAACAATAAGACAAAAGAAATGGAAGGGATAAAAATAGAAAATAATGAAACAAAATTATCACTTATGCAGATAATATAATGGCATACTTAGAGAACTCTAGACAATCAACTAAAATTTGAAACACTAACAATTTAAGCAGAATTGCAAGATAAAATGAATCCACATAAATCATCAGCATTTCTATATACTAACAAAAAAATTCAGCAGCAAGAAATAGGAAGAGACATTTCATTTAAAATCATAGTAGGCAGTACAAGATACTTGGGAGTCTACCTGTGAAGAGAAATCCAAGAACTCTTTGAAGACAATTACAAAACTCTTTTCACACAAATAAAGACAGATCTAAATAGTTGGATAAATATTAGTTGCTAATGGGTAGGCTGAACTAATATAATTAAAGTGACAATTCTACCTAAGTTAATTTACTTATTCAGTGCCATACCAATTAAACTACCAAAGACTTATAGAGCCAGAAAAAATAATAACAAAATTTATCTGGCATAAGAGGTCAAGAATATCAAGGGAGTCAAAGAAAAAAATATGAAGGAAGGCAGCCTAGCAGTTCCAGATTTCAAACTATATTCCAAAACAGTAATCATTAAAATAATTTCATACTCACTAAGAAATATAAGAGTGGATTAGTGGAATAAATAGGTACACAATACACAGTAGTAAAAGATCATAGTAATCTAGGGTTAGATAAATGGAAAGGTACAAGATTTTGGAATAAGAACTCAACATTTGACAAAAATACCTGGGAAAATTGGAAAGCATTTTGGAAGGAATTAGGCATAGGTCAACATCTCATACCACATGCCAAGATAAAATCAAAATGGATAAATGATTTAGCCATAAAAGGTGATATTATATGTACATTAGGGGACCATGGAAAAAATGTACCTGTCAGATCTATAGATAAGGGAAGACTTTTTGACCAAACAAGAAATAGAGTAGATTACAGGAAACAAAGTAGATAATTATGATTATATGAAAATTTAAAAAAAGGTTTTGTACAAACTAAACTTAGCAACCAAAATTAGAAGGAAATCAGGAAAATGGGGGGGGGATTTTATAGCAATTTTCTTTAATAAAGGCCCTATTTTTCAAATACATTTTAAAAATTACAGCCATCCCCCAATTGATTAATGGTCAAAGGATATGAACATGTAGTTTTCAGAAGAAGAAATTAAAACTATTAATAGTCACATGATAAAATGCTCTAAATCTCTATTGCTTAGAGAAATGTAAATTAAAACATCTCTGAGGTACCACCTCACAACTCTTAGATTGGTTAAAATAAGAGAAAAGTAAAATGACAAATGCTGGCAGGGAATATGGAAAAAATTGGGACACTAATGCATTATTGGTAGAGTTGTGAACTAGTCCAACCATTCTGGAGTTCAATTTTGAATTACACCAAAGGGCTATAAAACTGTGCCTACCCTTTGACCCAGCAATCTCACTACTGGGTAAGTCTTCAAAAAAAGACCAAAGAAAAGGGAAAAGGACATATTTGCACAAAAGATACTTATAGTAGCTGTTTTTATGCTGGCAAATAATTGGAAATTGGGAGGATGTCAATCAATTGGGGAATGACTGAACAAATTGTGGCATATGATTATGATTATGCGCCATAAGAAATAACTAGCAGGATGGTTTTAGAAAAACCTGAGCAGACATATATGAACTGATGCAAAGTGAAGTGAGCAGAATCAGGAGAACAATGTACACAGTAACATAAATATTGTAAGGAAGAACAACTGTGAAAGACTTGGCTATTCAGATCAAGACAATGATCCAAGACAATTCCAAAGGACCCATGAAGAAAAATGCTATGCACCTCCAGAAAGAGAACTGATGAACTTTGCATGCAGATTAAAGCATACTTTTTAAACCTTTTTTTCTTTTTCTTTTGTTTGTGTTTTCTTTTGCAACATGGCTAATGTGAAAATGTGTTTTGCATGACTTCACATATATAATCTATATTATATTGCTTGCCTTCTCAAAGGCTGGAGGAGGGGTTATGGGTTATTTGGAACTCTAAATTTAAAAAAATGTTAAATTTTTTTACATAAAATTGGGAGCTATTTATTGAAATAAGAATATATTAAAAACAAATTTAAAAACTACATGACCAAAAAGGTCTCTTCATATATGTCAGAATACTTAAGTGATGGAGAGCAATGGATTTTGTGTTGACACTTAAACCAGTCTCCTTAATTCTGCCATCAAGCTCTGGTAAATACAGGGAAGAGGAAGGAAAGAGATCTTTGTGTCGATGAGACAATATTATCATGGACATCTTGGTCTGTAGGTACATTTTTCTTCCTATATGTCTTTATATTCCCTCACAAAGTACATCTCATCTCACTAAGGTAATTCCTTGGTTTTATCTTGTGTATCTGTAGCCATGTTGGCAAATTGATTGAGGCCTCCAGGAGATAGATCATCAAAAAAATTACTATTTGGCAGCTAGGTAGCTTAGTGGATAGAGTGCTAGACCTGGAATCAGCAAAACCTCAATTCAAATCCACCTGAAATGCTTACTAGGTGTATGATCTTGGGTAAGATATTTAATTTCTGCCTACCTTTGTTTCTTCATCTGTAAAAGGGGGGAATGGAGGGGTACAGCAACACTGACTTCCCAAGGTTGTTATGAAGATCGAAAGAGATATTTGTAAAGTCCTATGCAAACTTTAAATAGTTATATCAATGCTAGCTATGATGACGATGATAATGATGATGATGATGATGATGACTGAGGGGTCCATGCTCAGCTTTGTAATGTGTTAGGGCCAACATTTTTCAACCTATTTTCCTTTCCTTCATTATGTATCCACAGTGCAGTGTTCAGGGACCTGATTCATCTTCCGCTTTTTATTTACTCAGCTTCATTAATATTCTGTTGCTTAGATGCAACTGACAAATTCTCATAGCAGTATTTTTTATCCTCTTACACATTTCTCCTATTCTATGTTGTATTATTTTTATACTTGTTTATCCTCTCCTATAGAATGATAATCTCTTAGGTACTATCCTCAAGATCTATCCCAGTGTCCTAGATATAACAAGCCTTTAATCAAGGTCTAATGAGTTAAGTTGGATGCAATCATGGTCAATTACCAAGCAGTTGGTAGTAAAAGCTATCTATTGATTTATTCTTTGCAGACATATTTCAAATCAGATTCCTGTAATATCTCTAAAATAGTGCTATTTGCTTAATACCAGGGCAACACACTTGTAACTTTTAATAATTATGATAATTTTTATACCAAATGCCCCCTTAAATGTATAATGTTAAAACATAACTAACTATATCCTACTTCCAATAAAGATTTATGGTCAATCAGAAAATATTTAGCCACTCAATGTGCTAGGTGCTAGTTAGATGGTTAGGATACTAAATGGTTAGAGAAGTAAATGCTTCTTTTAATTCTAGTAATTCTGATGAAACAAAAATATGGATCTATTAGTGAAAGAAAAAAGCAACATGAAATTACATAATCAAAAGCAATTTAGAACATTGTGTATATAGTAACTTTGAAAGGGGTGCTAAATAATGACTCGTATTTGGAACCCATTTAATTTCCCAAGGGGAGAAAATGTATATCAGATCAGATTATATCAAATGACTAAAATGACCCCAAGGGAAAAATTTATATTGGAGTTAATTTCAGTAAATAGCCAAAAATAATCCAATGCTGGGCTTGTCAAAGAGGTAGAAGACCACAGATTCTGAAGCAAAGAGAGCATTCAATTTTCTGGGACTATTTAATTAAAGATTAGGCAGCTTTGAATTCAAATGAAGAATATCACTAACAACAACCATATGTACATTTCTATACTTTAAAAATTGGCCTTATATTGTTATTATATGAGCTTGTTTCTTTCAATTGAATCCTGTAAAGTGATTTCATCTTAAACATAAAGTGGAGAAATGTACCTTCTGTTCTTTGAGTCGACATAATTATGAGAAATGGAGAGTTTAACCTTTGAGTTTCAGAAGTGTTTTTATGACAATGGCTTCTCTCTAGTAGAATAAAATCTGAACAATGAAATCATTACATTGTCTAACTTCCTCATACCTGTTAGGCTATTATCCTTTGAGACACTTTTGAAACACTGATTATATTCTATTATGGGGCATTTTCTTAAGAGTAAGCTTACATAAATATTTCATAGTATTTTAATAGCTTTCTCATGATAGTGCTCCTTCTTATCTCCCCTCCGCACAACTGGAGTATTTTGAGGTGTTAAATACCTGTCTTGTTTACTATTATTCCAAACCCAGTTCTGAATATTCCATTCATAATGATCTCTTCTTTTTTCTTCACCACTGTGTATATATATATATATATATATGTATATACATATATATACACATATGTATATGTGTATATATATATATATATACAGTTTCCCAAGTTACATATATATATATATATATATATATATATATATATATATATACACACACATATAGTATTTACGCCACAAGGGAGCAATTAGCTACATCAGACTCCCTAGCTATACAATTTAAAATGCTGTGCCACTTTCTGAACCCTCCCCACTCAAACTATTCCTTTTATAGTTTTTCTAATTAGTTTTTTTGGGTTAGTTTGTATCACTGACTGTGCCACCAGCCTTGGCTCTTTCTGACTGTCTGTATTCTTTAATTTGATCACTATAGCTCTAATCATCCCTCAGCATATTGGAACACCTCTTATATTTTACTTTTTGAATTATGAACCACATTTATTCCATTTTGTTCAGTTCAAGCTGACTGAAGTCATAGAGAATATCAATCAATCAACATTTATTAAGGGCCTACTATGTGTCAAGCACTGTGCTAAGCTCTTGGGATACAGAAAGAGAAAAAAGACAGTCCTTGACCTCAAGGAGTTTATAACCTGGTAGGAGAAATGACATGCAAATAAATACATAGAAAACAAATGATATACAAGACAAATTGAAAATAATTAACAGAGGGAAGGCGTTAGAATTAAAAATATCTGACTCTACCTTCCTCTCTGGCTCTCTTTAGCTCTGCCATCAATACAGGCCAGGTAGGGCAAGATAATTTATTGTTAAAAATCTTTCTGATACATACAAAATATATTCAAAATGTTTAGTAGAAAAAAAGGTGTGGTTTTTATCATTGTAAACCACTTAGCATAGTATCTGGCATATAGCACTATATAAATATTAGCAATTATTATTATGCCAAAATAAATTATGTAAAAAATAATTTTCTTCCAAAGATATGGACTAGTTAAATAGTGCTCAAATGTAGAAGCTGGTAAAAACAACCACAACCCAATTAAATATTAAGGGCCCATATATCAGCAAAAGAGTATAGATACTAACTCTGAGGTACCACCTCATACCTATCAGATTGGCTAATGTGACAGAAAAGAAAAATGATAAATGTTGGAGAAGATGTTGGAAAATTGGGACACTAATGCGTTGTTGGTGGAGTTATAACCGAATCCAACCATTCTGGAGAGCAGTTTGGAGCTATGCCCAAAGACAATCAAACTATGCATATCCTTTGATCCAGCAGTACCACTACTAGGTATGTATCTACAGAGATCACAAAAAAGGGAAAAGGACCCACATGTACAAAAATATTTTTGGCAGTTCTTTTTGTGATGGCAAAGAATTGGAAATTGAGGAGATGCCCATAAATTGGGAATGACTGAACAAGTTGTGGTACATGAATGTAATGGAATATGATTGTGCTATAAGAAATGATGAGCAGGTGGATTTCAGAAAAACTTGGAAAGACCTACATGAACTGATGCTGAGTGAAGTGAACCGAACCAGGAGAACATTGTACATAGTAATAACAACATTGTGTGATGATCAGCTATGATAGACTTAGCTTTTCTCAGCAATACAATGATCCAAGACAATTCCAAAAGACTCATGATGGAAAATGCTGTGCACATCCAGAGAAAGAATTATGGAGTCTGAATGCCAATCAATGCATACTATTTTCACTTTTTTTTTGTTTTTCATGGCTTTTCTTTTTGTTCTGTTTCTTTTTTCACAACATAACCAATGTAGAAATATGATTAACATGATTGCACGTGTATAACCTATTATCAGATTGCTTGCTGTCTTGGGGAGGGAGGAGGTAAGGGAGGGAGGGAGAAAAATGTGGAACTCAAAATCTTATAAAAATGAATATTGAAATCTATCCTTACATGCAATTGAAAAAAATAAAATGCTATTAGCAAAAAAAAGAGTATGGGTACAAAGAATTTGTGTGACCATAGTAGCATGGTTGCTAAAGCAATCAAAATACACTCCTTCACATTAAAAATAATGAGATACAGTCCTAAATACAGAATTCTGTGTTTTGTTTGAATTGTTTTCAGTATGAATGACTAACTTTAAAAGTAAGTACAAGTAGAGCCACTAGAACAAGATGAGGTCCTGCAATAAATAAAATCCTAGCTCATATTTATTTAAATAGTCAGCCTAATTAAAGGCTTAATATGCCTAGAATTAGGGTAAGAAGAAACGGATAGCAAGTTCAAAGGGTTTCAGTTCAATCAAAAGGGAGTTATAGCTGAGAAAACAATGATTCAAATAGAGCATCAATAAAAGTTGATGGTATTTCTTTAAATCTTGCTCCTTCTTACATTTTTGTCATCCATTTTCATATAGTTAATTTATACTGTTACTTTAAAGCAGTGGAATTTTAATTGAAAAACAATTTTAACTATCATGATGCAGACTTTTTTCCCCCTAAAAATAAATTTGCTTGCTCTCTAGTAGGAAAAAACATGGGGAAAGTGGAAGAGAAGAGAATCATCAGACTTTTGAAAGTTTTTGAAATAAAATTTTTAATCACTTAAGGAAGGAGATAAGAAAATGCTATTTTATAACCCACAGTGGTTAACTATGCAATACAAGGTAAAACACAAAAATTTAAACTTCAATATTGAATGCACAAGTCATCATTGAACTCCACCTGATTACTGATTTATGGCTACTCAAGGCTGAATGGAATGTGTGTGTGTGTGTGTGTGTGTGTGTGTGTGTGTGTGTGTGTGTGTATAGGTCCCTTTGTAATAAGGCCAAGAGAAGGAGATTGTCTGAACTTGTTAAGACATCCATATTCCTATCTTCCTGTTCCTGTTCAGTTAAAATATTGTTGTCAAAATAAATGCTGCTTTGATAGATATGGAATTTTAAAGAGAATTTTAAAATTTTTGCTTGAATTTTTCTATTGTTTTATGGTATATGTGTCAGCTAAAAAATATTTAATCCTTTTCAGTTATCCACACCTGAGGTTATATTACATAAACAAAATCACTCCTGTTCATGTTATGATAATTATGGGAACTGCATGTATTGTACCTAGGATAAACTACCATTTTCTAGAAGTCTTGTCTTATACATATGTAATAGTCCAAGCCTGACACAGGTTAACCTGGTACCTGAGAAGAATGAAATGAGGCATTGTAAAATTGTTGCCCCTTTAGAACACCTAGCAGTTAACAAAAGGAGGTTTAGAACTCTCCTCTAGATGGCAGAGTGAGTAGACATAGAACCCAATTCTCTCATAATTACTCCAGCAAGGATAAAAAAAAGCACCAGACGTGGGAATATTAAAAAAAATCCAAGGAAAAGCTATAGTAAGTGCATTCTGCCAGTCTAGGACAGCACAGAGAGACACAAACTTGTGGGTACTATGGAAGGGGTCAAGAGGGAAAATTGTAGCTCAGGAGTACAATTCGTGTAAGTCGGAGATAAGAAAAAGAAAGGAAACAAGTATGAAGTCTCAAGAGAGGATGGTCCCACAGAAAAGGAAAAGGAAAGAGCAAGGAAATGAACAAACAGAAAGGAGAAAATAATGAATGTTATGAATAATGAGTACATAGAAGTCAGAATAAAAACAATAAAAAAATCAACTTCATTAAATAACCACAGAAGTGAAAATTAGCACATTATAGCACAAGCTATAACAAATTGAATTGAAAAAACACTAAGGAAAGGAAAGAACACCTGGCACCAAAACATCTGATACCTATAAGATCTAGCATTAGTAAAAATCAAGACAAATTGATAACAAAAACCACAACATGGGGCAAACAGTAGAAAAATTGAATAAAACCATAGAATTTCAGACTGGATGGAAAATCTATAAGAGTGGCAAAAATTAAGTAAAATATATTAAGCTTGGAAAAAAACTTAAAAACTTAATAAGCAATGATGATGGAACTTAAATATACAGATGAGAGAAAAAATTTGTGTTATCAGAAGAGTACCTCCTTCCCCCAAATGTGAAGAAACTGAAAATCTAAGAGCAATTTTGTATAAATATCCTGAGAAAATTTTCCAGAAATTTTAAGATCAAAGACACACTATCGATTTATAGAATTTTACTGGATGTCATCAGAGATAAACATCAGATTCCATCTATCCAGACTCAAAGTTATCAAACTACAGAGATTCATCAATTTAAAAAAAAAAACCAAAGCAAAAATATAAGAATGTGGTAAGCAGTTAAAATGAAAAACTACTTTTCAAGGAACTGATTCAAATCACACATTTAGTCGATTAATCACTTGACTTGAGGAAAGTCAGAACAGTGTGGAATATGATTTGACTTCTATTTAACTAAACTAAGAATAGCACTTAAAGATAGAAATATATTTTTGATTCTCCACATTTCCACATGTTTGTTTAGGAAAAAGGGATGCTTAATGAAACCTTCAACATACAAATGAACCAAGGAACAGATCTCCAAGTAATTCCTAGAAAAGTCACACCTTGCAGGGACCTCAGAATTACTACTTCTTTAAAAGTGGATTCTACATAAAGATATGTAGGGTTACCAAAACAAGAAGAGGAGTATTAATGACCTAAAATTGTCCTAAGAGGTGAACTGTTGAGAATCATGAGGGGGATTTCAATCAGCACTCAGAGTAATATCCCCTAGAAAGTAGGAGTGAAGTAACAGATATCTGCAAGGTTAAAATAACTATGTAACTAACACATAGTTATTATAGTAACAATGCATTATTTTATATATAATAATATAACTATTTTCTAGATTTTATCTTGTATATGTTATCTAATATATGCTGTTTATATTACATATTTAATTAATATTGCGTTATATATAATAATTCCCCCATAACTAACACATCATGTCTTTGTGCTAGATTTCTGATCTGTTCTCTGAACTCACCATCCATTTCCTCCTTTTTAAGCCAAGTAGTCTATGCTATACTTTGGCCGCAATACATCTTCTATTTCTTCCACCACTGATTTCCCACTCAAATGCTCTCTACTATATTCTTTCCCTCTGGTTTATGAATTTGCTCTAGTGAGTGTGTTAGTAAAATATGCTATTCCACTACCCTTTTCATCTAGTCTCTCCCTTTTGAAAGTGGTATATCCTTCCATAATCACAGTTCAGCCACAAATATTCTACCAAGCCTCAGTAATACCTTTGATATTAAATTTATCTCTGATACGTTGTATATTTGTAATGACTTTTTTTGAGGACTGTCTCCTGTGAATTAATGATCTTCTTCATTGATATCCTTCTTTCTCTGATTTATCTGTTTTTCTCTAAGGAGTCTTGCTTGTCAGATCCTGGACACACCTGCATGTCCTGAAGCTTTTGTAAACATTCAACTAATGCTATCCCAACAAACTTTAGCTTCTAGTTGGGAAAAGTTTATAGAGTGACAGATCTTCAAATGGTGGATGAATGGCCTTTATTTGAGTAGGAAGGCATCATTTCTCCTCTATGTCTGTTAAAGAATATTGCCTCAGGATGATTTTTTGTGTGTTACAAATCAGTGGTAGTGATGCCCCCTTGTGTGATTCTGTTGTTTGGTTAATTGTAACGGCTTGTTATGGGTTAGCCTACGCTGTTGTCAGCTTTCCTAGCTTGTCATCTATTGCTGTTATGAAATGAAAGCATTTATTTATTAAGCATTTACAATGTGCTGAACACTATAGTTACACATACAAAATACAAAATCAAGATAGTCCTTGGCCTTGAGGAGCTTGCAATATACAGGTGGAGACATCATGGATAAGGAAGCAGGGATCAGGAAAAAGTGTTTTGGATTAGGAAGTTACAGGAATGGATAATGGATCCATAGGGGAAGCAATTGATATGCCCTTTTTGGAAAAAGCGATAGTACTGATTTTATTACTATTGTTAGTGCATGAAGTAGAAAACTAGTGTTGTTCATGATGACAAACTCCAAAACCTTATAGTTTTAGAAAGAAACTTATTATGTCATTTGGTTAGTGTAGTGGGTTGAATCTGAAATGACTAAGGAAATAAAGGTTTGAGCTTCCAAGCATATCAATTTATTAAGCAATGAATGCTGAATGCATGACAAATTGGGACCAGACCTTCCTCAGCTTGTCACTGAACCCCAAATGCAGGGGGAAACAGAATTTTATGCATTAAAAGCAATTAGTAGGATATAAACCAGGATACAAAATTAGATAATCTGATTTCTAATTGGAGGAAAAATTAGTGGCATTCTGAGTTGAGAGGGAGAAGAGTGAGCAGATATAATTCCCTAAAATCAGAAAAAGAGGTGTCCCATTCCTCCCAAGTATCTATATTAGATCACAGGAAAAAAGGAAACAGTAACTGATTGACCCTGTTCGGGGCCAGTTTTCAGCTAAAACATATGGGTGATTTCGGGTGTATAATTGCGAGAAAACGTCTTGTATCAATCTTTGGATCTAAGTTTCTTGTCAGCATAACATAGGTCCTTAGTTAAGGGTCTCTAAGCAACAGGTTGAGAAGGTCCTGCCTCCCAGCCACACAGGAACAGGTTCAAACAATGAATTAAAGTTTTCTTACAATTCCCATATTTGAATACAGTTTTCTCACAAGACAGAAATTGGACTAGACCCACAATTGAATAGAAAGAGAACTGAGTTAGATCCAGAATTGAGACCCAAGGAGTCACTATGGGTCACTCAATTCCCACAATTCCCTCAGTAGAGAGGACAATGGAAAGAAGAGGTGGTACTCTCTCTGGATTCTAGAAGGTTTACATTATATAGGATTTTGACAAAGGCATTTGTATATGAGTCACATGGGAATCATTCGACAAAGGTATCTGCACGAGTCACACATACCACATGTACTTCAGTTAAGCAATTTTGTTGAGAGGACAACTTGAAAGCAAGGTAGATTGATGTGAATATGAGTAGACATAAAAATAAAATTTACATGAAGCCAGAACATGAAGAGAACCCAAAACACAAGCTTGGGTAGACCTGAAATAAGTCCTGGGTGCTGGGACCAAAAAGAATGCATTGGGTGGATCCAGGACCTGAAGGAACCCCAAATTCCTTACAGTCATCTCTGATTTTCCTAGAGAGTTACTGAGGTCAGGTGATATTCTGGGTACAAACAACCTTTAATCACATAAAGTTGGATTTAAACAGTATAATAATTTTTCCAAACAATATAATAAAGCATTCTTTCCATACTAAGGTGAGGGAGCATGGGTAGAGAGGATGGAAGTAAGTTGGGAAGGAGATAGTGAGGGAAAAGAGTCATATGGTACAGGGCAGTATGGTATGATATGGTATAGGGCAGGGGTGGAGAACCTGTGGCCTCGAGGCCACATGTGGCCCTCTAGGTCCTCAAGTGTAGCCCTTTGACTGAATCCAAACTTCACAGTACAAATCCCAAGGACCACATGTAGCCTCAAGGCCTCAGGTTCCCTACCCCTGCTATAGGGTCTTGTTAAATATAGTGGGCTATGTGGGTTCAAGCTGGCTGCCTCACCAATTGAAAGCAGTCTGATTGAATTCAAGGTCCTGGCATAGTGATATTGGGGCTGAATGCAGGAAAAGAATGAAAATGGGAACTCAAATAATGATATGAGTGAAAGGGAATGTTCATGGTAGATATGTGAGTAGAACTCCAACATGGGCAAAAGCCTGATGCACCAGGAGGTGATTAAAGTTGTAATAATGAGGTATTGCTTGTGAATTCCATTGGTTTTCTTTACCTTCCATTAGATTTGGTATGATATACAATATAATTGCATATTGTATTATATTGTATATTGTATTGCTTGAGAATTCCATTGGTTTTCTTTAACTTGCCATTAGATTTGGTATGATATACAATATGATCTGGAAAGAGGTAAACACAGCAGACCAAAACCATGGAACAATTAGGGGTCCCAGTCTGATAGACTGTGTGACCTGATTTCATGTAGCCTGTAATAATGATTATGCTATGTCTGGTACAGAGGAAGAGCTGGTACAGGAGATAAAATAGATTATTTGTGTGGATGTGTTAATTCCCCCAGGTATGGAGTGTTACCTTTGGGATATGTCAGTTCTGTGATAAAGTGTATCATCAAGGCCATTCACACTCACTGAGAGTTAATAAATTTTGCAAGAGTCCATTTATTCATGGGAGTCTTTCATATGAATGAAGACCTGGAAGCCAGGGCTAGCCAAACAGGATGGAGGGTTTTAAATAGTCTTATATGTCTTGCCACTGAACTGTCATGGCATGTCCATAGGGTGGGAGTGGAGGGAGAGACATATAATCAGAGGTTCGCTAATACTTGCCCACCTGAGTCTTGGAGAGTTACGAAACTATGGCTGAAGGCTCAGTTCTCCAGGAAAGGAGGTCTCTAGGAGATGATAGCCTGAACCTTCAGTTATAGTCTCATGGCTCCCAAAGATTCAAGTGTGTAAACACTAGCCCTAGTAAATAGGAGATGGAAGAGCCCATGCAGTACTGTCCCCAGCTCCCTGTGGTGGTGGTTTGTCCCGCTTGGATGGTTAACAGTGTGGCCTGAGTCTATGCTTCCTGGGCCTGTTTTTCTTGGATCAGTTCTATGAGGACTAATGAGGATTGAATAGCTGTGAAGTTCTCAGGCCATGATCCTATCTCTGTTGGGTATGGGGGAGGACAAGGAGTCTTCCAGCTTCCCAAATAAAATCTCCGTTTGCTGTTTGTGGCAGTAACGGACAATACACAAAGGAAAAGTTGAACCAGCTTTAAAAGAAAAGAATGTTTTCTTTATTTACTCCTGGCTTCATTTTTTCAAGTTAAAGATACTCTGGGGTCTTAAGGTCTGACTTGACTACGAAGGAGTGACAGACCCCTCCAGGTAATGGTACCAACCTTCACATTCCACCTTTACTTCCAGCAGCTTTCCTCAAGATTGCGTAATTCTTGTTTGCTGTGGATAAGTCCTATTAAAAATATGCATCAAAGCCAAAAACCTCAGGGGGAGACACACGCATGGACTAGGCTAGTCTTTTTCCCACATTATGGAGGTCTGTCTCCACCATGAATGTAGCCCAAACATATCGTTATGTTAGTCCAGAGGCTTTGAGGAATCAGGCAGTTTTATCTGCTACAGTTCATCAAAAAAGTCTTTGGGGACCTGAATTGAGCTACGAGGCATATGTGGGATTAACTTTCCCTCATTTTTTCTTCTTTAAGTCTTTACTATCCCTAGATGCACTCCTTGCATGGCTGTCACCACTTCATCTGCTCCTGTCTCACTTTCTCATGGCCCATCCGGTGTCAGAGGAATTCTAGCTCCCCTTGCTCAACATGACATCCACCCCATCTTGCGTACAGATGGTCAGAGCACAGATGTTAGAGAATTTTTTTAGGCTAAGGTGACATGCTGCCTCTTGTCCCAAAAGTAGATTAAAATGTCTTTGAGATAAACTACATCATTTCCTCCCATCCCTTCCCAACTACTAATCCAGAAGGTTCTGGAAGACTGAGTTCATGAAATGCTGGAAAATTATAGGGCCATCAAATAACCAGAAAGTAATGATCCCCCTATATGAACTGTTTCTGCCTAGCTGGAAATGGAATATTCTGTTCCTGCCCATCCTGAAGCAAAATCAAGGTATAACTCTTCTGTGCACAGCCTGATACAGCTGGTCTAGTAAGTCAGAGATTAAGGGCAGTCTCTACTGGTCTTGCTGCACCCAAGGGCCTGGTAATTACAGCACATACTTAGCTCCTCATTCTTTTTCTTCATAAATAATGTGGAGTGAGTGGAGTGGCAGGTGAAGTGAAGGATACAGGAAGCCTCTCCCCTCATTTTCTTCAAGAATTCTTAGTGTTTCTTTCTTGGATTTATTCTATGTAGAGGATGGAACCAATGGAAATAAAAATAATTGCATAGCTCCAATGTCTATGTGATGGCATCAGTTCGAGCCCATCACACACTCTGGAACTGCTAAGATTAATGTGGCAATGTGATACCTAGTTTTGGAGAGAGAGCACGATATACAGTTAGATCCTCACTGATCACCCGTGTCATTCTGCCAACAGTGTGGAGAGCTAAACAGCATTGGTTCTTCCTTCCACAAAACATTCTATTTATATGGAAATAGCTACCTAACCTCTCGGGACCTTGCCAGCAGCTTCAATGATAGGGTTAGCCTTTATGGAGTGCTTTATATTCCAAAAACTCTTAACATGCATTATCTCACTTGTATTTACTCACTTATATATCACATATTACTCTTTGCACCTGCTTCCTTAGGATATAAACTCCCTGAGGACAGGGAGTTTTTGTCTTCATATTCCCAGAAACTAGTAGAGTGTCTAGCATTTAGTAGATATTTAATAAATGTGTTTGATTTAAATTGCACTGACTTTGTGGAAGGGAACCAGGCATTCAACAACTGAGTAGCCTCAAAAAGCTTTTTAAATGGACTACTGTTATTCATTACATGCCTAAAGCTATTTTTTAAATCTCTCTCAAAAAATTACATTCTGAGTGGAGTAAACTAGTTTTCCCAGTCTTCCAACTTATGGGGTAAGCTAGGTTCCTGGTAAGACCATTCCTATCTAATGAGTGAGTATCCTCTGCTAATAGAGGCAGAGAGTTTCCTGCAGAAAAGAGGCTTTCAATGACTATCATTGGTTTGAATCTGTCAATCAATATATCTACCAGCTCCAGAAGGGAAGGAGCTTCCATCATAATCTTCTAGCATGCATGACCTCTGATAGAACCAGCCTTTATCAAACAGAACTGTCATTTTTATTATATTGGCTCAGCCTACCCATAAGCAACTAATATTTCACCAATTGATTAGATCTGACTTTGTGTGAAAAGTGTTTTGTAATTGTCTTCAACAAGTCCCTAGGTTTTTTCTTGGCAGGGAGACTTGCAAGTATTTTATATTGTCTTCAATGATTTTAAGTGGAATTTCTATTTCTATCTCTTCCTGATGGATTTTATTGGTAATATATAGAAATGCTGATGATTTATGTGGGTTTATTTTATATCCTACAATTTTGCTGAAGTTGTTTTTTTAACTTCAACTGTTTTTTTAGTTGGTTCCTAGGATTCTCTAAGTATGCCATCATATTGTCTGCAAAGAGTGATAGCTTTATTTCATTGTTTCCTGTTCTAGTTCCTTTAATTCTTTTTTTCTTCTCTTATTGCTATAGCTAGTATTTCCAGTACAATATTGAATAATAATGGTAATAATAGAAATTCTTGCATCACTACCTATTTTATTGGGAAGGCATCTCACTTATCTCCATCAGTGCTTGCTTATGGTTTTAGGTTGATATGAGGAATTATATCATAAGGAATGATAAATTATTTATCATTGTAAGGAAAGCTTTATTTATTCCTGTGCTTTCTAGTGTTTTTCATAAGAATGAGTGTTATATAAAAGCAAAAGCTTTTTCTGCATCTATTAAGATAATCATATGATTTTTGTTGTTTTTGTTATTGATACAGTCAATTATGCTAATCATTTTCCTTATATTGAACCAACCCTGTATTTCTGGTGTAAAATTCCACCTGGTCAGAGTAAAAGATCTTTGTGATATATTCCTATAATCTTCTGGCTAGTGTTTTATTTAAATTTTTTGCACTGATATTTATTAAGGAAATTGGTCTGTAGTTTTCTTTCTCTGTTTTTGCTCTTCCTGGTTTACTAATAATTTCTTAACTGACAGATCTAATATATTTTTCTCAATCCTCACCCTTCTTGACCTTTCTTCAACCTTTGATACTGTCAATCATCCCCTTCTCCTTGATATTCTCCTGTCTCTAGGTTTTCATGACACTGTTCTTTTCTGGTTCTCCTCCTGTCTGTCTGACTACTCTTTCTCAGAATCCTTTGTTGAATTTTCATCTGGGTCACACCCGCTAGTGAGGGAATTCTACCAATCTTGTCCTGGGCTCCATTTTTCTTAGTGATCCCATCAAATCCAGTGAATTTAATTAACATCTCTATGTAGATGATTTTCTGGTCTATTTGTTTAGTCCTAATGTATCTACTGACCTTCTATCTTGAATTTTCAACTGTCTATTAGACATCTTGATCTGGTTATCTCATAGACATTTTAAACTCAGCATGTGTAAAACTGATCTCATTATCTTTTCCCCAAAGACCTCCTTCTTCCTAACTTCTCTATTACTGTTGAATTGTTCCTCACTCTTTATTCTTTACTCCCCTCCACCCCAATCCAATCATTTGCAAAGCCCTATCATTTTTATCTTCATAACTTACTGTTGTGTATTCTCCCTTTTCTCCTCTTGATGCTGGCCCTCATTACCCTATGCTTGGACTATTGAAATAGCCTTCTGGTTGTCTCCCTGTCTCAAGACTCTGCTTACTTCAATCTATCTTCCACTCTGTTGTCAAATTGATCTTTCTTAAGCACAGGTCTGACCATATAATCCCCCCTAGTCAATAAACTCCACTCACTCCCTATTACCTCCAGGATGAAATATAAAATCCTCTCTTTGACTTTTAAAGATTCATACTGGCCCCTCCTTATATTTCCAGTCTTCTTATCTCTTACTTCCCGACTATGATCCAGTGACACTGGCTTCGTTGCTGTTCCTCACACAAAATACTCTTATCTCTTGGCTTCAGATATTTTCACTGATTGTCCCTTGTGCCTGGCATACTTTCCCTCCTCATCTCTGCCTCTTGGCTTCCCTGGCTTCTTTAAAGTCTCAGCTAAAGTTTTGCATTCAGCAAGGATCCTTTCATGATGCCCCCATAATGTTTGCACCTTTCCTCTGAGACCACTCCCTAATATATTCTGTATATATCTTATTTGTACATAGTTGTTTGCATGTGGTCTCCCCCATTAAATTGTGAACTCCTTTACAATAAGGACTGTTTTTTTGCTTTCTTTGTAACTCCAGCAGTTAATATACTCTCTGGCACATAGTAGGTGCTTAATAAATGCTTATTGACTGACTGAAAGGTCTCTTGTAGGCAGTAGCACTTGAGCTGTGTTTTGAGGGAATCTAGAGATTCTATAAGTTATGGGCAAGAAAATAGCTCAGTCAAGACATGAGGAACCATCTGTACAAAAACATGGAGGAAGGAGATTGAATTTTGCATAGCATATTCTCCATGCATGTGACTATCCTACCATGAAGCATTGCATTTTTGGTCATTTCTTGTCTAGCTTATGTTGATGTTTTGTGTTCTGTATATGCTGTGCTGACAGCCATTACTGCAGGGAGGCAAATGCAACTGACAATCTCTCCATATCTCGTAGGTAGACTTGTCTGAGAGTGCAGCAAGGCCTCACCTAGGGATGACCAATGCATCAGGACCTAACATTAACTATATGTCTGGGAGAAATCCAAGGATGGACTTTTTCTCTGTTCTTCTGCTTTGGAAAGTGGGAGAATTCCATAGCTAGGAAGTTCCTATGTAGGTAAGGTCCAAAAGCATCTTGCCAAAAAAAAGAAAAGCTAAGGTCAATAATTACTATATGAGCCATGAAACTGAGAGGCCTGAATTAGAAATGAGTCTCTGGAACAGAAGCAGGGTTAAATCTAGCATCACCAAAGTTGAATGGAGATAGCAAGAGGAGAGGTTCATGGTCACACTGCAAGAGCTTTCTGAGTAACAGGGCTTCAAACTTGGTAAACTATTCACTCATTTTCTCACATTCAGTGTTGTCTGGCCACATGTATTTTATGTGGGAGTTGGTTTCACCTTCCTTCAATTGACCTCAGATTGATAACTCCCACAGCCTTCATTCCCTTCATTTGCTCTCTCTGACAATAGTCATCTCGAATATAACCTCCCTTTCATATCTTTCATACCTTTCATATCTTAGATCTCTCTGAACTGGCCAGAAACGCAGTTATAAAGGTGTACTAGCCATGTGAGCCATGACCAACAGCAACAAAATAGCTTTTGTGGTCTTTTTATGGAAATAGTCAATGCTTCCATAAATCCCTGCTTACATTAATGTGGTAGTATTCCATACTACAAAATACTTAGAACAGTAACTGGCATTTTTCCATGCTATATAATGTTTATTCCCTCCCTAAGTCCTCCTCCACCTCCCCCCCACATATTGATGATGCCTTCTCATTGTCTATTCCTTCCTTGAAGTCCGCACAGATCTACCTAATCTGCTGGAGGGAGGCCTTCCTCATGCATTATTTCACAGTGATTTGCCCAGGGCTCAGACTGTTGACTCACATTTGCCCTCCCTACATAACCAGTCTGCTTCCTTTTTTGATTACACATTTACTGGATAACATCTTATCTTTTATACTACTTCTTGAGTAAGAGCTGTTTCCAGCAAATTGCTGAAGCCTGCTTACATCTGTTACAAAAATAATAACTGCCAATGTGGTTTGTGCTTTGAAATTTGCAGAGTACTTTACGGATGTCATCTCATTTGAGTCTCATGATAAATCTGTGAGAGAGATAGTACAGATATCATTACTCCCATTTAACAAATAAGGAAACTAAGGCTCAAAGAAGTAAAGCAATTTGTTCAAGGTAAAGAGTTCAGATATTATTACCCCCATTTTACAAATGGGGAAACTAAGGCAAGTCACTTAACCTCTCAGTGTCCTAGAGAACTCTCTAAAACTATAAATTACAACAAAGGTGTGAACCTGTATTGGAAAAAGTTTCCTTTTTGGGAATTCCCTACACCAATAAAATCACAGCCTAGTTAGATGGTATAGTGGATGAGTACTAGATGTAGAATCAAGAAGACAACTTCAGATCTCACCTCATACACTTAGATGTTTGTATGGGTCTGGGCAAGTCAATTAACCTCTGTCTGACTCAACTTCCCCATTGATAAAAAGGACTAATAATTGCACTGACCTCCCAGGGTTGTCGTGAGGATCAAATGAGATAATAACCTTTAAAGCTCTTTGTTTACCTTAAAGCACCATAAGCACTTGCTAAATGCTAAGTATCCTTATCCTACTTTCTTTTTATAAATATATTTTTAATTATTTTGTTAAATATTTCACAATTTCCTGAAAAATTTTAACATTCATTTTTTAAAAAATTTTGAGCTCCAAATTATTACCCTCCCTCTGTCCCTCATACATCCCGAAAGAAGGCAAGAAATATGGTATTATTATGCATGTGAAGTCATGCAAAACATATTTCCATATTGGCCAGTTGCATAAGAAAACACACACACACACACACACACACACAAACCAAGAAAAATAAAGTAAAAAAAAGTATGTTTCAATCTGCACTGTGTTCAACAATTCTCTCTCTGGAGGCAGATAGCAATTTTCATCCTGGGTCCTTTGGCATTATCTTCGATCATTGCCTTGATCAGAGTAAGTAAGTTTTTCAAGGTTAGTTATTGTTACAATATTGATGTTACTGTGTAGAATATTCTCCTGGTTCTGCTTATTTCACTTTGCATAACTTCATGAGTCTTCCAAGGTTTTTCTGAAACCATCTTGGCACAATAGTATTCCATCACAATTATATACCACAACTTGTTAAGTCACTCCCCAACTGATGGGCATCCCTTCAATTTTCAATTCTTTGCCACCACAAAAAGAGCTGCCATAAATATTTTTGAAATGGGACCTTTTTTCCTTTCTTTGATCTCTTTGGGATATAGGCCTAGTAGTGATATTTATGGGTCAATGTATAAACAGTGCATTAATGTACCTATTTTTCCATATCCTTCTAGCATGTATCATTTTCCTTTTCTGTCATGTTAGCCAATCTGATAGGTATAAAGAAGTATATTAGAGTTGTTTTAATCTACATTTCTCTAATCAATAGTGATTTAGAGCATTTTTATGTGACTATTAATAGCTTTGATTTCTTCTTCTGAAAAATGCTTGTTCATATCCTTTGACCACTATCAACTGGGGAATGGTTCATATTTTTTTTATAAATTTGGCTCAGTTTCCTGTAGATTTGAGAAATGAGGTCTTTATTAGAGAAACTTGCTATATTTCCCCTTATTTTTCTGTTTTTCTTCTATGTTGGATGCATTAATTTTGTTTGTACAAAAATCTTTTTATTTAACGTAATAAAAATTATCCTTGTGGCTTCTGTGATCCTGTCCACCTATTGTTTAGTCATAAACTCTCCCCCATCCATAAATCTGACAGGTACGTTTTTCCATCCTCCTTTAATTTACCTATATCACCCTTTATATTCAAATAATTTATCCATTTTGACCTTACCTTGGTATATACAGTGTGAGATGTTAGTCTACGTCTTATTTCTTCCAAATTTTTTTAGTTTTCCCAGCAATTTTTGTCAAATGGAGAGATCATGCCTCAAAGTGTGGCTCTTTGGGCTCATCAAACACTAGGTTACTATGGTTATTTTCTACTGTGTATTGTGTACCTAATTTATTCCACTGATCTGCTACTCTCTTTCTTAGCTAGTACCAGATTGTTTTGATGATTATTGCTTTGTAGTCCAGTTTGAAATCTGGTACTGAAAAGTCACCTTCCTTTACATTTTTTTCATTAATTCCCTTAGTATTCTTGACCTTCTGTTCTTCCAGGTGAATTTTGATATGATTTTTTTCTAACTCTATAAAATAATGCTTTGGTAGTTTAATTGATATGGCATTGAATAAGTAGATTAGCTTAGGTATAATTGACTTTTTTCATATTTGTGAAGCTTATCCAGGAGTAACCAATATTTCTCCGATTTTTTAGATATGACTTTATTTGTGTGAAAAGAGTTTTACAATTGTGTTCAAAGAGTCTCTAGGTTTTTCTTGGCAGGTAGATTCCCAAGTATTTTGTATTGTCTTCAGTGATTTTAAATGGAATATCTCTTTTTCTCTCTTGCTCCTGGATTTTGTTAGTAGTGTACAGAAATGCTGATGATTTATGTGGATTTATTTTATATCCTGCAACGTAACTAAAATTTTTATTGTTTCAATAATTTTTCAGCTGATTCTCTAGGGTTATCTGAGTATACCATCATATTATTTGCAAAGAATAAGAGTTTTGTTTCCTCATTAACTATTTTTAATTCCTTCCATTTCTTTTTCTTGTCTTATTGCTATAGGCAACATTTCTATAACAATATTGAATAATGGTGGTAATAATGGACATCCTTGTTTCACCTCTGATCTTATTGGGAAGCCTTCAAGTTTATTTCTGTTAATGATAATGCTTGCTTTTGGTTTTAGATAGAGGCTGCTTATCATTTTAAGAAAGGCTCCACTGACTCCTATGCTTTCTAGTGTGTGTGTGTTTTTTTTTAATAGGAATGGGTGTTGTATTTTATCAAAAGCTTTTTCTTCATCTATTGATATAATCATAAGATTTTTATTGTTATTGTTATTGGTATGGTCCCTTATGCTGAAAGTTTTCCTAATATTGAACCAGCCTTGCATTTCTATTATAAATCCCACATAGTCATAGCTTATGATGTTTGTGATATATTGCTGTAATCTCCTTGCTAGTGTTCTATTTAAATTTTTTGCATCAATATTCATTAAGGGAATTGATCTATTGTTTTCCTTCTCTATTTTTGCTCTTCCTAGTTTAAGAATCAAAACCACATCTGTGTCATAAAAGGAATTTGATAGAACTCCTTCTTTACCTATTTTTTCGAATAGTTTAGATAGCACTGAAATTGTTACTTAAATGTTTTGTACAATTCATTTGTGAATTCATCTGATCCTGGGGATTTTTCTTAGAGAGCTCAGTTATGACTTGTTCAGTTTCTTTCTCTAAGATATGGTTATTTAAGTATTCAATTTCTTCTTATATTAATCTAGATCATTTATATTTTTAAATATTCATCCATTTCACTTATATTGTCAGTTTTACTTGTATATAATTGGGCAAAATAGCCCCTAATAATTGCTTAATTTCATCTTCACAGGTCACAGTGCATTCACCCTTTTCATTTTTGATGCTGTTACTTTTTTTTCTTTTTAAAATTAAATAAAGCAATGACTTTTCCCTCCCCCTCTTCGCATAAGACTGGTTCCTAGATTTATTTATTACTTCAATGGCTTTTTTACTTTCAATTTCATTAATCTCTCACTTGATTTTCAGAATTTTTATTTTGATGTTTAATTGAAGATTTTTAATATTTCTTTTTCTAGTTTTTCCAGTTATATACCTGCTTGCTTGATCTGCTTTGCACCTCTTTAATTGATGTATACAATTAGAGATGTAACTTTTTCCCTTAATGGTGTTTTGGCTGTGTTCCACACATTTTGGTATTTTGTCTTGTCATTCTTTTTAATAAAATTATTGATTGTTTCTATGATTTGTTATTTGACCCATTCATTCTTTAGGATTAAATTAATCAATTTCCAATTAATTTTTAAGATATGCTTCCATAGCCTTTTATTGACTGTAATTTTTGTTGCATTATGGTCTAAAAAGGTGCATTGAATATTTCTGCTTTTCTGCATTTGATTATGAAGTTTTTGTGCCCTAATAAATAGGCAGTTTTTGTGAAGGTGCCATGTATATCTGAGAAAAAGATATACCCCTTTGTATTCCCATTCATTTTTTCCCAGATGTCTATCATAGCTACTTTTTCTAAGCTTTTATTCATCTCCTTAACTACTTTCTTATTTGTTTCATGGTTTGATTTTTCTAGCTCTGAGAGGGGAAAGTTGATTTCCTTTACTAGTGTAGTTGTACTGTCTATTTCCTCCTGTAACCCATTTAATGTTTCCTTTAAAAGTTTGGATCAGGGCAGGTAGGTGGCACAGTGGATAGAGCACCGGCCCTGGATTCAAGAAGGCCTGAGTTCAAATCTGGCCTCAGACACATAATACTTACTCGCTGTGTGACCCTGGGCAAGTCACTTAACCCCATTGCCTAACAAAAAAAGAAAAGAAAAAAAGAGTTTGGATGCTTTGCCATTTGGTGCATATATGTTTAGCATTGATATTACTTCATTTTCTATGTTGTCTTTTAGCAAGATGTTGTTTTCCTGCTTATCCCTTTTAATTTTATTTTTACCACTCTCTTTTTTATTTCAGCTAAAACATAACAGATTCTGTTGTAGCCCTTTGTCTGTGTGTTTCTCTTTCAAATGTGTTTCTTATAAACAATATATTGTTGGATTCTGGCTCCTAATCCATTCTGCTATCCACTTCTGTTTATGGGTGAGTTCATCCCATTCACATTCACACTTTTGATTACTAACTATTCATTTCCATTCATCCTATTTTCTTCAGTTTATCCTTCTTTCTTTCTTTTTATCTTGTCCCACCTCTAAAGTCTGTTTTGCATCTGACTACTGCTTTCATTTATCCATTTTCTCTTTTACCACCCTCCCCCCTACCTTATTCTTATCCCCTCTTACTTCTCTATTGGATAAGATAAATTTCAGTACCCAAATGAGTGTGTGTGTGTGTGTGCGTGCGCGCGCGCGCGTGAGCGTGTACTCTCTCTTTGAACCAGTTTAGATGAGAGTGAGGTTAAAGCATGTCCCCTTCCTACCATTTTCCCTTCTACTGTAAAAGCTTGTTCTTGTGCACCTCTTTTATGTGAGATTATTTTCCCTATTCTTACTCTCCCTTCCCCTTCTCTCAGGGCATCCCACTTTCTCACCTATCCATTTTTTTTTTTTGGTGAGGCAGTTGGGGTCAAGTGACTTGCCCAGAGTCACACAGCTAGTGTTATGTGTCTGAGGCCAGATTTGAACTCAGGTTCTCCTGACTCCAGGGCTGGTGCTCTATCCACGGCAGCTAGGTGGTGCAGTTTTTTTTTACATCATCCCAACATTGCAGACTTATTCTCATGCCCTCTGTCTAGGTAGAATACCTCTAAGTGTCTTATCAATGATAGATATTACATGCATCTTAGAAGCTACACATATCATCATCCCATACAGAAATGTAAACAGTTTAACTTTATTGAGTCCCTTTTGACTTCTCTTTCATGTTCAATCTTTTATACTTCTCTTGAGTCTTGTACTTGAAAATCAAATTTTCTAATCAGCTCATGTCTTTTTTATCAGGAATGCTTGAATGTCCTCTATTTCATCAAATTTCCAATTTTTTCCTTTGAAGGATTATGCTGATTATTCTGGGTAAGTTATTCTTGTAATTCTTAGTCTTTTGCCTTCCAGAATATCATATTTTAAGCCTTCTGCTTCTTTAACGTAGTATCTGCTGAGTCTTCTGTGATTCTGACTGTGATTCCACTATATTTGAATGGTTTCTTCCTGACTGCTTGAAGTATTTTCTCTTTAATCTGGGAGCTCTTGAATTTTTTACAATATTCCTGGGAGTTTTGATTTTGGAATTTCTTTCAAGTGGAGAGTGGTGGCTTCTTTTAATTTCTATTTTACACTCTGGTTTTAGGATATTGGGGCAGTTTTCCTTCATAATATTATGTCTAGGTTCTTTCTTTGAGCATGAATTTCAGGTAGTCCAGTAATTCTTAAATTACCTCTCCTCAATTTATGTTCCAGGTAATTTGTTTTTCCAATGAGGTATTTCACATTTTCTTCTATTTTTTTCATTCTTTTGACTTTGTTTTATTGCATCTTCATATCTTATGGAGTCATTAGCTTCCATTTGCCCAATTCTAATTATCAAGGAATTATTTTCTTCAATGAGCTTTTGTGCCTCTTTTTCTATTTGACCAATTCTGCTTTTGTTGTTGAGTTGTTTCCCAGCTCTTCATGACCCCATTTGAGGTTTTCTTGGCAAAGATACTTGAGTGGTTTGCCATTTCCTTCTCCAGCTCATTTTACAGATGAAGAACTGAGGCAAACAGGGTTAAATGATTTGCCCAGGGTCACATAGCTGGTAAGTGTCTGAAGTCAGATTTGTACTCACTAAAATAAGTCTTGCTGACTTGTCTACTGTGCCACCTAGCTGCCCTTTAAGCTGCTCATTCTGCTTTTTAAGGAGTTGTTTTCATCAGTAAAGTTTTGTACCTCTTATACCACTTGGCCAGTACTTTTTTTTAAGGTGTTATTTTCTTTAGTATTTTTTCATATGCCTCTTTTACTAAGCTGTTAACTGTCTTTTCACAATTTTCTTCCTTTGCTCTCATTTCTTTACCCAATTTTCCTTCTACCACTCTGTTGTAATCTCTTCCTGACCAGTTTCCAGATCCCCTTATAATCTCTAGTTTGAGAGCTCCCAAAGCTGCTGATGTGTCTGTTGCCATTATCTAGTCCCACCACTGTTGTTACATCCAAATGGTCTCCAGATCACCCTCCACTCCAGTGTCATGGAACTCTCCTTCCAACCTCTTAAGTTGTCTTGGTCATGATAAATGTTTCACCCTGACCTTTTATTGGCTCTACCATTCCAGAATTCCTTTAGGGGCTTTATTTTAAAGTTTTTTGAAGGTGAATGTTGGGAGATCTCAGCTAAGTACTTTCTCTACTCTGCCATCTTGGCTCTGCCCCTGGAAGTCTTATCCTACCTTCTTAAAAGAATGTTTGATACTCTTTGTCTACTGATATGTATCCACAGCCCTAATCCCATTGGAGTTTCTTAGAAGGTACTTAATAGTAATGACCTATGATAGTCAAGTTGTGATATATTTTACTCAACATAAGCGACCTTTTTCTTCTTCTCTCTAAAGCTTCACTGACTCATGAGGAAGAGGTGAAACAATCAAGGGTCACATCTATAAAAATCACATTTTTTTAAAGGAAGGTAAACTATTACCTTTGTATATTTTAATTTAAGAATATAGAGCAAAAAGGTCTATTTAAATAAATATCACAGGCAATAAAGGAATACATTGATTCCATATTATTGACATGTAAGTTTCAAAAGGCATGAAAAAAAGGGGAAAGGAAGAGGAATATGAAGACACAAATTCTGACAAAGTCAACTCTGCAAAGCAGTCACAACTAGCAATTTTGGGGTCTGAGACAAAGCACAAAATATGCCCTTATGTCAACTTTTAAAGACATATTAAGTTGAGCAGAGAGGAGGCCTAAGGAGAACTTGAGATATATGTCTATTGGAGGAAAAAACCCACAGCATGTTGGGTACCTTTGGCAGAGACCCCAAAAGATCATGAGGCCATTGTGAGGGAGGGAGATGATGGGACCTGGGTGGGGAATTGTCAAAAGCTGTGCATTTCTTTCCTAAATACCAGAAGTATTTAATAATCATTGTTTCACTTCGTTCCTCATGGAGGAAACTTTAACTTTCTGTTCTAAAAAAATAGTGAGTTTTGCAGAGAAAAAAGATAGTTTATTTGAATGGAATACTATTCTCACTTGGAAACCTTGTAGAACATCATGACCAAGACAATGCTGTTTAAAAAAAAAACACAACAACCCTACTTTGTTCACAGGTTGCCTGGGTAGCTATCCTTGGCAATACTATAAATACTAGCTGGCTTATTTCCTTCAGAATAATTTGCCCTTCCACCACTCAGAGCAGTTGGGCCCAGGAGGGGCAATCTAATCCCATAGCATTTGCAAGAATGCTTGGGTGACCTATATCTTTAGGGTTATTGTTATGAGTTATATCCTCAATTCAATTCCAAAAATGTGTTTTTTAGTTTTGTGCCGAGGTAGAAATTTTCCTGAAAGGGTAATTCCTCATCAAACATTTCTTTCTCTCTCAAACAAAATTGTTTGTTTATTCAGTAGGGTTCAGGCAAACGTATGACATTCCAAGTTTCTGGTAAGGGAATAGTAGAAGAATTAGAGGCAGAATTGTAGAATAGCTCATAGATCTAGGTTTGGAAGGAACCCTTAGAGGACATATAGTCCCATCTCCTCACTTAACAGATGAGGAAACTGTGGCCCATGAAAGTAAAAGAATTGAAGTCACATTAATGATAAGGCTCAAAGTCAGAAGCTGAACCCAGGTTCTTTCAGTCCACAGCCAGTTCTATTTTCAGTATATTCTCACCACTGACAGCTAGGTGGCACACTGGGCTTGTCATTACAGACCTGTGTTCAAATCTAATCTGACAATCACTAGTTTTGTGACCCTGGGCAAGTTACTTAACCTCTCTCAGTCTCAATTTCTTCAACTGTAAAATGGGGAAAATAATAGCATCTATCTCCCAGTGTTGTTTTGAGGATCGAGATAATTGTAAAGTGTTTAGCATAGTGCCTGACATGTGTTAAGTACATAATAAGAGCTTAATAAATGCTTGTGTCTTTTCTTCCTTCCTTCTTCCCGTGCTTCCTTCCTTCTTTCCTTCTCTCTTTATTCTTTCCTTCCTTTCATTACACTGTCTCCCCAGTCCCTTTGCAGGGCAGTAGCCTTAATAATAAGTAAACATATGATCAGTTCTTCATACTTCCCCCATAAGACAATTGAAATCAAGCCAAGAAATGAAAGTTGATAACTCCTATTCTATACACAGGGTCATCCCCACTTATAAGCAGACTAGGCAATGACTGTGGGTAAAAAATGAACCCCTAAAGCTGAAAGGCTAAAAATAGCTAATTTTTTCATTAAATGATCAAGGAATGTTCCCTCTTCCCCATCCCAAGTCATTCTTTAAATCCGTTTTGGAGAACTGCCTTTTAAGTGGGTTGAAATATCTAATGTGATGTGGGGGCATTAGAGCAGCAATCATTTTAAGTAGGCTGAGAAGATTGATTGGAATTAGAGATGTTGTGTTGAAGGATTTGTGAGAATCAATGTGGTATAGTGAAAAATGAACTGGATTTCAAATCACTAGACCTCTGGTTTAAAACCTGACTTTGATACTTATCCATTGGGTGACCCTATAGGCAAGTCATTTAGCCTCTTTGGGTCTCACTACCTGATATTTCATATATATATATATATATAATTATACTTTTAGTGCTGATTCCTAGGGTGGTTGTAATTATCAAAACATCTTACCTTGAAAATTATAAAGGGCTGTATCAATGTCAGTAATTATTATCAGGGGCTGTGAATGTTATCTGGTATTTTATTTTTTTAAACTAAGCTGCTTCTTTGTGAAAATGACCTTTTTGAAGGTCATATTGCTCCTCAATAATTGATTGAAATACACTTGGCAAGAATGGAGTGGTGGGTAAATGCTTCAAAGCAAGCCCTGGCCTTGGTTTCCATGGGTAATATAGTGTGTAGGTATTTACCCAAGTCTCTGCTTTGGTAATTAAGGTTGGAAATCCCATGAATGAAGACCTTTTTGCAAGATGCCCAGACCTGAGTTTGGCTTTGATTGTAAATAGAACTGAAAATACGGCTTTGTCAGGATATTTCAAAGTTTCTGTCTTGGGATCAAGCTAGTAATGGCTAAGACACAGGAATGTTATTACTTTATTTCTTTTAAAGCATGCCCACAGAAGTAATTTGGGTTTGGAACAAAGTTTAGGCACAAATTCAGGATATTTGGGGTTTGAGTCTTATTTTGAATTGGCTTTTTATTCTTGTATTTTAATTGGGGATTAGGGCTTCTTTGAATTTCAATGTGTATGTATCTGTGTGTGGGTGTGGATTTCCCCTCACATTTCAAATGAGGAAAACAATATTCAATCCCCAAACCAGTAAAGGAGGTAAGTTGGTCTGAACTCTTCCTTTCCCTCTGAATAGGGGTATCTCTATACTCTTTTCTAAGAATTGCAGATAGAAATAGTACAGATGGAAATCTTGCACAATGCAATGGAATCTCAAAATGTGCTCTTATAAACATTTATGATGATTGATGAGAAGGACAATAAGTGCTACTTCTGGAATCTTTACTTTAAAAACTCTTTTAGAAAACTTAGCAAATTTTTAAATTAATGGAAGCAGACTATTTGACAATGAATTTTTAATAATGTTGTTATTCTAAATATATAGGTTAGGAATTTTCCATCCTTCCTCCATATCTCTCTAAAAAGAGGTATCAGGAAGAGTTAAAATTCATGTTTTTAATCTTCATTTTTCTATCTTGTTATACTCAATTTCTAGTAGGACATGTGTTTGTACACTAGATGTTTCTTGCCTGCAAATATTTACTAAGTGTTTTCCTTATTGACATGAAGAGGTACATAGAATGCTAGCCTTCGAGACAAGAAAACAACCTAAGTGCAATTGCTAGCACCTCTAATATTTACTAGCTATATATGACTCTGGGCAAGTTTATTAACCTCAGTTTGTCTCAAGCAATTTTTAGCCCCTGATTCTTATTACTTACCTTACCAAATCATAGGCTGAAATCTGATGGCCACAAGAGGATTCCACAACATTGGTGAAACTATAGATTCATGGGCTATTCCTCACCCATAAAATATTGGGTGAGGGGTTAGATTATCTTTAAGGCCTCACTTTCTTCATCTGTGAAAAGAAGGATTTGGATTAGATGACCTCTAAGGTCTTTAAATTCATGGTCCTATAAGTGTCTTAAAAATTTAATAAGCCTCTAAAAGGCATTATGAGTCCATCTGGGATGGTTATAAACTGGCAACCCCTCCTTAGATTTTCTGCTTTCTCTGCAAAATCCTTATTCCCCATAGACTACCTTCCCCACTATCCAGGGAATCCCTGGCATACTCCATCTAGCCCTGACTCCAGGGCTCCATAGTGCCACCATCTGTTTATGATTTATTTTCCCCAGCCTTAATCCCCATGAGTATTAATCTATCTTGTGTCTAATCCAAAAATTTTAGTGTTGGAACTCAATTCTCTTCAATAAACAAGTGCTAGATGCCCCTGGGCTCAAGGTATTGTATTAAGTTCTAGGAATAAAAAGAAAAAAAATAGACGACGCTCCCAAGACTTTAACAATTCATTGTAGGATTCACTCCCTCTTCACAGATGAGTACAATACAAAGTAGGGAATGAAGAAGGCAATGAAAACATCAGACCAAATTCTCTAGAAAGATGTGAGGATGGAAAAACCACTAGAAACTGTGATGGGATGAATGGGGGTCTTTAGGGAAGATTTCTTGTAAGCAATAGCACCTTAAACTGAACCTTGAAGACAGACAGGGATTATGAGAGGTCAAAAATAAAGAGAGAATGTAAGGCTTTTGCAAATGCTCAGAGCCCAGAGCTACGATGTTGAGTCCAGGGAAGAGCTAGTAGTCTATTTTGTTTGGAACACAGATTGGGTGAAAGAGAAATTTAACACAATTAAGTTTTAAAGGTAAACTGAAGCCAGACTATGAAAGGCCTTAAATTCTAGGATAAGGAATTTGTACTCTATCACAAAAGCAATAAGAAGCCACTGAATTTGTTCTGAAACAGGGAGTAATTTGGTCAATCCCAGGCCTTAGCGATATTATTTTTGCAGCTGTGTAAAGTGTGAATTGGAGAGGAAGGAGATAGGAGCAAGGGATATCAATTAAGACACTATTATAAGAGTACAGATGAAAGGTGGAAGACTTGGACTTGGGTGATGGTCCTGAGTTGGGATAAGGGGATAGATGCAAGAGATGTGGCGGAGGCAAAAAGGACACGGCTTGACAGCTTTTGAATACGAGGAGGAGTGGGAGGGAAGTATCCAAGATGACTTCAGGGTTATGAACCTGAATGGGAAGAAGGCAAAACCCTCAAGAAGAGGTGCAAGCGTTCCATTTTGGACATGCTGGGTTTAAGATGCTTATGTACCATCCAAGTGGATATGTCCTAAAGGCAGTTAGCAATGTGGGGCTGGGGTTCAGGAGACATATTAGGAGCTGAATATAAAGATTAGGAGCTGTTGACTCTTTCATCGACATTTTTGCCAATTTGTTCAGTGTGGGCCAAAGCATCAGAGTTATTCTAATTTTCATTCCACTTATTATTAGAGATTTGAAACATTTTTGCATGTGGTCTTTTATAATTTGCAATTCTTCTTTTGAAAACCTGAATCATAGAATTTAAAGTTGAAAGGGACCTCAGTGGCCGGTTGATCCGATGAATCCTTGAAAGGAATACTTCCTATATTATATGTTTGAGTATCTCCAAGGAGGGGGAACCCACCACCGCCCAAGCAACATCTTTCACTTTTGGATAGCTCTAAACGTTATGAAGTTATTCTTGATGTGAAGCCTAAATTTGCCCCTTTTCACTTTCTACCGATGTTCCTAGTTCTGCTCTCTAAGGTCAAACAAAACAAATCTATTTCTTTTTCTGCATTATAAATGTAGAAATACATCTTCAAATATACTTTCAAATATACATTAAATACCTGATCATCACTAAAAAGATTTGGAGTTTCAAAATTTTCCCCCTCTTCAAGGACACAAACAATCTATTATACATGTACAATCCTGTTAAACATATTTCTATATTAATCTTGTTGTGAAAGAAGAATCAAGAAAAAGGGGAAAACCATGAGAAAGAAAAAAAACAAAACAAAAAAAGCAAAAATAGTATGCTTCAATATGCATTCAGACTCCATAGTTATTTCTCTGGATGTGGATGGCATTTTCTATCACAAATCTTTTGAAATTGCCTTGGATCATTGTATTGCTGAGAAGAGCCAAATCTATCATAGCTGATCATTGCACGATGTTGCTATTACTGTGTACAATGTTCTCCTGTTTCTGCTCACTTCACTCAGCATCAGTTCACGTAAGTCTTTCCTGTTTTTTTCTGAAATCTGCCTGCTTTTCATTTCTTATAGAACAGTAATACTCCATTACATTCATATACCAAAGCTTTTCAGCCATTCCTCAATTGATGAGCATACAAAAAAAGAGTTGCTGTAAATATTTTTGTACACGTGGATCCTTTTCCTTTTTTTATGATTTCTTTGAGATACAGACATAGTAGTAGTATTGCTACATAAAAGGGTATGCACAATTTTATAGCTCTTTTGCCATAGTTCCAAATTGCTTTCCAGAATGGTTGGATCAAGAACTTCCAATTTTTAACACCCAAGATGGTGAGCCATTGGGCAACCCTCATGATCCAATGACAAGGCAATGAGTCCCTGGGCAACTCCCTTTGAAACCTATGGGGCTCTCTAGGTCACATACCTCAGAGAAGGTTAAAGAAAATGTACTGGCTCTAGTTGACTTGGCAAAGCTTCAATTCATTTCACCATAGTAATGCTCTAAGTTGCTTATAGTTGCTTTGCAGGGATTTCTCACAGGTTTTCTCTTGTTGCTGAACATTTAAACTTTTTTCCCCTTCACCTTTAATAAAAGTTATTTTTGCTTTCCTGTTATGATTCTTATTGCTCTGGGGCTCCCATAGTTCAAACCCAGACCTTCTGTGGGCGAGAGGACCAGGAAGATATTGTTCAGAGTGACATTAACACATCCTCAACAACTGGAGTGAAGAGGGAGTGGGAAGTGAATGTTGCCCTAGTGAAAAATAACCCCTGAATTTTGGGGAATCAGATTCATTCAGGCTCCCATACCAACTCCCTGATACTACCTGCATTTTGAATTTATAATCTCTTATAGCTGGATCTGGAGTCAGGAAGACATCTTCATGAGTTCAAATCCAGCCCCAGGTACTTAATAGCTGTGGGACACTGGGCAAGTCACTTAACATTGTTTGCTTCAGTTTCCTCATCTGTAAAATGATCTGGAGAAGGAAATGGCAGACCACTCCAATATCTTTGCCAGGAAAACCCCAAATGGGGTCATGAAGAGTTGGACATGACTGAAACAACTGAACAAGAACAAAAAATAGATTCCTAATAGACTGTCTCAGTCCTTTGGCTCTTGGAACCCCAAAGACATCCTGATAAATGGCCTAGCCTTGCTTTAGGAGTTACACATACTGGCTTCCAGAATCTAATACTGTTTCCTTTGTCCCCAGTGAAGAATAATCCTCCCCTTCTCAGGGTATTACTAATTACTGGAATCTGTGAGCCTTGCTCTGAGTTGTGCATGACATGGGTGGTTACGTTTTTGTATTAGAGCTAAAATGCCCCTTGTCAATACATTGTTTAGTAGATCGGCTTACTTGCATTTTTTAACTAAAGTCTTCACCAAGTAGTCTGTCTATTTTAGTACTTTATATAAGATAATACACACACCTACTTTCAAGGAGAATTCTCTGTGTTTTTCTATTATTTATTGTGGTAAATTCTATGAAGATATGTTCTTGTAAGTTATTTATAGATCCATGAATTTACATGATAGCATCTGTGAGAACAATTTGGGAATCAGTGTTTTTAATAGTTCTGGTAGTATAGCTCTTGACAGAACAGAAGCTGGCTTCATGGCCTTTTAAATTATAGCAAGGCAAAAATTTTTTTTTTCCAAATTTGTGTGTGTGTGTGTGTGTGTGTGTGTGTGTGTGTGTGAATATTTTCTTTGAGATCTGAAACTCTTCTTTCTGGTACTGACTTTCTCGAAAGATCAAATGCAGCATCCTGGATATCTGATTTCTCTGTTCTGTCAGATTTCTGACAGATTTCTGTCACTTCCAATGGACAGTAGAACTTTCTTTGAGAACAGAATGACAATGTTGTAGCAGTCGATTACATGACATGCTAGAGAATGAATTCCTTCTGTAATTTCTAAAGCTGGTGTCTGCATGATGCCAAACATCTGGATAAAGACTGAAGCATTCAGTTAAATGTATGAATGCTTCCAAAGACTATCTGGGTGTTTGATGTTTCCAGGCAAAACTTCTGGATGACTGATAGACTATGTCACTTTATAGCTAAGTGTTTTGGCATTTGATATAGGCCTAAGGTGAAGATTTCAATTTTAATTTTCTTGCAAAGTCTTTTAGAATAATAAAGTGAGTCAGAGCCTGTGTTGTTTGTTGGTGGAATCAGTGGTTGCCTAGAAGGTGGTAGTTTTGGGAGTGCCAGGAAGGTTTTCTCCCCAACATTTCTCCTTTTACATTCTATCACAGAGTCTCTCCTTTCTGGTAAAAAGCTCCTCCTTTGAAAATTCAAGACCAGTAAGATTAATAAATTGTTTTGTTTACAACTTTATGTCTAGTAATATGAGAAATACCCCCATTGCTATTCATTTCAGATACTTTTCTTTTTCATATCCAAAGCAGTGACTGAGATGAGATCCTTTCATGTTTACATGTTGTCTCCCCCATTAGAATGTGAGCCCACTGATAGCAGGGAATGTCTTGTCTTTCTTTATAACCCTGGTACTCAACATAATGCCTGCCATGTAGTAAGGGCTTAATACATTCCTATTGACTGACTGACTGACAGGTGGGAGAGAGGTACAGAATGAAAGGTAAGAGAGTGTCAAAGATAAATATCCCATCTAAATTTTTCTCTGTTCTGAGCAACTAAATTTCTCACAAGGTTCTCATCTTCAGTACATGGATAAAAATTGGTTTCTTTTTTAATAGAATTTTGTTAGTATTTGGAACAAATGTATTCTCTCGGTCTCCACTTCTCACGTGGAGAAATTATGTAATTACTTTTTGAACTTCATAAATTTGTTAGGAGTTGTTTGAATGATAAAATTAAACACTTCCTTCTGAAGAAACTACTAGCTTCTACATAAATTTTCTTAGCTCCTTTCCAACTTAAGGAAAACATTTGCTAAATTGACTTTAGTACTAACTCCAGGATGTTGATCAGTGATCACCCTTTATCCATATTCTGCTTTCTAGAAATGGATCCCTGGTTTGAGAGGCAAATAGCAGCAAATGACAACACTTCCTCTGCTCTCCAAAGTCCAGAGGTTCTGGCTCTGATTACAGGGGTGGAAGTCAGCTAGATTTCTACTGCTTCTGTTCTGGGAAATGCTGCTGCTGCTGCTGCTTTGCTCTTGGCCCAACTGCATAATCACAGAACACTTCAGGGACATGTACGGTGTCCTCTGGAAGCCAGTGGAGGAAACCCAATTTCCTATCCAAATAATGGAACTTCTGGTACAAAAGGTCACCCTGGGCTCCAGCCTCTTATGTGGAATTGCAGCTCAGAAAGGGAATGTTGCCAAGCAGACATGGGCGTGGGGCAGGATCCTGACAGCCATCAATTCCCTCTGGTGGCTAGAGTGATGAACAATAACTATTCACATTTTATAACTTTATGCCTATAGGAGCCTAGGGGCTTTCAAATATCTTACTCCTTCCTCCACTACATAGCAAAACCCAGCAGAAAACACCTCACTACCAGAATTGGTCAGGAGGGTCAGACACAGAGTAGAAGCTGGGCAGCGAAGGCCATTTCAGCTTGATGGATTATATACACATTCCAGCAAGTAATATGTCCCCCTGAAAATCTCCAGCTAGTTATCTTAGGAAATCTAGATACCAGTCTTACATTTTGTCTAGCAGCACAAATGCACCCTTGGGGATGGGTACTGAAAATTTCTCAGCTCCCGATACCATTTTCTCAATAGCCTACTCTGTCCTGTGGATGTATACAGAGAAGCAAACTAAAGCCAAGAGTCTTTTCTATGCACTATTAAGTCAACATATCCACTTCCATACTATTGCACATGACCTCCCTTATGCCTAAAATAACAATAGCATTTATATAGCATTTTGAGGTTTGCAAAGAATTTTATATGCATTTGATCCTAACTCATTTGATCCTAACAACAACCTTGTGGCATAGGTGCTATTATAATTCCCATTTTATAGATGAAGAAACTGAGTCTGAGATAGGGTAAGTAACTAGCCCAGGGTCACATAACCAGTAAATGACAGAGGCACAATTTAAACTCAGGTTTTCCTGATTTCATGTCCAGTGCACTATGCACTGCACCACCTAATTACCTGCCTTATCTCCATTTCTTGGAACCTCTGGACCCTTCAATGCTCAATTCAGCTTCCAGTCAGGTAATCTCCCTCTTAAAATTGCTTTGTACATATATATTTTGTATTTACTTCCTTGTGTGCCTTTCTATCTCCTGACAGAAAATAAGTTCTTTGAGGGCAGGTATGGTTTCATTTTTATCTTTGTAACCAGTGCTTAGCACAGTGCCTGTAGCAGATGCTTATTTGCTAAATTGAATTATGTAGATGTGTGCTCTAGTCTGCTCTCCTCTGAACTACAGTAGTGTTTAATGTTTCTACCACTTTTATGGTTCTTAGTATATCCTACCTTGTACTGTCACTTTTTTTGTTAGATAGATGTTTCACCTCCCCGTCTACATTATAAGAAAGGTCTATGCCTTATACTTTTTTGTATCCACTTCTATCTTCGGTACCTAGAATCATTCCCTACATGTGATAGCTGCTCAAAAAATGTTTGATGAGAATAGTCATGATAAAATAATCCTCATGCCTTGCTAGAGTATAACTGTGGCACCAAGTCATCAGAGGAAGTGATCACAATGGCAGGAAGCAAACAGTTTGCCATTCCTTGCCCATTTTTACCCAGTGTGACTTTCAAGACCAATGACCTCATGCCATTGGCAGTTCTGGCAGCAGGAAACAAGTGAATGATACTCAAATGATTAGTGAAGAGATTAAGAATCTAATAGGAGTATTACATTCATTTTTTTCCTGCCCTAATGGCATAAATAGGTTTACAAAGAGAAAGTAGGTATTGCAGAGTGGGGAAAAAAGAGTTCATTTCAAGAGATAACCCACAAAACTTATTTTTGCAGGTTGACATGAAAGCTAAATCATTTGTTCACTCTGCATTTTAGTAAGAAGGAAAGGGCAGCTTTCTGAGTACGGTCTTGTCATAGCATCAGAGATTTTGAGATGGAAAGGAACTTAAAGATCATTTGGTCCCACCCATTTCATTTATAGATGAGTAAAATGAGGTTCAGAAAGGTGGCTTGATGAAGGTTACACACCTAGAAAATATCAGTCTTGTGATCCCTGGGCAGAAAGTCAGGTCTCATGGCTCCACTCTGTGCTTTTTTTTTTTTTTTCCATTTGAGAAGGTTACCAGTGGGCTTTATGACTTTTTCTCCCAGAGATAAATATCACTATGATAGAATATATCTTTATCCAGAAAGAATTCATAGCAAATATATGAACCAAATTGGTTCCTATTTAAACATATTTCTTCAATACTTAAAGGATTTGTGATTTTATCCTCAGACTTACTCCCTCCACCAATATTGATCAGAACCCCTGTATTACTAGCAGATGGCCTTCAAGACATATATCGTGGTATATTGTGCTTACTTTCATACAAAAAAGCGATCCCCACTAGAGAGTTACATAGTTTGCTCAGAAGTCATTTCCACCACTTGTTGAATAAAGATGAATCTTTTCTAGCAGATTGTGCTTTAAAAAATCAATAAATAATTTTCCAATTAGCTATTCCTAGCTTAGGGTAATTTGGAGAGGTTTATAAAATGCAGATTAAATTAAAGTAAAATTATATTTATCACATGAGTTTCATAGCTTTTCAGCATGTTAGTAAAATTCAGTTCCATTTATTCAACAAGTATTTTTGGAGGGCATACTATGTATAAGGCATAAAGATGACTTCATTCTATCATCTCCTATTTCTTTTCTTTAAGTTTTATTGATGCTTTTTGTTTTTATATCTCGGTCATTTCCTGACATACCCCACCCATGATCCCCACAAAGAACACAAAAACATTGATTGTCTCTTTGAGGACATCTACCCAGCTGTGAGGAAGAGCTTTCCAGAGTAAGGTGCCCTGTGGCCCAGCAGGCCAAATCCTCCCCTAGGGCCAACTAGGGACCATTTTTAAGGGAGAATAGATGAGAAATTAGAACAACCCCTCAACAGCATTGAAAAATGTGCACTAGAAAGTGCACAAGCATTTATTCAATTCTTTCTATGTGCCATGTAAGTATCGGGGACACAAAGCTTGGCAAAAACATGGACCTTTCTCTCAAAATGTTTATATTATAATGGGGGAGAAAACATAAACTAGGAATATATAAGAAAAAAAACAATAGCTAACATTTATATAGCACTTAATATGGGCCAAGCGTACTTTATAATTATTATCTCATTTGATTCGCACAATAACCCTGAGAAGTAGGTGCTATTATCACCCCAATTTTACAGATGAGGGAAGTGATACAAACAGAGATTGTGACTTACTCAGTGTCACATAGTTAGTGACTGAGGCTACATTTGAATTAAAGTCTTCTTAACTCTACATCCAAATGTTCTATCTACTGCATAACCTATTGGCCCCTAAAAATAAGGAGTCATTTAGCTGCCCCCTAAATATATACAGAGTAGGTGGACTGCAGTCTAAATATATACAGAGTAGATGGACTGCATTAGCACCTAGTGGGTTCAGGAAAAGCCTGCTGGAGTAGGTGGGATTTAAGCAGAATTTTTAAGGAAATCAGGGAAATTAAGAGGCAAAGGTAAAGGATTAGAATATTACAAATATGGTGGGGACAGTCAGTGCAAAGGAACAAAAGTGAGAGGTAGATAATTGTGTTCTGTGAATTATAAGTAAACCTGCGTCACTGGATCATAGAATATAGGAGGGAAGTAGTGTCAGAAGACTGGAAAAGTGTGAAAGGGAGAGGTTATAAATTGCTTTGAATGCCAAAGGAATTTCTATTTGATTATGGAGGTTCTAAGGAGCCACTATAGCTATTTGGGGAAAGGGCTGTCTGGTAACATGGTTAGACTTATACTTTAGAAGAATCACCTTTTAAGTTGGGTGGAGGATTGATTGGAGTGGGAAGAAAATTGAGGCTGAGAGACCAATTAAGAGACTACTGTAATAATACAAGGGAAAGGTAATGAGGGCCTGAGCTACGGAAGTGGCTATCTGAAGGGAGAAAAGGGCTTGTATGTGTGAGATGTTGTGAAGTTAGAAAAAAGATTATAGACAAGGATTTGGTATGTGGGGTGAGTGAGGAGTTGGGGGATGACACGAAGGTTTTAAGCCTGGGTAACTGGAAGAATGCTCTTAACAGTAATAGGGAAATTCAAAAGATAGAAGGATTTTTTGGGGAGTGGGATGAGTTCTATTTTGGACATGTTTAGACGTTGAGTTTGCAATGCCTATGAAATATGTAATTGGAGATGTCCAGAAGGCAGTTGATAATGAGGGACTGGAATTCAGGAGGGACATTAAGGTGGGCTATAATGATTTGAGTATCACATAGAGAAGATTACTGAATTCCATAAGAACAAGTAAAATAGTATAGTGTATAGGGAGAAAAGGAGGCATCTCTGGGCAGAATGAGGACCACCCATTGTTAGTGGGCATGACACGGAGGAAGAAGGACAAAGCAAAGGAGGCTGAGAAGGAACAATTGGACAGAGAGGAGGAGAACCAGGAGAGACAAGTGTTAGGAAAATCTATAGAAGAGAGAGTATCTGCTGGGACAGAGTAACTAACACTACCCAGTACTACAGAGAAGTCAAGAAGGATCTCTGAAGAATGAGAGAAGGCCATTAGATTTGGCAATTGAGAGACAGTTGGTAACTTTGAAGAAGGCAGTTATAATTAATTGTTGGGCTTGGATGGCAGACTGCTAAGATTTTAGAAGTTAGTGAAAGGAAAGGAAAATGAGGCACCAAATATGAACAGCTTTCTCAAGGAGTTTATTCATGGGAGGAGAGATATGGGTTGATTGCTGGCATATTATATATCTGATTAATAATTTTATAACATCAGCACCTTGAGACTTCAAACCTGAAGTGAGATATTTCCTCTATGAGGTCCCAGGAAGAGCTGCTTTCCATGTGAATTTACCTGGAGGAGCAACCCTCTTACCATGATACCACTTCCCACCTCCCCATTTACCTCTGAATCCCTGCAGCATTTCTCTGCAATATTCTAAAACATTTCTCCCCCATGCTGGCAGTGTTAAAATCCGTCCATAAGATCTTTTAGACACCTTTAATTTAGATTGATAGCATATGGAATATTTCTGCTCCAATCTATATCTTCCCACCTTTCTTTCATCTCTGTGCTCTTTCTGCTCTAGGTATACAGACTGTTACAGATTTAATGCCTCATCTCCTTTGAAGTGGGAGCAGAACTGGGGTCCTATCCTTTTACACTGACATCTGTAAAGCTGGCATGTCAAAGCAGAGACATATGATGTCTATCTATTTTTTTTTTCATCTCCTCTAGTTCTTCACTTCTGTCTCCACTGCGTTAAATTACCCTGGAGGAACAGGAACAAAAGAAGTTCTTTTTTCTTTCAATTTTTGTATGGCAGTGCCACAGAAGACCATGCTATGGTTTTAGAGAAGCAAAAATCTCTGACTTGAAGACATCAGTTTCCTTCTAAGACCTCAAAAAACCACCTACTACAAAAGTGTTGAGCCCCATTTATTTGTCAGTCCCTATAGAAACACTTAATTAGTTCTCCTGATTAAGGTAGGTCTGCTCATTAGCCTCTCTACTCAAGTGAGAAACTTTTGTCACATGATGATTGGGAAGCTGGTGTTTATTTGATATAATAAATCCAGAATGGAAGGGATTTCAAAGGCTATTAGTTCCAACACCTTCATTTTACAAATAGGGAAAATAAGGTGCAGAGATGTTAAATGACTTGCCAAAGTCATACGTGTAGTACCATTAGAGACAGAATTGGAACATGTTATCTGATGCCACATTCCCGCTTTGGAGGGAAATAATAACAATAATAACAACAATAAATGACAAATTCCAATACTAAAAACACAAACCTCAGAATATCCTTGAGAATTCATAAAGTAAAATTGTGCTAGAATTGGAGAACAGACAGAACTGTTGCTGATGTTTACTTAGATAGACCACTGACCCATAAAAAACGTTTTTAATGCATATGTCTGATACTAAGTACCCTTAGCTTCCAAACTATGTATGATTAAAGAAAACTCTCAAAATCTAGAGACCTAGTAAATGAAAAAAAACATTTGGGAATAGGATGGAATATATATCATCTCCATCATCCAATATGCTATTATAACCGTCTGGAAGTTAAGCTTACATCCCAATACTTTTATTCAAATACAAAAATATTCCATCATTTTGTCCACCTGCATGAGAGTCCATTGAATAATAAACACAAAAGAACTATAGTATGATAGCCTCCGGGGCTATTTCTAGCTGAATTTCCTTGAATATAAGATAAGCAAAATGTTTAATAATAATAATAAATATTGGTTGGGTCAAAAACACTCCACTCCACTTAGCTCTGATACATTTAGTAGATGAGAATACATCTTGATTGTTCACTTGGTATGTACAAGTCCTGGACGCTTTCCTAGATACGATAGGATATCTATTTTGATTATCTGAGGGACCTGTGTAAAACCACTGAGCTGGTTGAAATAGGAGATTTGAGAACAGTAAGCCAGGAGAGAGTATTCCAGTCAAACCCATGAGAAGGAATTGGGGGTGGGATTGAGAAGATATTGCCTTGGCATTGTCCTCTGCCTCATCTTTGCCAAAAGAACACGTATATTTCAGAGGAGCTAAAGATGTGGACTTTTTCATCAGCATCCAAACAGTATCCCTGGAAAAGCAATAACTCATTGTAGTAGTGTCTGCATCCAGAGCAAGGGGCAGATTGGATGAGTAGGGAAAACTGACTCAAGGCTCTAAAAGAGACCAAGAGAAACAGAAAAAATAATTATATCATACTTAAAAGGTACATCTTAATGACTCCAGGGAAAAGACTTCTGGAGCCATGAGTCACCCCTTTGTCACATGCAATCTCTGAACTTGAACCCACTTACTGTTTCCTAGATGCTGTATGTATTGGTGGTAGAGTATGTCATAGACTTTGGAGCAGAAGGTGTGGGGGAAGGAGCGGGAGAGGTTGTACCAGTGGTTCTTACTATGCTGCCTTAGGAAATATCCCTTTCTAAAAACTGTCTGGCTGACTAATTGATATCAATTAATAATTTGATGGTAAGCATAGTGGTGGGAGCTCCTGAGATATAATATTAGGCACAGTGGATAGAACACTGAACCTAGAGTCAAACCGACCTGAGTTCAACTCTAGTCTCAGACACTTAAGTGCTGTGTGATTGTGGGCAAGTCACTTAATAGGGTTTGTTCAGTTTTCCCATATGTAAAATGAGGATAATAATAGCACCTACCTTCTATCGTTCTTGTGAGATTAAAATGAGATAACATTTGTAAAGTGCTTTACAAGCCTAAAAACACCATACACACATATGTATGTGTAAACACTATGTAAATAGTGTTTATCATCATCACCAAAACCAATACGCCCCAACCTCTAACATCTGAAAGGAAAAGTAGTAACTAAATTCTGGGAACCCAAATTGCCAGGGAAATTTGGGATAGGGATAGTAGCTACATATATAATACTTGCCAAATTTATATACATAATATATATACATGTTATATACGTGTGTTTACATACATACATGTATATTCTGTATGTGTATATATATGTATACATATATATGTGTGTGTATATATGTGTACATAGTCTAATCCTCACAACAACCCTGATAATTCAAGCTTTATTATTCCCATTGTATAGTTGAAGAAACTGAAACTCAAAGTGTTTAAGTGACTTTTCATGGTCATATTGCTAGTAAATGACCTAGCCAAAACATGAATCCATTTCTTCTAATGCCAGGTCAATTCATTTATTAAGCACGTCTTGGGGACAGAGCACCATGGCTATGTGGTTATGGAGGTACAAAGCTGAGTTAGGATTGAATTTTTAACCTTAAGGGGTTTACATTCCAACAGGGATCCATGATATATGCAAGTAGTAAATATCATGCAAAATAACACACAAGAAACACATGAAAGAGATACAAAACAATGTACTCTTTGAGTTACCATGGGGAAAGAGTCCATTAATAGCCATGGGGAGGGAGGAAAGGAGGGAGTCATAATTCACAGACTCAAAAATATGTATAGAAATTTGGTAAGCAAAAAGGAGGGCTTTTCAGGCATAAAGAGCATTGTGAACCATCACAGGCATTTTACAGGATTAAATTTCAACACAGTTCCAATTTGGAGGTAGGAACCCATAGCATGGTTATGAACCTACAATGACAAAAATTGTTTGCAAGGATAGAAGAAAATAAACCAATTGGTAGAGCCACTCATGTTCTTACATTAATTAATCTTGTTTCTAATATGGTGTCCTTACCCCACTCTTGCATGGACAGAGGTGGAGGTAGAGTATGGAAACCCACAAATTGATTTCAGCTGTATGCCTGACACAAGGCCACCTGAGCTGACCAGACTGTCCAATGTAAATAATGATAGAAATTAGACGTGGAATCAGGAGCTGTGACCTAAAAATCAGAATTTTCAGGTCTAAAGGTACTGATCTTTGTTTTCTATGGTGTCCATAAAGTGCTACCACAATGCCTTCTTATGGCTAAGAGATGATAGAAGACTCTGCCAGAATACAAGTTTTGGATGTTTTGATCAAGCTAGAAAGACTTTAAGTATGATCCTGCCAATAGACTGTTTGCTTTCAGAGAATCTGCCTGGCCAAGAACAAAGAGCCTGGTTACCAGTATGTTGGCCACTTAGTAATGAATTTTTTGTCTAGGGTGACAATGAAACAAAGAAAAATATAAAATGACTCAAAATGACCTCTGTGGCCCCCTCTTACTTCTGCAGTTATGGCAGACAAGTGATAGAGAAAAGCTGAGATTTCTATGAATTTTAAACCATCTAGAAACTTTAACTTAGCTGTTGGTGTCTTTATACAATGGCCAATAAGTGGATATTCAACTGGATGGACTGAAACATATCAGGCTTGATATTCTCCACATAAAAAAGCCTAAAAAGACAAAAGGATATTTCTTTTATATGGAAAATGTCGAGATTGCTATGTTTCAGTTCATTCAGCTAAATACCAGGATGGCTCATAGTTTTCCTTGGAGAGACAAATCAAAAGTTGGTAGAATTGGTTTTGTTGCACATCCAAAGGCAACAAGAAACAAAATTTTATGGGTCATTTGGTCATCTTGCTATGCGTGCTCAGCATTTGCAAAAAGCCAACAAAATAACTGTGATTCTTATGTCAACATCTGTTGCAGAGGAAATGAGGTAAAGAATTTCTATGGAGAACTTCCAAATTAAATCAATATACATTTTGATACTTGGTGATGGCAATGTAAAAGTGGGCATTGATGAGAATGGAAAAACAAATTAGAAAATATGGATCAGGAATATGGCAGGAGTCAGGTTAAAAACTCAGAGACCATACAGAAACCTGATGCCTATGCCTATGCTTTGTGAATACTTCATATGAGAAAAAAATCAGAAGGTGCTGAATTTTGGGAGAAATGAATAATATCACACAAAAATGGAGTATAACAGATGAAAACATGATTTGAAATTGACAAGAAAGTAATTCCTAAACCAGCTGTCTATGAACAATTATTAGATCACTAATTTGTTAAAGCAAAGATCAAAATTAATACAATGCTAAAAGAAAGAATAACGATTATAGAAAGATAAAATGTGTAATTAAAACAACTCTCTCCTCTATTTCTGCAAATTGATGCAAAAAAAATGAGAAATGGATGGAAAGAATATTTGGCAATAGCTATAGCTAGCAATTTTTACAAAATTATAAGTAAGGTAAATTAATCACCACAATCAAAAAACAACAAAAAAAAATCCCTAAAAACCATCTTAGCAAGAACTTATTTGTAAAATCTTACAGGGAAGGAGGAAAGGTTATAAAAAGTGTTGCCCTATAATACTTAGAGAAGTAGTGGAGGGAAAAATTAGTTTCAAGAAAATTTGGTTAGAGAGCCGAGGTCATCCTGAGGAAATATGGGGGTGAAATGGAAGACAGAAAACAATCAAACCAAAGATAGGAAAAAATGACAAAAATCTTTATAATAGTTTTTTTTTTTTCATTACAAGGGAAAGTGTAGCTATATATGTGGACTCCAGCATAACAGTTTCTGATGTGCTTATTTTGCAACACTTTGGCCTCAGGTCAGCGTTATCTCTTCTTCAGAGCTCTAGGGTAACTCTGAGGGGAAATAGGATGACCTTCTCTAATGCTACCGGTTTCACTTGTCTCCCTGTTGTACAATGTCCCCCCTCCTCCACTGTCAACTGCCAGTAAAGCCTAGTTTTGCCTAACCAATTGACACAAATTTGCTTTTCAAAGAGGGCAGTTACTCTGAAGATAAAGCAGGAACAGATGTACAAATAATCCCCCAACCCCTAAGGAGACACTCTTCTCTATACCACCTTGGTCCTGAGGAGAATTGGCTGATGTGAAATGACTTACCTAGGATCATATAGCTATTAAGTGTCGGAGGCAGAAAATGAGCTTGGGTTTTCCTGACTCCAAATCCTGCACAGGGTTCTACCTAGCTTCCTCCACAGCAATTATAATCACAAACTCAGCATTGACTCTGTTACAGAGCATTCCAGTGACTTGTTCTCCTTACCTTTCAAAGCTTACAAAAATGTAACCATTTCCAATTTCCTTCACTAGGAGGAAAGAATGGACACAACAGAGACACAACCAACTTCATGGTGACTCCAGAAGAGAGAGAGCCCAAATGTCCTCCCTTACCCAGAGGGCATGAGCAGCTTCTCCTCCTTCTCCAATGCCAACAAGTACAGAAGGAATCACTTGAAAGGGCTTATGTTGCCTTTTGGATGCAGCCTTATTCTGATTCCATAACTAATCAAAGAGGTATCTCATGATCATGTGGCTAACAGACTAGAACCAGGTACAGAATATCTGTGTATATTCCAAATATCTCCAAGGCGTTTCCATTACTTGTTCTCATCCCTTTCCAGAAGCAGGATCTCCTGTCTTTGTCTTAATTGCTGTAATCAAAAGAAAAAAAATGCCTAAAAGTCATCTTAGCAAGCACTTGGTATACTGCCAAATGGAAAGAAGGAAGCCAAAGGCAACATAAGCTTAGAATATAAATTTGACTGTAAAATCTTTGTAAAACAGAAACCCAGACCCATTTCTTTGGGATAATATAAGCTTCTCCCTACCTACATCCCATTGTGTTTCTATAGAGAAGCACTGGAAATATCACTGAAAAGAACGAAGATGAGAATGGCAACTAGACTAGAGCAAGTGCACAAATAGGTGCTCCATGCTGGAGAGGGTATAAATTTTAAAGAAATGAAAAATAGATTCTCAGGGTGTCTAATATAAGGAAAAATGTTAATGACATGGGAGTAGGAAGCAAATCCAAGACCATACGATTATTACAAAAACAGTTGACCAAGAAGATATTAAAAACTCTCAGGCCATGTGCCAATTTCCTCATTTATATAAAATTTCTAAGAGAATAGTATATACATGTATTGAAGGCATTTATGATGAGGGAGCTAGAAGGGAAGAGGTGGACTTTTGCCATCACACAACTGCCTGAAAGATATATATGTATATGTATATATATATATATATATATATATATACACATACACAATGCAAGGTCTCACTATGTTTGTTGTTTATTGTCTAGATTAAGGAAGCATTTGATTCAACAAACAAAACACTATCTTAAAGTTTCTCCAAAAAGATGTCTCTCACATATGTGTCAAGTTTATAGAAGAGTCCTTGAAAATTGTAACAATTATGTAATGGTGATTACTCAGGCCCCAGTAGCTGAGCCATTTTACACCCCCTCCCATGGTTTTCTGTTACCCTTAAGGGGAGTTTGGACATGTATAGGCTCTCTACCATTGGCTCCAGTTCCCCAGTAATGCTGTAGGGCCCCCCATACTTCAGTTCTATTTAACCATTAACAGTTGGATTAGCTTCCACAGAGGAATATTTATTTCAAAGATATAATGAAAGATATGCAAATACATTCTCTATCATAATTCCCACTCCTTCCTCCTCACAACCTCATACTTTAAGGAGAGGAAGGGGGTTAGATTCATAGATTAGCTCAGTTCCCACATAGCATAATTCCAAAATCCAAGTCCAAAGCCCTTCTTGGGCTTAAGTCCCAGTTACCCTGGCTTTTTAGGGCTTTCCTGCCAGGTGGACTGGCTTCAATATGCAGCCTAGAATCCTGCCTCCAAGGTTGCCATGGTTCGATGAGTCTCGATGTGGTTGAGATTCTACTTCTTGCACTTGAAACCAAGAAAGACAAATAAAACAGTACGAACAGAAACCTCAGACCCATTTCTTGGAACACGGGGCCTAAAAGGGCAAGGTGGGAGGGGGGAGGGAAATAGCCCTTCCTCTCTCATTGGTTCAGCTCATGGCACCAGTGAACTTCCACTCTCTCAATACCCTAGCAGGAAAGAACGCACAAAAAAGACAGCCAGCTATGCAGCAGATGGAAAGAAGTTGTTGCCACCCACATGAAAGGAGAAGGCAGGCTCCTAGAAGCAGAATGTTTCCACTTCAGGTGATCTGGACATATTCCAACACGCTGTTACTATTACTTTGTTCTATAAAGTGTGAGGTAGCTAGGTGGTACAGTAGATAGAATGCTGGACCTGGAGTCAGGAAGACATGAGTTCAAAGCCAGCCTCAGACACTTACGAGCTCTGTGACCCTGAACAAGTCACTTAATCTCCTAGCTTCAGTTTCCTCATGTGTAAAAAAAAATTAATAAATATTAATTAATTAATCAAAATAAGATAATATTTGTAAAGTGTCTGGCACAGTGTCTGGCACATTGTAGACAATTAACACTTATTCTCTCTGTCTCTCCTGATTCACATCAATGTCTACAAACAAATTAGCTGGATTAAAAATATGTCATCCTATTTAATGTTCACAATTGTCTATAAAAAGTATTAATACAAGTCTTACCTTCAGGTATAGTTCTCATATGGTCTTCAGAAAAGAGTTTCTACGTTATGGGGTAGAGCATAAAGGGCCAATTGGAATTGGAAATTCTATGCACAATGTACTAGACCGTAAGCTTAATTAAAAAAGGACTTTGTCTTATCTAAACTCAGTTACTCTTCCACAGGCTACCACCATGCTCTGAGCACAGGTGACAGTGTCCATTGAATTAAGTCAAACTATAAGAGGAAAGGTATACTTGTATGTTTCTTCCTCATCCTGTAACTCATTTTGAGGAAGAATAGAAAAAATGGTTATAGAAGAATAAACATTACCCTAAACTACTGGTTGATTCCATTAATTAAGATGAGTCTAATATGATGGAACAGAAATTTGTTTCATCATTAATTAATATCCTTCCTTACTCTACCTTGAATTTGCCATGCTTCTAGGGAATACTGATGGAAATTCCAGCTGTTCCGCAAAGAATTCTAATAATCAAAGCCATTTATAAGAGGCAACAACCATTTATAGTATTCCAAATTATAGCTTCCAAAGCAGCCGGAGAAAGGCATTTGTAAATCCCAGGCAATGTCTGAAAAAAATCACATTCCCTAGGTGTTGCTATCCACTAGAAGTTTTCACCTATGAATGAATAAATAGATGGATGAAAAAGCATTTGTGATGTGCTTCCTATGCAGTGACCAGGGATGAGTATTTTTGTTTGGAAAGTTCTAAGTTTGGTGATTGCCATCATAGTGGGGATGACTTATATCCCCTTTTCAGTGTTTTGATTTGACTACAGTTCTAAAATGGAGGAGTGAGAGAATGAAGGGGAAAGTAATGGAGGGTACAGTCCCCACAAATGAAAGAATGTTAAGAAGATGACTAGGGTGGGATGTAAAGCATTTTTGCTGGGACCATTTATAACTAGTGGACTCCATGGTAGGAGTTCCAGAGTTGAGAAGGTTAAATCCCCAAGAAGATGTAGTGGAAGGCTGGTGTAGCACATGGATATTGGCTTATCATACAATTAATATTTATATACAATGGACAGTGGGATTTTGGGCATTAAAACATATGTGGCATTAAAATAGTAATATCAAATATAAGAAATATAGGAATATCAAATAGTAACTCTGATGTGTCCCTGTATCTCACATCATCTTGTATTTTGAAATGGTGTCACCTGGCCATCTAGCCTATAACTAGTCCTGGCTTTAGGGTAAAGAAAGGGAACTAGTTAATGTGTTGAGAATAAGATAGTGTTCTGCACTTTTTTCTTTCTGTACAGAGAATGGCAACAGGACCTTCTAATAATTTCCAGTAATTGCTGTGCCAGTGCAAAGACGACCTCTGAGAAATATGATTGCCACTAATAATCATTTGCATTTACAGGACATTATCTTTCTCTAGGGTAATGCAAAACACTTTGGATAATTTATTTTTGTTTCAAGTAATTTGCCTTTTTAATATTGTAGTTAATATCTTAAACATTTGGTGGGGGGTGGGGCATTTGTGAGGAGAGGAGGCCAATAAGTAGCCAATGATTCAATTTCTGAAACACCATGAGTCCTATCATCTAAAGCAGCCAATTCATTTAGTGTTTTCTCAGAACTATACATCTTGATGCTGACAAATACGTAATCTTTTATCTTAGTAATAAACCACTTGTAGGCATGTAACCCTTATAACTAAATTCTACATGATCCTGAAAAAGACTTAATGAAGAAATATGTTCCTTTATTAGTGGAGATATTGAGACAGAAACAAATGTGCACATATACATAAAAACGCAGACCAAGCATAGATACAAGGAAATAGATGTCTTGCTTCACAAGACAGACAATGTGAGACACAGATCTAACCCATGGGGTATTGGAGTCAGCTCCAATAAGCTCAAGAGAACCAATTTTTAAATTTTCAGTATGAGCATTTATATCTTAGAAATCAACAAACATTACACATCATTGCTATTTTGTTGATTGTCCAGACCTAAGAAAGCAATGGAGAAAACGTTAATAAGGAGGATTAACTTTAAAGGTATGTCAGGCACATGTTGTTTTTTAGAGAGTTGGTTGTCAAACATGTACTAGCATATCACAGGGGATTTTTGTATAGTAAGAGCTAAGAAAAAGAACACCAGGAAGATGAAGAAGGAAGGCAAAAGTGTATACACACACACACACATTAAAAAAAAAGGTGAAGGATAGAGAATGGGAGAAAAGTTACATACCAATCAAACTAACAAGTTTAGAGAGCTAGAATAAATTAATAAAATTAATCTGAAGAGACAAAAGGAAGTGAAGTAAATGAAATAATAAGTGATAGAAAGTGAAATAACGAAAAAAAGGGGAAGAAGAGGGCCCAGCAATACCAAATCTCAAAATATGTTATGGAGCAGTAATCATCAAAACTATTTACTAGTAATTAAAAAATAAAAACACTGAGAAGTGGAACAGATAAGGTATACAATATGTGGAAGCAAATGAATAGAGTAGCATTAAATCTAGAGACCCCACCTACTGGGGTATGGACTTTCAATTTGACAAAAAAAAATGCTTGGAAAAAATTTTTTAAAAATGCTTTGAAAACAGGAAAGCAGTCTGGCAGAAATTAGGTTTAGACCAACATTTCGTACCACATGACAACATAAGCTCCAAATGGATGCATGACTTCAATATAAAATGTCACATCATATACATATTATGAGAGCAAAGAAGGAAGTGCCTTTCCCAACTACTGAAAGAGCAATAATTACCAAATAAGACATAGAGGATAAAATTTAAAATGGATAATTTTTATTACATAAAATTTAAAACATTTTACACAATATTAATGCAGTTAAAATTGAAGGGAAACAGTTAACTGGGGAAAATCTTTGCAACAAGTGGTTGTTTTTTTTTTCTGATTAAGGTCTTATTTCCAAGATATTTAAAAACTGATTCAAATATATAAGATCAAAAGCTGTTCCCAATAGATCATAACTTCATAGAGTCATAGATTTAGATAAAAGGGACTTCAGAGGTCACAGTCAAAGGATATAAATAGATAATTTCCTAAAAAAAAGAAATTCAAGCTATCGATAGCCATTTGGAAAATGCTTCAAATCTTTAATAATTAGAGAAATGCAAATTAAAACAACTGTAAGGTTCTACCTTAGACACATAAGATTGGTGAAGATGGCTAAAAAGAAGAATGACAGTTGCTTGATGGATAGTGGGAAGATAAGAACACTAATGCATTGTTTTTGGACCTGGGACTTTGGTTTAGTCATTGTGTGGAGCAATTCAGCTCTATGCTTAAAAATCATCAAATTGGTCATGTCCTTTGATCCAATGATACTGTATCAAAGAACAGAGTGATAGGCTTGAAGCCAGGAAGACCCAAGTTCAAAATGACCTCAGACACTTATTAGCTATGTGATCCTAGACAAGTCACTTAAGCTTTGTTTATTTCAGTTTCTTCAACTGTCAAATGGGGATAATAATAGCACTTACCTCTCAGGGTTGTGGTGAGGATCAACTGAGATAATAAATGTAAAGTGCTTAACACAGTGCCTTAGCACATAGTAGGTGTTAAATAAATGTTAGTTATTATTATTACTGTTATTGTTATTATTCCTAGTATGCCAAGTTGATGCTTAAAACAAGAAGCCTCATCACACATGGCACTTCGATTTTACAGTGCTATTAGAACAGTCCACCGCTTCAGGTACTATTTTGATCCTTCAAGGATTGGTCACTTCTTTGGGTTGGGTACTACTGTCATCAACATAGATCGCAATTGGTCTTCAAGATATGCCGTGGCTAAAAATTTCATCATCCTTTCTCCAAGATAGTGATGATCACCCAACTTAACCAGTCTCTTAGACAACACACATTTTTTTTTTTACAAGGCAATTGGAGTTGTGACTTGCCCAGAGTCATACAGCTATATGTCTATAGTGTCTGGTCTGAGATGGGACTTGAACTCAGGTCCTCCCAACTCCAAGGCCAGTGCTCTATCCACTGCACCACATAGCTGCTCTTGACAACACACATATTTAGGCCTGTACTCAAATCCTTTGGTAAGATATACACAGAGGTAGATAATCTGTGGTCTTGAGGCCACGTGTGGCCTTCTAGATCCTTAAGTGCAGCCTCATGAATCGGATCGTGTTTTTCCATTGTTAGAGAAAAGAACAAAAAAATAGAAAGAGAAAAGAAGTTGGGGCAGGCTAGAATTGCCTGGCATGATATTAACCAAAATCTTGTTTCTGAACTTGTTGCTTCTCTGCTCTAAGTTGATACTTTTGTCATTTCAATGGAATACTGGATCATTACAATTTCTCCAAAGACACAAAAGCAATATAACAAAGCAGGGGGTTCTTAGTAAAAGGATAATTATTTTATTTTTGTGATATAGATGCATAGTCACCCAAGGGACCAGAGAAGGGAGTAGATGTTAAGTTTAATCTCTTAGTGCAACCATGAAAATGGAAACAGACCCGGGTCTATAAAGCCAAAGGAAATCAATGAGAAGCTCAGATGGCCAATTATAGCCAAGTCAAGAAGACTTTTTAAAACTTTAAATAATCATTTTACACATTGACCTCTTCGTATTTCTTACTTTATTCTTGGAGGTACTTTAAATACATGGCCAAAGTTTTGGTTTCTTACTACTGAGAAAAACTTTTGATTGATTAATACTAACTCATATGTATGTAGCACTCTAAAGTGTGTCATGTACTTTCCTTATAACAATCCTGTGCCTTAGGCAGTAATAATTATTAGCTCCATTTTACAGATGAAGAAGCTGAAGCTATGATTGAGAGATATACCCAAACTCACATAGGTAAATTCCTAAGGCCAGATTTAAACCCAAGTTTTCTGGTTTCAGGTTCAGAACATTATCTACTATGTTGTTCTGATACAGTACCATAGTGGAAAGTCATTAATTTGAGGTCATAGGACTTGGGTTCAAATTCTGACTTTCTCACTTACTACCTGTTTGACCTTGGGTAATTTATTTTACCTCTATAATTTTCTCATCTGCATAAAGGGGGGCTTGGATTAGATCACTCACTAGGTTGCTTTCAGGTCTAAATTTATGACCCAATGAATTAATGAAACTAGTTATATTAAATACAGAGCATAAGATTTCAGGATACATTTTGTATTATGATGGAAAGAGCTCTGGGCTTGGATTCTGAAGATCTAAGATAAAGTCCCATTTGTCTGGCTTTGGGCAAGTCATTAACCCTTTTTGGGGGGTCTCAGTAGCCTTATTGTAAAATGGCGATAGTTAATTAGTAAGCATTTATTAAGTGTCTAATATGTTCTAAGCACTGTGTTAGCACTGGATTAAAATAGCAAAAGCAAAATAATCCCTACCCTAAAGGAGTTTACATTCCAGTAAGGGAAGGCACATATACATGTATATTCACATACATGTGTGTATAATGTATGTACACATGCATGCATGCATGTGTGCATATATGTACAGATCACATTAAAATATAACTAATACCTGTATCTCAAGGTTGTTGTAAAGAAAGTGTATGTGGATGATAGCTAGCATTTATTGCTGATGGGTTTTATAGCCATTTTTCAGTTGTGTTCGATTCTTTGTGACCCCACCTGGGGGTTTTCTTGGTGAAGATACTGAAGTGGTTTACCATTTCCTTCTCCAGCTCATTTTATAGATGAGGAAACTGAGGCAAACAGGGTTAAGTGACTGGTCCAGGGTCACACAAGCTAGTAAGTGTCTGAAGCCAGATTTGAACTCAGAAAGATAAGTGTTCTTGGCTCCAGGCTGAGTACTCTATCTGCTGTGCCACTTAGCTGCCCTTAAGCACTTACTACATGCCAGGTGAATGTTGTGATACAAATATAAGCTAAACATTGGGATACAAATATAAGCAAAAAAGAAAGACAGTCCTTGCCCTCAAGGAGTTTACATTCTAATGTGGGATAAAAAAACAAAAAAGGAGTTGAAAGGGGAAAATGGAAAACTAGCCTGGAGAATCAGGTCAGAAATGAATGTGACCAGTGTAGGCATTACCTCAAAGGGAGGGTCAAGGAAGAACCTACCAATCTGAGGAGGAAGCCATAGGAGTAGAGTCAGCTCCATTGTGAAAAGACTGGGGGTATGGAGGTGGAAAAGTAGTATAGAGAGTAAAGGACAGAGCTGTGTTAGAAGACTTTAAAGAGTTACATAAATATGTTATCATAAATTTAGGAAAATATACACACTTTTAAATTTCCAGTCTCCCCAAAAACCATATGATCCATGATGTTATAGGGTTACTTGTATCATGTGGGCTGGAACTGCTATTTTGTCTACTTAATACTATCCTTTTCTGCTGGTTTCTTTCTTTTCTTTTTCTTTTTCTTTCTTTTTTTTTTTTTTTGCACATGATCCAATTTCTCTTTTTCATTGCTGGCAATTTGATCTCTGGGAAGCTATCCATCTCCTTAACACAGTAGCAAAACTATACTTTAACTGATCTTCCATTTCCTTTTCCTGTGTCTAATTCCCTACTGTCATTTTTATTAGACTATTGCTTTTTTCCTGCTGACTGCTGCAGATTGATTCAAAAGAACCTTATGAATTAATTCAGAGATTTTCTACGGTTAACATTGCTTCCCTTGCCTTCTTGACCTATACAATCCCTACATCTGGATTCCTATCTTTTACTATTAATTGATAAAATATATTAGAAGTTACAATTTTACTCTTAATAGTGCCTTATGGTTACATAATCTCATTTGGCTGTTACTACAACCCAGGGGGAGGGGGGGAATAGGGCAAATACCTCCATCCCCATTTCATAAGCATGGAAACTGAGGTTCAGAGAAGTCAATTGGTTTGTCTGAGCTAATATTTAGCAACAGTCAGGAATCAACCTTCACTTTCCTGAATTTAAGCTTAGTTCTCTTTCTACGTTCCAGCATTCTTCTTTATCTTCAGTGCCAGGTACATTCCTTGAACAATCTGATTCTTCTCCTTCCATTTATCAGAACAGTAACCATGATAAGGAGTTCATCCAATTCTCTGAACTAATCAATCATCCCCTTTAGATATACTTTCAACCTTTGTCCCTTGGAAGTTAATCACTGCCAGTAAACCTGTGCCAAAAGCAAAAGAGAGTCCTTTACTACTTTATGAGTAATTTTATTGTGATGTATGAATTTTATGAATTCTAGGTTTTGACTTACAAATTATAGTCTATGGTAATATGACAGACAGATACAGAGAATAGACATCATTTATTAAGAAGTTACTATGTACTAGACACTGGCAAAGTTGGTATATTTAAACATTGAGATTCATCAGATCATCATACAGGGTTATTTCTGTTGTTATTTCCAAGTAATCCTGAATGATCTTGATGTTTAGGTGGGAGACACTTTGTTGTGAAAGAGTTCTTAACTTGATGTTTTGTTCTATTGAATCAATTTTTTTTGTAATCAACAAACAATAGGTATCATAGGATCTTATATTCTCTTAATCTTTCAATTAATTGTGAAACAGTTAATGTGTTTCATTGTTGAATATCACTTGTGAAAACCTGCTTGATTCCTATTTATATCCTCAACAAGAATATCCTCAATTTGTGCATCAAAGTCTCTCATGATGACTTTGTAAAAATTGGAGAATAGGCATATAGATCAGTAGTTATTCATATTCTCTCAGGCACATTTCTATGGTAATAATGTCTGAGCTTTTTTCCTCACACTTTTTGCATTTCCCTTTTTTCTTAAACCTTATATATTTGTTCCTCAAAACCCCTACATTCATGTCTCCTGCAGCATGGATCTCCTTTGATATACTTGATCAAACCCAGCTGCTTTTCCCATTTTTGTTTTCTTTAGTGCCATTTCCATTTCTCCTAGAAGTGCCGCAGGGAATGTGATATTGGGGCTGAGGTGTGATAGTTCCACTATTCCAGATGGAGAACATAGTTTCTTAAAATGATTTTTAGAAATTTCTTCAATTTCTCATTGTTTTGCAATCCTTTTATTTTTATCCTTAAATGACTTTGAGATGCATTTGATTAGTTGGATATCTTGCCAAGCTTCTCTCTGTTTTATAAGATAAGATTGCTCAAACTAGTAGGTTACTTCTTTATAAGATTTTTTTTTTACAGATGAATTTATATTCTAACTTGATTTTGCCTTTCATACCTCTCTCTATGGTGAGTAAGTCAAGTGTATGCTGAATAAGGCACTTTCTGAGATGTTTGATTTCTTTGTTGTAGCAATTAATTTACCCTGCTTTAACTTTTAGATGAAAATTATTATAATTGGTGTTGTCATTATTGCTGTCCATTTCCAATTTTTGCTTTTTAACAGTTTAATTATTCAGGGATAAAACTTCATTATCGTATGCTATAGCTTTACAATTTCTTTATAATTTCTACTCTTTCTTCTTTCTTATTATAAATTGTGATCTCAGTTTTGATGAGTAGATGGTCTGACCAGATACACAGACAGTTAACTCAAGGATAACCCCCATATCCATAATAAGTCATTTCTTGTGTGTCAAGAATGAGGTCAATTTTATTCTGGAGCTGGATTCTGTGAAATATTAATCTGTAAATTTTCTATAAACCAAGGACTCAAAACTCTGCCTCTGGTCATCAGCTCATAACAAAACAATGAACAAATGTGTCAAGTTTGTTCATCACCTGTCTTTCTGATTCAACACAACTGTCCTGAGCTAGTTTCTAGACTTTAAAGCATGCTATAAGTACTATGGATTTAATAAACAGGTTACCATTCCATCAGGGTCTCTCATTCAGTATTAAAAGTAAATAAAATTGACAGGGGTTGAGGGGGAGGTTGCATCTATGAAGAAGTTCAGTAGGAAGTTACCAGGGCCAAGTATAGGTTCTAACACAGCCTTACCCACCCTTGCTCTTGCTCAAAGAAATTAACTATCTAAAAAAAAAAAGCATATCACAAAACAGCCAAGTTAAAGAGGTAAATTAAATTTCTATCACAAAAGGATTCTTGGATTTACTAAAGTATTCATCATATGGCTATTTTGAATAGCATACTACTCCAATGCATTTAAAATATAATTTGATTTATAAAATTTCAACTTATGCACAAATCCATTACGTACATTGAGTTGTACCAGCTCTTCTATGAAGAAGAGTATACTATTTGCTTTAGTTTCTGACTCTTCTCATTCAAAATATGTTTCTTATAATCTGCCTCTTCAGGAAGCTAAGGAGAAGTATGAGTCACATCCTCCAAGTAGTATATAAACAAATCATTAAAAAGTAGTCAACACTCAAGCTCATGAACAGATAAGTTAGCAAAAAAAATAGAATAGCTTGCCATATATATGTATGCATGTATGTGTGTGTGTATATATATATATGGTGATAATCACATCAGAGCAGAGGTTTCTGAACTTCTAGCAAATGGAAGCTATTTTTTTTTATTTTTAGGTTAGAGGAGAAAGCAGAAAAATAACAAAGGTGTGGTGATCAGGGATATGCCCTTAGGCACTCAAATTTAGAAGGCACTGATAGTATATGTACTCCTTTCTCATGCAAGTTGAATCCACTAAGCATCTCACTAGCAAGAATAATTTTTAAAAGTAGTTATCAGATGTTACACCCCAGGTAACTTCCTTCCCACCACATTTGGGTCCTCTCCCCCAGTAGTAACCTTAAGATGTTCTGGGGTCTTTCCCCTCAGAGCTTTGTTTCTTAAGTCTGAACTCTCTCCTCTGAATTTGTCTTAAAAAGTTAATTTGAGGGTATTTTTTGTGCTTCTCCTAGAAAATCTTGTGGTGTTTGACATGAACACCAGGATTGTTAGGTCTCTGATTTTGTGAGGGGGGAGTGCTGTCCAAGAGCAGAGAGAAAGGAAGGGATATCTGTTGCAGACCTATGGGCATGCCTCCTCAACAGCCGAAATGCTGGTGAACTCATGGAAGTCTCCTGGTGTGTCCATCCCCAAATCAACGTGCCTAGTAGTAGAGAGGGCAGCAAATGGTTAGCAACATTGGGTTTCATGATTGCATAGTTTCTGATTGACTAGTTGATTAAATGACTGACCATGATTATAGTTACTTGTGATTTACAAGTTGAAACAAAACTATAAACTCCAAGGTTTCGTGAAAGTGTACACATTTAGTCTGGATAACACCAAACCATAAGACCAAACCATAGCAACATTATTGGCACTTGAGTATTTTTGGTTTATTCTTCAAACATTATTTTAGCTTTACAAAGCTATTTTCGCCGCAGATGGTTACTCCTTTCCTCCCAAGTGGCAGGCATAATATATTAGACCTTTTATGACTTTTTCTGGAGCTATTCCTAACCTTTTGTTCACACGACATATTTCTATTACCTGGATATTTGATAACCATAGTCTGTTTTTAGATGTTAATCTCTCAAGATTTCCTTTTGTTGGAGTAATTAAAGATATTTCCTCTAGAAAGTTCTTTAAGCCAATTACTGGAATATAAAATAACATATTCAAGGAGGAAGAGTAGGAAATATGGGTACTTTAGAAAGGACTCACACATTTCTATGTAGTGTACAAAACACTTTCCTCACAACTACTTTGTGGGGTAACCAGTACCGTTGTTACCATCCTTGTTTTATAAATGAGAAAAATTCAGGCTTAGTGATAGGAACACTTTCTGAAACAGGAAATTATGTGTGTGCATGCACAAGTGTGTGTATATGTATGTTTCCATGGAAATAATGAATGGCATATAGTGAGTACCACGATGCCTGCAAACTGAATCATTGTAATTTGGATTAAGAAGTCTGTGGCTGTGCTAACCAGACCCAAACCAGTTTCTGGTCCTCAGATGTTTGCAATTCTGGCAGGATGAATGGGCAATGCTGCAAACAAATATGGAGGGCATACAGCTTAGAGCTAGAGATGAGCACAGACCAATTAAGCAGGAAATATGGAACAGCTTACTTAGGAAAAATATGCTTAGAATTACTTGCATGGGCCAGAAAATAACAATAATACTATCTAGCATTTATAAAGCACTTTAAGGTTTACAAAGTGCTTTCTATTTGTTACCTCATTTGACCCTTACAAAGACCCTGTGAGGAAACTGAGCCCAACTATCTACTGTGCCATCTACCTGCCTCAATTCATAGAAGAATATGGATAGTCTTGACAGGAATCAAATGAGATCATAAGATTTAAGAGTTGGAAAGGACAGTTGAGATTATCTGTTCCAATCCCTTCATTTTATAGATGGGGAAACTGAAGCACACAGAATGGCCTGTATAATGTCACGCACATAGTAAAGGGCACAACTGGGATGTGAACATAGATTTTAATGCTCCCTTTACACTCTTTTTATGAGACTCCAAGTAATAACATTTTAAAAGCAATATGAGCATCTAAGTGGCAGATGTCAATATCTACTTTAAATAATAGTCTTTCCTGAAGAACTGGATTATATTGAATATTCTTTGGAAATACAAGGAAACAAGTTTTACAGCCTTTCTCTGCCAAGGAAGACTAATGATGGCAACTCACATTTATATGGTATTTTACAAAGTGCTTCCACCTACATTATCTTTTTTGTGAACCACAATAACCCCTTGAAGTGGACAACTGCAAGAAAATTGAGGTTCAAGAGGTAAATGCTTTGCCCAAGGTCACCTCTCTGGTAAGTGGCAGAGCCAAGACCTAACCTCAGGACATTTTATGCCATGTTTAGTGTTTTTGCCATTGTATCAAACAGCCTCACATTTTCATAGTTTCCAGCTTTATACACTAAAGCCCATCCATACTTTCTGCTGCACCTACATCTTATCACTGGACTTAGAAAAATAAAGCTGACAAATTCCTAGCTTATGCTCCCATGTCCTTCATTCAGTCTCTCCTCTCAACATCCAAAACATTACTTACCAGACTAGTTGCTACAAGGTTCTGTACAAAAACTCTGAAGTTAGAGTGTTTTTAGCTGTATTGACCAATTTTTTTTTTTTTAGAATAGTGTCATCTGGAGGAGACAGGGAAAATATGGAGAAGGGAAATAGGAAATTTAATTTGTTTTCATTCTATGAATTTGGAATTGTTTTAAAAGCACATTTTTTTTGGCTATGAAAACCAAGGTATGACAAATTTGGTCAATTCAGGAAAACTGTTTTCTTTTTTAGTATGTCATGTAATTTCTGTTAAGGCTGAAATATTTGTTTACTGGCTAGTAGAGCAAACCAGAATCTCAGAAGAACATGCAGAGGTTTAAGTATTGTCAAGAGGGACAGAAGAGAATGGGCACAGAAAAATAACTCCTGAATTCGTGTGATTTACAAGGCCACAGGATCTGTAAAGTGAGCAGGTTCAACTCCATAACCTCTGAGGTCCCTTTCAGTGCTTTGACCATATGATCTTAATAATTTTTAAAAGCAAAATGAAACAAAACAAATCTTCTCTGAACAAGACTCTGCAATGCTATGGAGAATGCTTTTAGAACTGGGCCCTTTCCAAATGCTCTCTGGGGAGGGGGGAGGTCAGCTCCCAAAACATTTGCTCTAATTTACACCTTACTCCCTACTGTTCACAAGCTGCATGCAGAATTTGTCCTAAGTCTCAGTAGGACAGCCAACCACTGATTAGAACAAGCACTCAAAGACTGGGCCTGGGAGAGCAGCAACTGGAGATCTCCCAACACCAGGGAACACTCACTGACCAAGTAAAGGGCCTTTGTAACGGCCTGTGTTTCAGACAGAACACAAGGAGGAAAGCAGAGCTCCAAAAGAAGAGAAAAAGGAAGCTGTAACTTGCTTGCTTGGGGTCCTCTTTTCAGTCTGTCATTTGAAGAATATGGCTGTCGTTTTCATTCAAGAGAGCTCTTTCAGCCAGGACACTGGCTTCCCTCTGACTACATCTTCCATGGGTTTAGAAAGTTGAGGCTACAAGATTTTACAGAAATTTTGCTCTTAATGTGTGCAGCTCCTTTTAGAATTAATGGGGATTGTGCATTGTACTTACACATATATGCCAACTTGTGGCTGTTCTTTTTCTTCTTTTCAGGGACAAACTGGTTTGTTTTTAGTTTTGAAAACCGTATCATCTTTCCTTCAAAGCTTACAAAAAGTTCTTCTAGCTGAAAATATTTCAGTTAAATTAAAAGGTGCTTTTTCATTTCTGGTTATCTATTAATAGCTTTAAATTACTGGCACAGTCCTCACTCCATATCTGTGAGTAAGGAAGAAATAAAAAACATAGTGTTATGCTATGAACTTAAATAAGCTCACAAAAATGAAAACACATCTGCAGGTTAGCAGTGAACAACTTCCTTTCATCTTGTTTTTCTGTGACTGATATACATAGACTCAAATCAGATTCAGCCCTCACATCATTTTTAAGGGCTACTAAATTATAATTCCTTTTATGGAAATCAACACAGAATGACAATGACAGTTCCTCTGGCAAATAGTGATGCTTTATATGGAAATGTACCTTTGGTCACTGTTTCTTCTAGTTATTCTGTGCATGTGTCTGTGTGTCTGTGTGTGTGTATGTGTGTGTGAGTGTGTGTGTGTATGGCCAGCAAGCCATTTAGCATTCTTAATAACTGTGTCCTATTTTGTTAAGATTGGGCCTTGTCCTCTGCTTGGGGTTGAGTACTTTAGTTACAATTACATATGGGAAGCAGAGAAGTGTCATAGACATGGTGCTGGTGTGGATGTCATGGCCTGCCTCAACCACTTTTAACGTCCTTTGCCCAAGCAGCTTTCACTTCTGCTTTAGTTAAACGTAACTGCTAGTACTGGTTCTATTACCCGTTTTTCCTTGGTTACGTTACTCAAACTGTTTGCTTATCTATGAAATAACCACCAGGTGGCACTGATAACTACTCAGTAAGAAGTCAACTCAACACACTCAACTTGACAGTTTTTGTGCGCTCCCATGCAGCAAGAATGCTGAGTCAGCTCTGGGTTCCCTACATTTGCCAAAGAGTCAACACCAGGCTACTGTCCCTCAGTTCCTTCTTTCTCTTCAGAATGGGGTTGCTCATGGTCTGTGTAGATGTGTGGAAATACCCAAACCAAATGAAATCTGGATAATCCCAGGGGTCGTGAGCTATAGTATTTCAGTTAGTGCTAGTCACACGAACTTTGCATAATTTGGCTAGTTTTCCCCAGAAATCAACCTACATGTGAGGATACTGCTGCATTCTCTTCAGCATAGAATCAATGTGAATAAACACTTGAAGTCATAAGTATCATTGAGATTTAGTCAGATAAAATCCATGACTGACATATGGCTAGGTAGATATACTTTTTTCCAAAAGAAATAGAGTGGTTAAAGGAATGAGATGGGTTAGATAGCTTTCTATATTAAGGTATAGTCATGTGAAGAAATCTAGAAATCAGAGGAGAAGCCTGATGAATAGCATTTAGGTGAAGGTCAATAGACCTAGAAATAGAAGAGATATTTTTCACTTAAGTATACTGTAGTGTATACCACCTGCATAGAAAGAAGAAATAGATGCCTGGCATAGAGTGATGATAAAGTAGTAATGGGGGACCGTAATGTCAAGAGCATTTTTACTGTCTCTGTCTTTTTGTTTCTCTCTCCAATCTCTCCCCCCATCACCACCAAAAAAAAGAAAAGAAAAGAAAAGCAGCTAACGTTTGCTCCACATGTTTTAGTGATAATTTCGTCTTTCAAAAGGTAGAGGAACAAACAAGAAGAAATTATTTTTGATCCATATTAAAAGGCTGATTGTTGGGGTAGAAATGATGGGGGTGGGGGATGAGAGGTGAGAATGGGGAAGAGATCACTGCCTCTAGGAGTTTGTGATTGAAGAGAAGAAATTCAGGCATAATATGACACAATTCCTAGATTTGGGGAAAGCATATTTTAAATATTAGTGTCAAACTCAAATAGAAACAGGGCCACTAAGCTGAGAATAAGAATCCCTCAGGTACATAATAACATTAACTATATTTTATTGCATTTTTATTTATTTTGCTAAATATTTCCCAATTATATTTTAATCTGGGTCCTCCATACTTAAAAATGCTGTGGTCTACCTGCGGGGCCCCATGTTAGAGGATTCAAGGAAAAATATGTAGACTCACATTCTACAGGGGAAGTCAGTCCAAGAAAGATGGAAAAGTTCAAGAATAAAGACACAAGGAGGGGAAGAAACGTATTATTTGTCTGAAGAGACCAATGTACATGCACATTAACCAACCCACTCAGATCTTTAAAAGATATGAGTAGATGATAAAAATAAGGTCAGGTTAACAGAAGAAAATATTACAGCATGACACAGTGCTTTTAAAAAAAAAATAGTGCCATGAGTGTTAAAATGCAAAATGAACTGAGGTTGGTGGGGGAAGCTTTTTTTTTAAAGCTGTGTTGGGAGAAAAAAGAGATCAAAAAAGAGATATGGCCTTTATTTGAATGAGATAAAGATAATTGACAGTATCATGGAGACAGAACTGCAAAATTCTTCTTTTATTCTTTTTCTCTGACAAGGAACATGATATTTGCACTGGAAATGACAGAATGAAAATGTCTAAGAGTTGATATAAAGATGAATAAGGAAATAGTAAAAAGACAATTCATTGCATTGGAGGAATTCACGTTACCTCCCCCATTATTACCTTGGCTACTGAAAAAACTGACAAGTGTGACTGCTGAGTCACTGTCATAAATATTGGAAGATTATGGAAAAGGGATAGGTACCTGGGGGGCACTGGAGCCAGTTTGAACTGTCTGGTGAGTGCAAATTGTTAAATTTTCAGTGGAAGCATTTACATCTTGGAAATCAGTAAATGCTACAAATCAAGGCTTGATATATAGTTATGTTCATTGCCTAGATTTAAGAAAGTTATGAGCAAATATTAATAATATAGAATAAATTTAATGGTCTGTCCTATATTTATCTATATCTATATGTAGGAAAGCCAGTTATTAAATAATAATAACTACATAGTACCTACTACATATCAGACACTGTGCTATGCACTTTACAAATATTTTTTCACTTGATTTTCACAACACCACCAGAAGGTAGGGGCTATTATTATTCTCATTTTACAGATGATGAAAATAAGACAGCATCACAATGCTAGTAAATGTCTGAGGTTAGAGTTGAATTTGAATTTAGGACTTCCTGACATGAAGTTCACTTCCCTATTCATTGTGCCATCTAACTGTCCGATATTTAAATTGAATATTTACCAGCATTCTCCTGGAGGTCCACATCATTAGAGAAAAGCAAATATGCTGCTTTTCAAAAAAAGGGAAAAGAATAATCTTCAAATATATAGACCGGTGAGCTTTATTTTAGTTCCTAGGAAAATTTTATAGTTGGTTATTAAAAAGATTGCTGGTAAATATCTAGAAAAAGAAGTAGTAGTTAAAGGATATCATTAATGTAAAGATGGAAATACAGACTATGTGATAATATAAAGGACTGGTTGAGTTTCTGGACTCAAAAAGGTGGTTATTAATGTCTCGATGCCATTGTGTCAGGAGGTCTCTGGTAGAAAGCTCCAAAGAGAAATGCTTGGCTCTGTGATACTTAACATTTTTATCAATAATTTAGTTAAAGGCATAGATGACATGCTCATCAAACTTGCAAGTGATAAAACTAGAAGACATCGCTAATATACTAGATGATAGAGTTAGGATCCAGGAAGATTTTTGACAGGCCAGAACATTGAGCTGAATCTGACAAAATGAAATTAAATGGCAATAAATGTAAGGTCTTAAACTTGGGACAAAGAGTCAATTTCACAAGTACAAAATGGATGAGGCAGGATTAGATGGCAATTTGTCTGAAAAAGACAGGAAGCTCTATATGACTCAGCAGTAGGCATGTGAAACTATTAGGGAACAATGCCTGGCAGAGACTACATACCATGCCCACATGCCCATCAGTACGCATGTCACATGAGACCAAGGGGCCCAGGTCTAGTGTAAGGTGCACATTGTCATCGAAAGAAGACATGAGCATCTTGATGCACCGTAAGTGTGAATTGCCTCTGCATCCATATGCTCTTATAGTACATGTTACTCACAGTTGCATTGTTCAACATATGTTCTCCAAGTTTGTCTATTCACTGATCCTATGTGGATTTGTATTAAAATGTGCCCCAGGTTTATAGGGAGACATTTTCTATTGCTACTTTTCTTACTATACTGGTTCATTAAATGCCTTTGCTTTGAAGTAACTGCATCTTCTGGCTACAGTTAGCAAAAGCCAACACTTTCTGTTGCTGCTTTTCTTACTATACTATTTTATTAAATGTCTTTGATTGGAACTAACTGTATCCTCTGGCTATAGTTAATAAAAGCCAACACGGGTTCATAAACCAAGTTTCTAAGTAGTTACACAGAATACTTCGAACCTGAGCTATGTTTCCTGAGTGACCTGCATGTGAATGGGGGTTTCTTAGGAGGGCTTTCCATATCCATTAATGCTCAGAGTCTGAAGGTGCAAAGAACAATTATTTTACCAAAAGAGTATTGACTGTTGGGTAAAAGCAACCCACAAGGCTACTGCTGCTGCTAACAATAATAATAAATAGCATTTTGTAGCACTTTATAAATATGATTTCGTTTTTATCCTCATAACAAACATGGAAAATAGGTGCTATCATCTCCATTTTCAGGTAAGGCAACTGAGGCAGACAGACGTTAAATGACTTGCTCATGGTCACACAGCTAGTAAGCTTCTGAGGCTGGAGTTGAATTCGGGTCTTCATGATGCCTCTGCTGCACCACCAAGCTGTCTCTGGGATCAAAGCATCCTGCACAGAGTTTCCATAGGGATCCCAGAAGCTCCTTACTCAAGCCTTTTAGAATGGTCCTTTTTTACTCTTTGGCTAAACGGCCCAAAGCTGTTTCCCATCAATCCACCTGGTAGCAAAATTAACTCAGTCTGCCCCAGACTGCAGAGCACTAGCTCACAACAGCCCTGGGTTGATGGTGTAAGGGTTGGGGCATTAACTCTAGCTCCTCTGGAGCTTGATATTCCATCTTATGAGAGAGGGGACCCCCTAGTTGCTACATTCCTATGTACCAACCCTAGCATTACAAACTTCCTCTTAATTTCCATAATCCCTTTCATGATCGACCTTATCTAAACTCTTGTCACTGAAGACTTAGATAATCCCAGCTACCTTTTATTTGGGCTCTCCTCCTTTGGTTTGTTCCCTTTTCCACCCTAACCTATATTCAGTCAGAATCATCTTCCTAAGGAACATTTACTCCACGTTTTCCTGTTACTGAAAGACCTACAACTCTTTATTCCTATAGTGTTATGTCTAAATTCTTCAACTTACAATTTAAGATCCTTTCTATCTTGTCATTAAGTATGATGCACTGTATGTAAAACTTCTGGGAGACATCGTGCTTCGTGCTGTCACTGCAGTAATCAGAAGCAGCAAGGTAGAGTTGAAAACATATTGTAGTTTCAGTGAAGAGAGAGCCAGTTTTCATGCCTTGTCTTTGGTATGAAACAACAACAGATCATATTTATTTAGTGCTTTAAGCCCTTTACACACACATATAACACTTCCTCTAGGTTATTGCCCCAATTTGGACTTGAATTCACAGCCACCAGAGGGTGGCTATTATTTTGAGTTGTAGCGGTAATCAGATGGATCTGTACTGAAATTTTTGCTCATAGGCCTACTAGTATGCTTTCCCTTAAGAGTCAACCAGTAGACACAACTCTTCAAAAAGCCATTTACTAAGATGAAATAGTAAAAATACAGTAGCTATAAAACATTCTCCACCTCCTACCACCACCCCCATCCATGAGAAGAGTAGGTACAAACTTACAGGACAATGATAATGAGGCACACATACATAGGCCACGTATGACAGAAGTTACTCTGTACTCTGGTACTGCCAGGTCTTGAAGGCATTCTTTTCTTTACAATACTCCTTACAAAGGCACAGCAAGGTGGTGCAGTGGATAGAGTACTGGGTTTGGAATCAGGAAGACTATCTCCATGAGTTCAAATCTGGCCTCAGACACTCACTAGCTGGGTGACCCTGGGCAAGTCACTTAACCCTATTTGCCTCAGTTTTCTCATCTGCAAAATGAGCTGGAGAAGGAAATGGCAAACCAGTCCAGTATCTTTGCCAAGGAAAGTCCAAAAAAGGGGTCACATGAGTCAGACATGACTGAAACAACTAAACAACAGCTCATTATAAAACTCTTTCCTGGACGTAGTATTTGATGGGTTGTTCAGCTGGGCCTCTATGGTCTGTCCCTCACAGGGAATTGTATTTCTCTTTAGTCTACAGCTGCTCTCTTTTCTGATGCAAGGAGGTCATGATCCTTGAAGCTATTTCTGACCTCTAGTGACAGCCTCTCTGTATCTGCATCTGTCTGGAGTTTGTGTTTCCATTCTCTCGACTGTGCTTTGAACTCTATGGAGCTGTCTCTACAATTGCTGGAGTCAGATCGACAGATAGATAATAGATATATACAGACATACATGTGTATGTATAAATACACACATGTACATATATACGTATATATTCTTCATTTATCACAAGTACTCACCTTAACTACATCCTGGTAAGCTAATAAATCCCTTACTGCTTAAAGCAGTAGGATGTGGCTAGAGCAGACTATACTAGTGACTAAGTTGACTTTAAATAAACCTGTATTGTTTATTAAAGTTATTGTGACCATCTGTGTGTGAATGAATACACGACCTTGTATTTGCCTGGGAAACTGGATGTCTTCTTATTAATTTTTTTTGATGCATAAAAGTATGCTCTCTCATTGCCAAACCTTTAGGCTCTTTCATGTAATTAAAACCATGTATTTCCTGAAGAAAAAAAAGAACTGACGAATAATCAACAACTAGTGAACCCTCTCAAATCACTGACCAGTTTTTACCTCAAAGAAATTACACTCCAAACAGCATCTCTACAGTGGGTAACAGGATGAGTAAACGAATGAGCCTGGAAACATATATTGAAGGGCTCTAGTTTCAAACTTAGCCAGATCAATCAGTGAATGAGATTGAGTCCAAGGATTATTTCAGGAAAATCTCTTTGTTCAAATCCTGAGGTTAGTCAAAACATCCCATAGGATTGCAAAAGATAAACTGCTACTCAATTTAACCTGCTGGTTCAGTGAATTTTTAAGAAAATTAGGCACCAAAATGATATCAGGAAAAGTTAGCATTTATATAGCACTTCAAGGTTGGCATCATACTTTACAAATATCTCATTTGATCCTCGCAATAATACTAGGAAGAAAGTGCTATTACCCCCATTTTACAGTCAAGGAAATTAAGGCAGACAGAGTTCAGGTGACTTACCCAGGGTCACAGAGCTAGTAAATGTCTGAGAATGCAATTGAATGCAGATCATTGTCTCCACGTCCAGTCTCAATCCACTATTACTAATAACAGCAGCAATTATAGTGATAATGGAAGCATAATAGCATAATTATTAAAACTTATCATATGGTTATTTCTATCTGAACTCCATTGAAACAGTAAGATGCATAGTTAATAAGGATGATGATAGTGATGATGGTGATGAGGATAAGGATGATGATGACAAAGAAGAAAAAGAAGATGATAAATCATATTGGTAGGAGGCTTACAAACAAACAGCCATATTTAACACTAATTTAAGCTTCTGACATATAATAAGATATAGCATTAAGTTTAGGTGCAGAATGGCCTATATGATTATGTCAGCGTCAATAATGGAACTGAAAAGTTCTCAATCTTTGTGTTTCCTGCATGTTAATTTGTTCATCTAATTTGCTAATTTGTTGAGCTGTTAATTTTCTGGTGAGTGGTAGATAGAGATAGATTTTAATTCCATTAGACAGGTGCTAAAAGTCAACTTTTGGAAGAAACATTATAACACTAAAATTTACATGGAACTTTAATTTTTACTAAGTACTTTGCTCACAATATCCTACAAAGGTGTGTAATGCCAACATTATTATTTCTAACATTCTAGAGAGGTGACTAGATGATTCAGGAGATAGATTGATAGTCCTGGAGTCAGGAAGACCTGAGTACGATTATGGCCTCAGTTACTGGCTGTATGACCCTGGGCAAATCACTTAACTTTTGTCTTACTCAATTTCCTCATCTGTAAAATGAGGATAATAAAGCACCTATCTCCCAAGCTTGTTCTGAGGATCAAATGAGATAATATTTTCTAAAGCACTTAGCAGAATGCTTGGCACATAGTAGGCACTTAAAATGCTTATTTTGGGGCAGCTAGGTGGGGCAGTGGCTAGAGCTCCAGCCTTGGAGTCAGGAGGACCTGAGTTCAAATCTGGCCTCAGACACTTGATACTTACTAACAGTGTGACCCTGGACAAGTCACTTAACCCCAATTGCTTCACTAAAAAAAATGCTTGTTTCCTTCCTGCTGTTTACAGATTATGAAACTGAAAGCATAAAACAGTTAAAGTAATATTCCTAGTACCATGCAGGTGCTGGCACTGAGACTTTAACCCAGGACTTTGGACTCTTAAAAGCTGTGTTCTTTCTACAATATCACATGGTCATCATAAGAACTCTATCACCTCTTGAGGAGACATATCTACCTGATCCTGAGACTAAGGTGCCAAATATCCCTGGTTACTTCAACCGGAAAGATAGTTTTTGTGTTGTGCTTTGTCATCAGTCAGTGGTGATCAAGGTTTGAGTTACTGTTGATCTTATATGTAATTAGAGGCTTGGTGCCCTAAAAGTTAACTACAAGCCTAAGTCTCAGGATTACAAATGTCAACTTTAGGTCTTCCAACTCCTCAAAAAAGACATAACATATTCCGCACCTTTGGTTCTTCTATTTACAAACTGAAATTGCTATTGGAAAACAAACTACCTTAATAGACTAATGATCTTGTATGCAACATCAACACAATTATGAGGCACTTAGTGGATATAAAGTATTGTCTATATTAGGGATTCCGAAACTTTTCCCACTCATGACCCCTTTCCTCCTTTTGGCAGCGTGGTCTGAGGGTGTGCACAGTGCAAACTGCACATGCTTTGTTTTCAGAACGAAGGCTGCAGTGAGGTTGAGTGATGCAACACCAACAAGCACTGCCAGAAGCACCTCGGATTCATTATGCGTTTGATTTTTAATTAATTTTTGGTCGTTACAGGTTCAGAAACCTTTTATTATTGCCAAATTTTTTGTGACCCCATGTAGGGTTGTGACTCACAGTCTAAGAAGCACTGATATATGACAGCCATCTTTTTAGGCTGGCCTTTTCCTATTAGTTAATACTTTTGTCACATTAGCAACTTTCATGATTTACTATTTGAAATATAAAATTTTATTATAAAATACTATCAATATGTGCTAAAAGAACACATTTTCACAAAGTCTATAAAATGAACCGTGCAAATGCCTGCATACACACTATGTAGAGTGGATGCCAAAATGGCAGTCTGTGTTGTGGACCTTGGCCTATAGCCTACAGCTCTCTGTGGGCCTAATGAATGGTCCAGGAAATACCTTATTCAGGAGAAGTTAATGCCCCCTTTCTTCAGGCTGTCACTCTTATGGCCAAACCCAAGCCACTTTCAAAGGCCTATGGACCAATATGTGTTGGGTGTACTTTGAGTGAAGAAATGAAGATCGTTGGCTGTGTGTGGCACTCCAGGAGAAGAAAATACTGTTGAAGCTCTGACCACCCAGAATAACAAGAGGCTTTTAATACATTCTAATTATAACAAAAATGGCTTTATTAACTATGGGGAAGGAGAAAATAAAGGAGGGTAGATGCAATGCTAATACTGAATTATGTAGAAAAAGCAGCTCCTATAGCTTCTGTTTTCTCAACCAAGATATGGAAGGACTAAAACAAAAATGGTTTATGGAGAAACAGAAGTCACAAGTGAAGATAGTGTAAGAAAGCACCTAGCAATCCTCAGTAACTTTGAGTCACTTGACCCAGGTGAACTATATCCCAAGGTATCAGAATAATTTATAAATATGGTTATTGAACTACAGTTGCCCATCTTTAAGGAACTGTAATGAATGAATTTGATTGGCAAAATCTCTTGTGATGTTCTAGTGCCAAAGATGGAAAGATATGGGTCATGAGGTAGTATAAATAAGATTTGGAATGGCTAATTGTCTAGATATCTAATATGTTCAATGCTAACATCAACATCCAAAAAGATCTCAACAGGCTAAAGTAATGGTTGACAAATTTTTTGAACATGAGAACCCCTTTATATCATCAAAAATTTCAGAGACTCCTACAGGATAGTAGTATGTAATGACTGAGAATCTACATAGTAGCAAAATGACAAAGATTCATGCACATACAGTTTTTCCAATCCCTTATAGTTTTTCCATGGCTTTCCAAAGGGTCTATGGTACACAGGTTGGGAACCACTTGGCTAGAATAATGGACCAAATTTAATCAGGCAATAAAAAATTTAATAAAGATGAATTCAAAGTCTTACATGTAGGTTAAAAAATCAACCTTAAAAGTACAAGATGGGGAGGCATAACTAGACTTGTTTGTGTTTAAAAAGACTTGGTGTTTTTTTTTTAAACTATAAGCTCAATATGACTCGAGTGTAATATGGCAACTAAATGAGTCAATATTATTCTAGATTGTACTCAGAAATGCAAAGAGAAATGATAGTTTCATTGTACTCTGCTTTGGTGAGACCTCAGAGGTTTGTATTCATTTCTGAGTGTCACATTTTAGGAAGGATATTGTAAGCTAAAATATCTGGAACTGGATGAGAGGAAGATGAGAAGACTTGAGAACATACCATAAGAAGACCATTTGAAAGGACTTCGGATATTTTAGCCTGGATCAATCAATCAATCAATAAACATTTATTAAGCTCTTACTAGGTGCAGGCACTGTGCTAAGCACTGGGGATACAAAAAAAATAGGCAAAAGATAGTTCTTTCCATTGAGGACCTTACAATTTAATTGAGAAGACACATGCAAGCAAATATATACAAAGCAAACTATATGTAGGACATTAAGAAAATATTTAAAAGAGAGAAAGCAGTGGAATTAAGAGGGGTTAGGGATGGCTTTTTGTTGAAGATGGGAGAAACCTGGAGAAAAGAAGACTTAAGGGGAAAGTGATAATAACAACTGCCATTCATTTAGCTCTTTATGAACATCTCATTTAGTCTTCACAACAACCCTATGAAATAGGTACTACAGATATAATAACATATATTTCACAGATAAGGAAACTGATCAATCTGATCATAGTTTGAAATGAAAGCAGTGAGGGGTGCATGCAAAGGTACAGGTGCAGTGGCCAGGCAGCTAACAAGAAGATGGCCAATAAGTAAGAGGTAGACCTAAGCATGGTTGAATCCTGCCTAAAATAGTGGGCCAGGTGAGACCACGAGTGAAATTTGTGGAGCTGAAAGATCTGAAACCTACAAGGTATAATCTCTAGCCAGATGGAGAAAAGATGGTTGGGGTTGTTCACTTGTTATGGATATTGTAGAAGGGATTTAGGGACAAATATGACTGGGATTACACATCTCTAAGTGAACCATCTAGTGGACAGCTAGGTGGTGCAGTGAATAGAACACTGAGCCTGGACTCAGGAAGACCTGAGTTCAAATCTGACCTCAGCCACTTACTAACTGTGTGACCCTGGACAAGTCACTTAATCCTGTTTGCCTCAATTTCCTCATCTGGGAAAGGAAATAGCAAACCACTCCAGGCTCATTTCCAAAAAAACCCCAAATCGGGGTAATGAAGAGTTGTACATGACTTAAATGACTGAACAGCAAGAACAACAACAAAAGTAAATCATTCTGGGATTCAGTGATTAGAGACAGGTGAATCTCTGAATTTTGAAAACAGAAAGAAAGTGAATACTTTAAAACCCAAGATTATAAAATTGCCATGGATTTCTGACAAAATTATTGAACAAACTATTAAGAGATGGGTTGTGATTGCTTGGAATGGAAAGAGATGATCCTTGCAAGTCTGCCTGTGTTCACTGAAAACAAGTTACACTAGACTATAATACCTCTTTGACAGTTGTTATTCTGGTAGGTCAAAGCAGATAGATGGCACAGTGGATAAAGAGCTGGGCTTGTAATCAGGAAGATTCATCTTCATTAGTTCAAATCTAGCCTCAGACACATACCAACTATGTGACCCTGGGCAAGTCACTTAATATACTGGTAGTTCAAAGGAATATTACAGATACAGTTAATTTAGTTTGCAACAAGAAATTTGGCAAAGTCTCTCACTGTATCTGCATGGAGAAGATGAAGAATGGAGTTAGAACTGATTTAAAATTAGAGTCACTGTTGATAGATTGATATCAACATTGAAGAAGTTATCTAGTGTAATATTCTAAGATTTAGTTCTTGAACTTATTTTGATCATCATTTTAATCAATGATTGTATAAAGACATCCTTATCAAATTTGCAAATCTCACCAAGTTGATACATTAGGTAATCAATTTGAGTTGATACATATCTCAAAAGACTTGGACGGTGGATTAAAAAAAAAAAAAGCAAAAGTTTTAAGGGTTGCATTTTTTTTGACTACTTCTAGAATACATTGGCATTTTGATATATGACCACCCTCCTTTTTTCATTGGTGAGTTCCTCATGAAAACTATTTTGTGGAAGGGCCTCCCAGTTCTACTCCTGAACTTTTAGACTTCAAAACTAATTCTTCTCTCTCCAACCCACTCACATACAGAGATACCTCCTTCTTTCTCTCCTCCCTGCCTTCCTCTTTCTTATCTGTGAGGAAATTTTCTCTAGTGAGGCAGATCAGCAACTAAGCAGCTCTGCAACTTAAAATAGTAGAGACTTACCTGGGACACTAAGTGTTTAAGTGACTTGCCTAGAGACACACAGCCACAATATGTTAGAGATGTGACTTAAGCCCAGGTCTTCCTTATTCAGAAACTGTCTTTCTCCATTATACCATGGATCTGAAAGTTAAAAGGGAGAAATATTAAGTCCTGAACTTCCATTAATTTAAAAAAAAATAAAAAAGCAATTAATACAAAATAAAATAGAAATGTAAAATAAATAAATTTATTATAAATAAAATTTAAAATAAATAAAATCAAATAGAAAGCAATTAATAGAAAAAAAGGACCTAGAAAATTTAGAGGACTGAAAACTCAATATGAGTCAATAATGTGATGTGACAACCAAAAAATTTCATGTGATTTTAAGTTAAATTAATAGACAACTAGAGTCATTATTCACTATCTCATTGGGGCATGACAGTAACTAGTTTCTTGAAGGCCGTATAACAGAGCATTAGTCCTGTTATCACCTGATAAATGGGAAAGGCTTTGAATATGGGGTTTGTGACAGATCATATATCTGTCCTCTGAGAACCAGTCTAGTTAAGAAAGGATAATCACTAGGTGATGACATATGAATACATGTATATATTTGGTGACGGCAATTCATAAAGATGGTTTATTAAGGCACAGAAAGATTATGAATAAAGTAATGAAACCACAGATCCTTTAAGAATCAAAATAAACTTGACTTCTGGGGCAGAGTCAAGATAATGGAGAAGAGGAAGCTCTCAGCCAAGCTCTCCTAACATTCCTGTCCAAACAACTTTGAAATGATGTCTCAAATTGAATTCTGGAGCCAACAAAAGGTCAGGGTGAGAAATTCTTCCAGCCAAAGACAACTTAGGAGTTTGGAAAGAGAGATCTGTGGCATGAAGGTAGAGGCTGGTGCAGAGCCCATGAGGATGAAACACCAGTGGTGGGACTAGGTGGTGGCATCAAAAGTAGCAGAAACTTCAAGAGTGTTTGAGGCAAAGATGATGAGGGGATCTGCCAATTAGTCAGAAAGAGATTACAGGGGACCCCTGTGCTAGCATTGAATGGAGGACCAGACCAGTTTGGCAACTCCATTGCCTATACCAACTTCTGGGTCATAGTTCAAGGACAGAGAGGAACACTTTCAATCAAGAGAAAGTGAGAGCCCTAAGGAGCAGTATTACTTTTGGTTAAGGGGATCAGGGAACCTGAGGAACAATATCACTCCCAGTCCCAAGGGAGCAGGGGTCCTGAGGAGCAGCATCACTTCTGCTCCCAAGGGATCAGAGATCCCTCCTGAGTAAGGACCAGAGTGTGGACCAGAAGTGCAATGACCACACCTCTCCCCAGATCACGCCACCTTGGAGGCACTGAAAGGTTCCAAACCCCCATAACTAGCTCTGAGAACAGTAGTGTAAAAAAGCCTGAAGCTTGAAACAGTGCCCCTCCTTGAGCCAAACTGGGAGCAGAGTCCAACATTAACATAAAGTTAAAAAACAGAGCATAACCTACCCAGAAAAATTCCATATATTCCTTCCAAGGGAAAATGGATATTTAATTAAATAGAGGAATTTCAAGTATTCCTGATGAAAATACCAGAACTGATTAGAAAATTTGGTTTCAAATAGAAGACTCAAGAGAAGCCTTAGGAGGTAAACATAAAAGAGAAATCATAAAAGATTTCTAAGCTGCATGTAACATCTAAGAGCTTTATCATTATTATGGAAGTGAGGAGGATTCTACATAAAAAGACAGCATGGTCCGAGTTGTTTATATTGGGATGATGTAAAAAAAAATGAAGATGTGAGAAAGAGGGCCTTAGGAGAAGAGGAAAGGGAGAGGAAAAATGAGGCAGATTATCTCACAAAGAAGATATACACAAGGAAGAGTTTTTACAGTGGAAAGGAAAATGGTTAAAAGTGCAGGCAATGCTTGAATTTCACTCACATCTAAAATGGTGCAAAGAGGGAAAAATATATACATACTTTAGTTGGTGATTAAAATCAATCTTACCCAACAGAGAAATAAGAGAAGAAAGAAAAGGTGAAGTGATTAAAAAGGAGGGTGGATAAAGGAAAGCAATGGTCAGAATTGAAACAGAGGATGGACAGGATAGAGAGACAGACAGAGAGAGAGAGAGAGACAGAGAGACACACAGAGAGAGTAGACTTGAGGGAAATGCATAGTTAATAATCATAACTGTGAAAATGAATGAGATTAAATCACTCATAAAATAAAAGTGGACAGTAGAATAAATTAAAAATCAGAATCTAACAATATATTGTTTTCAAGAAACACACTTGAAACAGAGATATACGCACACTGAGTTAAAGTAAAGGATTCTGCTCTGCAGAATCTGTTATGTTTCAGCTGAAGCCAAAAAGGCAGAGGTAGCAATCATGATCTCAGATAAAGCAAAAACAAAAATAGACCTTATTTAAAGGGATAAGAAAGGAAACTACATCTTGCTAAAAGGTACTACAGATAATGAAGTAATATCTATACTAAACCAAATGGCATAGCACCCAAATTCTTAAAGGAAAAGTTAAATGAATTACAGGAGGAAATAGACAGTAAAGTTATATGAGTAGGGGACATCAACTCTCTCCTTTCAGAGCTAGATAAATGTAACCATAAAACAAATAAGGAAGGAATTGAGGAGGTGAATAGGATCTTAGAAAAATTAGATATGCTAGAAATATGGAGAAAATTGAATGGGAATAGAAAGGAGTATAGTTTTTTCTCAGCTTACGAATGGAACCTTCACAAAACTGACAATGTATTGGGAAATAAAAACCTCACAACCAATTGCAGAAAAGCAGAACTATCAAATGCACCCTTTTCAGACCACAATTCAATAAAAATCATATTCAACAAAGGGTTATGGAAGCGTAGATTAAAAACTAAGTGGAAGCTAAATGATCTCCTAAAGAATGAGTGGGACAAAGAACAAATCATAGAAACAATCAATAATTTCATTTAAGATAATGACAAGTGAGACAACATAACAAAATTTGTGGGATGCAGCCAAAGTAGTACATAGGGGAAAATTTATATCTTTAAACATGTACATTTATAAAAGAGAGAAAGAGCAGATCAATGAATTGTGCATGCAACAAAAAACCCCCCTAGAAAATGGACAGATTAAAAATTGCCAATTAAACACCAAAAAGAAAATACTAAAAATCAAAGAAGAGACTAATGAAATTGAAAGTAAAAAAAATGGAAAAAACTAGGAGCTGGCTTTATGAAAAAAAAATAGATAAACCATCAGATAATTTCATTTAAAAAAAAGAAAATCAAATTACCCGTGTCAAAAAATGAAAAGGGTGAATGGACCACCATTAAAGGCAAAATTAAAGCAATTATTCGGAGTTATGTTGCCCAATTATATGCAAGTAAAATTGACAATGTAAGTAAAATAGATGAATATTTACAGAACTATAAGCTGCCCAGATTAACAGAAGAGGAAATAACCCTATTTTAGAAAAAGAAACTGAATAAGCCACAAGTGAACTCCTGAAGAAAAAATCCCTGGGACCATGGATTTACAAGTGAATTTTACCAAACATTTAAGGAACGATTACTCTCAGCACTCTATAAAGCTATTCTTTATAAAGAATCCTACTAAATTTCTTTTATGACACAAATATAATTTTTCTACCTAAACCAAGGAGAGCAAAAACAGAAAGAAATCTATAGACCAATTTCTTTAATGACTATCAATACAAAATATTTAAATAAATTACTAACAAGGAAATGACAGCAATATATAACAAAGACCATAAATTATGACCAAGTGGGATTGATACAAGGAATGCAAGTATGATTCAATATTAGGAACACTTTCAACATAATTGACCATATCAATAACAAAAACACCAAAAATCATACAATTTTATCAGTAGACACAGAAAAAAGCTTTTGAAGAAATATAATACCCTTCCTATTTAAAAAAAAAACACTAGAAAGCATAGAGTTCAATGGAACCTTTGTTAAAATGAAAAATAGCGTCTATCTAAAACCATCAGCAAGCATTATCTACAACAGGGATAAATTTGAAGCCTTCCCACTAAGATCAGAGGTGAAGCAAGGATGCTCATTATCACCACTGTTATTCAATACTGTTATAAAAATCTTGCTGTAGCAGTAAGACAAGAAAAAAGAAATAGGTAATGAGGGAACAAAACTATCACTCTTTGCAGTGATGATATGATGATGTACTTGGAAAACACCAGAGAATCAGCTAAAATCTAGTTTAAACATACAACTTTAGCAAAGTTGTAAGATATAAAATAAACCCATATAAATCATTAATATCTTCATATGTTACCAACAAAGTCCAGTAGGAAGAGAAGGAAAGAAACAATCACTGTAGATAATATAAAATACTGGGAGTCTACCTGCTAAGACAAACTTAGAAACTATATGAATACAATTACCAAATACTTTTCACACAAATAAAGGCAGTTCTAAACAATTGGAGGAATTTCAGTGCTCATGGGTAGGATAAGCCGATATAATAAAAATTAGAATTTTATGTTAACTTACTTATTCAGTGTCATACCAATCAAACTCCTAAATAATTATTTTATAGAGCTAGAAAAAATCATAACAAAATTCAACTGGAAGAACAAAAGGGCAAGAATATTGAGGGAATCAATGAAAAAAATTGGAAGGAATGTAATGGTATCAGATTTCAAACTCTCTTACAAAATGATAATCATCAGAATAATCTTATACTGGAGAAAGAAATAGGGTGATGGATCAGTGGAATAGATTAGGTAACATGATACATAGAAGTAAAATGACTATAGTAATTTAGTGCTTGATAAACCCAAAGGTCCAAGTTTTTGGGGTAAGAACTCACCATTTGACAAAAATTTCTGGGAAAATTGGAAAGCACTTTGGCAGAAACTAGGCATAGACCAACATCTTACTCTACATACCAAGATAAGATCAAAGTGGATAAATGGTGTAGACATAAAGTAATATCATATTTTATACATAAAAGAAGATCATAAGTAAGTGGGGGCAGCTAGGTGGCACAGTGGATAGAGCACCGGTCCTGGAGTCAGGAGGACCTGAGTTCAAATCCAGCCTCAGACACAGAACACTTACTAGCTGTGTGACCCTGGGCAAATTGCTTAACCCCATGGCCTAGCACCCCACCCCCCCCCCAAAAAAAAGTAAGTTAGTGGAGCATGGAAAATTTACCCATCAAATCTATGGATAAGGGAAGAAAACGATAGAGAGCATCATGGGAAGTAAAATAGATAATTTTGTTTAGATGAAATTAAAAAGCCTTTGCACAATGCTAATGCAGCCAAAATTAGAAGGAAAACAGAAAATTGGGGAAAATTTTTTTACAGCAAGTTTCTTTGATAAAGGTCTCTCTCTCAAATATATACAGGACTAAGTCAAATTTATAAAAATCAGAGCCACTCCCCAGGTGATAAATGGTCAAAGGATGTGAACAGGCAGTTTTCAGAAGACAAAATCAAAGCTATCAATAGTCATATAAAAATGTGCTCTAAATCATTACTGGTTAGAGAATTGCAAATTAAAACAACTCTGAGGTACCACCTCATAACCAACAGATTAGCTAGCATGACCAAAAAGGAAAATGGCAAATGCTGGAGGGGATGTGGAAAAAATGAAAAGAGCTGCAAATTAGAATAGTTATTCTGGAGAACAAGTTGGAACTATCCCCAAAGGGCTATAAAACTGTTCATACCCCTTGACCCAGCAATAGCACTACTAGATCTGTATCCCAAAGAAATCAAAGAAGAGGAAAGAGGAACTTCTGTACAAAAATATTTATAGTAACTCTTTTTTGTGGTGGCTAAGAATTGGAAACCAAGGGGATTCCCATCATTTGAGGAATGACTGGACAAGTTATGGTATATGATTATGATGGAGCACTATTTAGCTATAAGAAATTACAAGCAGGATAGTTTCAGAAAAACCTGGGAAGACTTATATAAACTTATGCAAAGTGAAGTGAGCAGAACTAGGACAGCATTGTACACAGTAACAGCACCATTATAAGGATGATCAACTGTGAAAGACTTAGTTACTCTGATCAAGTTAATGGTCCAAGACAATTTCAAAGAATGCATGATGAATTATGCTATCTTCCTCTAGAGAATGAGCTGATAAATGCTAAATGCAGATTGAAGCTTTTTTTTTACTGGTCTTTTTTTTTTTTTAGTAAATATTAGCTAATATAGAACTATGTTTTGCATGATTTCAAATGTATAATCAATATCAAATTGTTTTCTCAAGAAGGCAGGAGTTGGTGATGGGGAGAAAATGTGGAACTCAAAATTAAAGAAAATACAAATGTTTATTTTTTGCATGTAATTGGGAAATATTTAATGAAATAAAATTATCTTTTAAAAAAGAACAAAAAAAACTTGTCATCAAAAACTAGAAATGATAAATCCTGCTGGACTCTTCTCTTTCAGAGTGTTTCTGGATTATTACATCCAGGTACAGAGAATTAGGGATCAACATGTAGACTGAGATTTCAAGAAATTAGAATGAGTTTAGAAGTGAGTAACAGAATGGAGAAGGGATGTGAAAACTAGGAACGTTTTGGCACATAGTTTAGGAACTAGGGATGTTTAGGCAAGAAAAAAATGACTTCATGGTGACATAATAGTTGTCTTCAAACATATGATAAGAGGCTTTTATGTGGAAGAAAGATTAAACTTGTGCTTGGCTCCAGTGTGCAAAACTAGGACCTTTAGGTAGAAGTGACAAGGAAGCATATTTTGACATATGATATATCATTTCATATGAAATTATGTGATATAAAATGGCATGATATGATGTAATATGATACAATATAATATGATACAATATATGACATGTCATCACACATCTATATCTGTATCACATGTATTTGTATCTTAATCTAATATGTCTATATATACATATATATGTATCTGTGTCACTTCCACCCATAGATCCTAATCCTGCACACTGATGAATACACATGCATACACACACACCAACACATACACACACACACACCCATGGTATTCAGTAAGCACCTACTATGTGCCAGACACTGTGCTAAATTTGGGAGATACAAGGAAGTAAAAGATAGCCCTTGTCCTTGAAGAACTTGCATTATAACATCTGTACGTATATACTTGTGTATGAATGCTAAAGGACATACCGCATTAATAAATTAACTCTTCTGAAAATTTTCCAAATAATGATAGATAGTTATGGGAAGTACTCTTTCCAAAGCACAGAGAAGTAAAGGAAAGTAAAACCAAGTTAAAGAAAGTTTGGCAAGATACAAAGCTAAGCAAAGTCGAACTAAAAGTCTTTGAGGTTAACATAGAAAGAGACTATGAACAGGACAAAAATGAAAAAAAAAAGGATTTGTGAAAGCTTTTTCAACAAACTTTTTTCCACCAAAGATAGTGGAACTACCCCACTTGCACCCTGAAGAGCTGATTAAGAAGGTAGAAAGGTGCTAGAGAGAACAAAAGACAGGAACAAACAAAACAGTTGGATCGGATTAATATATCTGGAGGAGATCCATGATAAAGGTGATACAATTATGAGGGATGACTTAAGGGCCCAATGTGCAAGTTATCTGAATTAATTGTATTAACATCATGGAACAAATCTTAGACTTTATTTTTAAAAAAAAGATGCCTGAAAGACATCAGTAGGTGCCGACCCATATGTCTACTGTCCCATCCATACAAAATCTTTATGATAGTCATTTATATGCAAATTGAGAACATCCTTAATAAGGGTATTAATAAGGAACAATCAGGCTTTCACAATCCACTTTAAGTTTTACACCCTTCTCACAAATGCCTGAAAGATGTAAAGAATATAAGATCTCTTTGTGTTTATTTATCATGAAAAATATTTAATTAAGTAGAACAAAATAAAGCTTTTTCAGGGACTTCTACAGCAAGAGTTCTTCATCCAGGAATCCTTGGAAGATGTAACCATAGAAATCAATCTGTTCAATGATCTTCTGATGACATATATCAAGCCAGGCATAAAACAGGTTGTTGTATGCTTGCCAAAAATATTTGTCTGTGATGGAGAGGATGTAATGCATAATTCAGTTCAAAGAGGAATTGTCTTCAATATGTTCTTATTTTTGAGGACATTGTGTTCATTACATTGAACACCATGATATTATCAAGCTTCCAACTTAGCAAAGTGACCACTTGTCTCTTATCTGATACACTCTATTCCTCCCAGTATGGAGATGCTCCCACTGTTGCTGCTATTTCTGCTGCTGCTACTTTTGTTGATGATAACTATTTCATTAATATTCTAAGGTTTAAAGTGTGATTGATATACATTACCTCATTTGAACTTTACAGCAAGCATGTGAGATAAGCACTATAGGTACATTTACTTTTTTTTGTTTTAATTTTAATTTATAAAACAAAACAAGTATTTCCATAACATAGCATAAGAAAAAAAGATTGCACGCAAAATTACTAATCTGTTATGTATAACTTGTTATTGCTTTTAAATATATAATAAAGATATTGTGTAATTTTTAATTACACCCTAGAGATGGCTACTATTAGACAAAATATGTATGTGTATACATATGTGCATATACATACATATATGTAAAATCATTATATACATATTTCAATTCACCAGTTCTTTCTCTGGATACAGATAACATCTTCCTATGTCCTTTGTAGTTAACTTGGGTATTTATAATAGTCAAAATGATTTATTCACTCAAAGTTGTTCTTAAAACAATATTGCTGTTAGTATATGCAAAGTTCTCTTGGTTCTGTTCATTTCACTTCTGTTCCATCGGTTCTGTTCCATTTCTTATAGCACAGTAGTATTCCATCACAATCATATACTACAACTTGTTCAGCCATTCCACAATTAATGGGCATCCCCACAATTTCCAGTTTTTTGACACCGCAAAGGGAGCTGCTATAAATATTTTTAGAACATACAAATTCCTTTCTTTTTTTCCCTAATCATCTTTGGAAATAGACCTACTAGTAGTGTTGCTGGCTCAAAGGGATCACTATAGGCAGTATAATAACTTTTTGGGCATAATTCCAGATTGCTCTCCATATAGATACATTTACAAATGTTAATATGTTTATAGGTGTGTATGTACAGAATGCTTTAAGGTTTACAAAATAAATCTCATTTGATTCTCACAACAGCCCCATTTTTTAGATACAATTATTATCCCTATTTTGTAGATGAGGATTCTGTGATTGAGAGCCATTAAGTGACTTTCTTAGCATCACATAGCTAGTTAGTGAGGTAGGATTTGAACTTGGGTCTTTCGGACTCCAAGTTCTGCTTGCTATGAATTGTCTCACAAAGTTGCCTTAAAGAATAATCAAGAACTTATATGACAAGAAGAGAAGATGGACTGATTAAACAGCAGAACTAGGAATGACTGGTGGATAATCAGAATGATCCACTGGTGCCCTCTTGATGTCAGGAGAAAGTAAAGAAGACTTCTAACACATTGGTTAAATAACCTGTGGTGAATCTTTGGCAGAACATGGATAAAAATCAAACAAATTCACCAGACATAGATGGATTAAGATCTGCATCATTGGAGGTAACCCCAGATCACTGAGATAACATCCATTTTAGTATTTTAAACATGTACAAACTTCCTACCAAAATAGTTATTTCAACAAAACAACAGATTGTCTAGCTCAGAAAGCATAATTCAATTAAACAAACATTCATCAAGCATCTATTAAATACAAGGCACTTTGTTGAATGCTGAGTATTAAACAGCAACGACAAAAAGAAGCAACCCTAGGCACAAGAAACTTACATTCAATTGTAGGAAACTATAAACACAGACAAGTAAATGTACAGTAATTTGAAGATAGAACACAAAGACTTTTGGAAAGGCATCATGGAGGAGGCGGTACCTGAATTTACCTAAAGACAATAAAGAGGTACTGAAGCTTCCTAAGTGAGAGAATGACATAGTTAGATCTATCCATTAAGGTCATCATTTTGGCAGTAATGTGGAGGTTGAATTGAAAAAGGGAGAGGTTGAATGTAGTCCTAGGAGTGAATGGAACAAAGAACTGTATGACTGTAGGCATGTTACTTAATTATATGAATTGCAATTTCCTTATCTACTAAATTAATGGATTGGATTAAATCTACCTCTAATGTCCCTTCCGGCTTTGATAATTAATAATGTTATGGTCCAGCTGAATCTTGCTGCTCAAATAAAACTGTAATATTTAGTAATTCCTTCCAACAATGCAAATCATAACCCATCCCTGCCTACCTATCCTATGAAGCTTTTGTCTATGTCCATAAGTTCACTTCAGAGGGGTCCATTGTCTGTAGCCTTCTTTACTTTCTCCTGACATTAAGATGGTACCAGTGGAACACTCTAGCTGAGTATCTACCATCATTCTTTCTTGCCATTCGACCAGTCCATCCTTTTATGCCATTATTTGATGGCATCCTTTAGTCTCGTTTTTTGGAAGTTCTCATTAGTTATTTGTTGTAGCCTGCTCCCACCTTCCATGCATTTTTCCATTGCCTCTGTATGATGATCATCTTAGTTCTTTGAAGAATAGGGTATTCTACATGTCAATGACATATAACAACATTGTTAAAATGTTCATTTTGAAAAGCTAGGCCTTTGCTTTTATGAGAATCTTGCCACCAATAAAGAGCTTTGTAAGTTCCTAAAAACCATCCCCTTTTCCTCCTCTGGGCTCAGCTCATTGTTCATCTCTACTATCTGTCCCAAATATGTGTGCTGTTGCACAAGTTCTATTGTCCATTTCCATTTTTAATTTTCAATCACTTGTTAAAATAGTCTAGAATATTTTTTCAGCTGAGTGCTATATCTTTTCCCCCATTCTTTAAAATAAATGAATCCTGATTTTATCTTTGACAAATCAATCATCTGAACACATAAAGCTGATTCAGGTCTCATCAACAGTAAGTCTTTTCCTGACTGTCAGCATATAATCTATTTCATTCCACATGGTGTTATTTGGTGCTCAAAGAGCCTAGTGCCTATCAATTTTTTCTTGAATAAAATATTTATTGTATGGAAGCATAAGTTTTCTGTAAATCTTTGTCTGTTTTCATTCCTTCTTTCTGAACCATCATTTTTTCTCCCTGCCCTCATCTTTTTTTCACTGTTGCATTGAAGTCACCAGATCCAAAGGCATTTTGACTTAATTTGAAGGGTCTTAACAAATTCTTTGGAGAATTTCTCAACTATTTCATTCTCCATGACCAATGTTGGGGAATAAACTGAAATTATTTTCATGGTGGTCCTTTTGCAAATATTAGTCATTCCTACTAAAATACATGATAGGCAAATATCATAAGAAATAATATTTCTCATTGGTTCAGGTGTATGATAAAACTCATTCTGCCATTTCCTTTAATTACCTTTCCAAAGAATACTAATGAGCCATCCTATTTAGCAACCCTTGTCCTCCTTCCCACAACTCCTACCACCATTACTGCAGATGTGGAAGGGGGCAGCATATATTGAGTCATTTTTTATTTTTCTTTGTTTAATTCATTGCAATCACCAAAACAAAGAAAGCATACCAAATGGCTACTGGTGATGTGTCTCTGTGGTTAGTGAGTAGGGTGGTCCTAGAAAAAACAGACCAAGCCTGTTGCTAGGTACCTATTGAAAGCTTCTCCATCTTTGTAGAAACTTCCAGAGTTTATACTCAGCTTGCCTTTTTAAGAACTTAAGACCACCTCAAAACCATGATGAGCTGTCTGTGTAGGACATTATGGAAGTTTCTCTTCTTATCCATCCAGATTGCTTTCTGAAACTGCATTGACTTCTCTAGTGCAACACAACCATCTGTTACAAACAAAACCCTTAGGTCTACACTGCTTTTAAGTTCATGACTACACACCTGTACAGGAAGCACTGTAGGGCATAAACACAATTTTTATAATTGGGTGGGAACAACTCAGTACTAAAAGGAAAAAAAAAATCACAACTTCCACAGGAAATTCCCAGCGCACAGTCTCATAGTTGATTGCCTGCAGTCACTGCTGTTGCTATCACCATTATTTTTGCTATACTACATAAAGTTACCCATATCCAAAGATTCTTTCCTTGCTTATAACATAGCATTGCTGCTGACCTTTGTCCTCTACGATTGCCATCTAGCAATGCTGAGCTAATGAGCTAAGGAAGCCAATGATTAGATTCAGGAAGTTAGAGTTAACGGTGGAAAATTATCAACCTAACTATCATAAAGTATGGTTGCAGTACCATTGTAACCATGGAAATCAATATAAATTCTGTGAGGCACATGCCAGTTAGGCTCATCTTCTTCAGTCTTGCAGAGAAACGTGTACAGTATTATCAAATTAGCTACATTATAAATATAATATTCCTTCTCATTATGGAGATTAGTGGATTTTTTTAAAAAGAGTCATTGTTTTACAGAAACTGTGTTAAAGGAACTAATATAATGCTCTTGGGAAGTTTCTAAATTTATCCCAATTGTGAACTTGCCCTATTTATCTAAATTCCTGGAACTCGTCTGGTGCTGACAAATTTTTGACTCATATATCTCATTGCTCTTTTTTTGTTAAACTTTAATCAAGCTTAAAGACAGGACAGGCTTCCAAAACAACACTGATTATATTGTGGTGAATTTTCTTCAATTCCTAATTCTCATACTGTTGTTAGAGTTTCTCATTGCAAGTTTCAGTTAAAGTACTTGACTTTAAATTTTTTTCTGACTTAAGCAGAATTATATTATTTTGTTCAGATTTCATTTTAGAACACGATTTATTTTTCAAAGCTAAAAGTATTATACTTTTGCTTCTACAAATACTTATTTGCATTCAGTGACATCTTAATAATGTGCCATAGTAACTAGAAGCTTTTGTTAAGTGGGAAACACTCAGGAAAACACCTCATTGATTCTCTGTTAGCTAACCTGACTTGTTGATACCTTTCCAAAGCCAGTGAAAATTTTTTTTCATTTTCAAGGCAATAATTGGAATGCTTTTTTTCTTTCAATATTGCCTTGTTCTATATACTTAACCACTTAACTATCTAGGAGGCAAATTAGAGATTTCATATCCGAAGAGTTATTATGAAGGGGATGTGTTTGTGTTCTTAGTCATTTGCTCAGTAAGGATTCTTGCACAAGTCACTTAGCTCATTGGTCTGGGGAACTTATAGTCTTATGTTCTCTAGATCTTGTTTTCCTTATCTGTAAAATAATGGGGTTGGGCAAAATGGAATAGAATACCTCCGTATTGACTAGGTTATTTAAAAATATACTACTTGTAGCAGATAGGGTCCTCAAATTGGTTTAGAATTTAGAAGCATTATTTCCTTTTTTTACCTATTTGCTGAGACCTCCATAAAAGTCTCACTATGATGCCTTATCTTGGCAAGGACATAACCCTGGCTCCTCAAACATTATTCCAACAGAGCACAAACTCCAGTAGGTCTTAAGAAATTGGAAAGGCTGTGAATATAGACCAAGAGTAAACCATGCTTCCGTCATCCAAGGACCACCTTAACTAAACTCAGAGAATTTCATTACTACATTGGCCACAGTGATGGATTTTTATAGTCATAGGCACTCTTGAAGACCTGTTTACTATGCCTCAGAAGGATTGTGAACCACATGAGTGAAGGGTGTATGCACATCTATGAAATCACAGACCTTTTAAATATTACTATATTTTTAAAGATTTCAAATTATTTTTAGAGGCTATAGTCTATTTTTACTTTATTCATGTGAACATGATACTGCTAATCTCTTTGTATATTTGGCGTATTTCTGTCTTATGTGGCTTAAAGTATGAGTCAGGATCACATTCTCTCAAAAACAAAAATGTGTTGATGAATATATTTTAGGAGATTTTGGCTAGCTGTTTGATTGGTTGGAAGAACTAATGGGAGGGAATTCAGCTTCATGTTATGAACAATATTTGGAAACCTACCCATCTGAAAACATGTAGATTTTTGCATGTCAACCACAATGTATCAATTGAAAATTTAAAATAACTGACCATGGCTGGCAAAAATGCTTTCTCTTCCAGAATTCAGAAAGGTCAATGTTTATGCAGAAAGAGAGAAATATGATTTGATAGAGGATGGAGGGCACGGAAGGGGAGAAAGGTCTAGTTCACAAACTTGAACGGGAAACTGAATGTTTCAAAAATAAAGATTATTTTGAGTAATGCAAAATAAGATTAAATTTTGGTGGAATTCCACTGTTTCGGTAATATTGAAAATATATTCTTTTCCACCTTCCTTTTCAGAGAATCACACAATATCAGAATTATAAGGGATCTTCCCATCTAGTCTGATTCATACATGAAAAGTAATTTCATCTGTCACATATGCAGCCCACTCCACTATTGGACACCTCTACATGTCACAATATTTAGAAGTTAGTTTTATTGATCACATATATGTAAATCTGTGAATATGCATAACACATACATATAGAAATATTTGCACATGTGTGAATACACATCAACACATATCTGTGAACATTTGTAATGTATGCTATGTAATGCATATGTGTTTGTGTACCCACACTAACATATACACACATAGCCATATATGGCCAAAAGGGGTAAGGAGGAGAAATTCTTTCTTTCTACTTTAAAGTTATCCTCCATAGACAACTTCCAGCTCAACATCTCTCTTACTTTTTAACTCTGAACTTTGTCTCTGGCTTAGCTATTTAAAGTCCCTAGATGAAGGAATAATTTTTTTGCTCAGCCAATGTAGTCATTGTCTTTTTTTTTTTCTTAGATGAGGCAAGCTCATTTATTATACATTCTTTCAAGAGGTAGGTGTGCTACTAGTTGCAAACACACCCTACAGAAGCGAGAGCAAGCAGTTGTATCTCTGTCCTGAAATGCAAGGTCCTTCCCTTGTTTCTTGATTGGCTGGATACTTTGAGGTATACAACTTCCTAGAATGCCTATTTCATATTACTCTTAATATGTTTCTCTCTCTTACTATATACAACGTTGTGCCTAGAATTGTGTTAATCCTCCCCCTGGGGAGGAGAAGTTAATATGCTCATTAAGCACGCACACCTTAGCCAAGTTATAACCTCTGTATTACTTTCTTCATTTATTTTTCTTTTTTTTTTAATTAATTTATTTTGGGGCAGCTAGGTGGCACAATGGATAGAGCTCCAGCTTTCGAGTCAGGAGGACCTGAGTTCAAAGCCCAGCCTCAGACACTTGACACTTGGAGCTGTGTGACCCTGGGCAAGTCACTTAACCCCTATTGCCTCACCAAAAAGCCAAAAAAAAGACATTATTTTATTTTGATTTATAAACAATTACTTCCATAAGCTTTTGAGTTTAAAATTTTTCTCCCTCCCCACCTTCCCACCTCCTTTCCCAAGACAGCACACAATCTGATATAAGTTATATATATATATATATTTCTATTAAACATATTTTCACATTAGTAATGTTGTAAGTAAGAATTAGAACCAACAGGAGGAACCACCAGAAAGAGGAAACAAAACTTAACAGAAGAAAAAAAATAGCAAATAGTATGCTTCAATCTGCATTCAAACTCCATAGTTCTTTCTTTGGATGTGTATAGCATTTTCCATCATGAGGCTTTTGGAGATATCTTAGATCCTTGTATTGCTGAGAAGGGTTAAGTCTATCAATATTAGTTATCGCAAAACGTGGCTATTATTGTGTACAACATTGCCTGGTTGTGCTCACTTCACTCAGCATCAGACCATGCACGTCTTTCCAGGTTTTTCTGAAGTCAGCTTGTTCATCATTTCTTATAGCACAATAGTATTCCATTACATTCATATACCACAGCTTGTTCAGCCATTCCCCAATTGATGGACATCCAATTTCCAATTCTTTGCCACCACAAAAAGAGCTGTTATAAATATTTTTGTACATATGGGTCCCTTTCCCATTTGTATGATCTCTTTGGGTACAGCCCTAGAAGTGCTATTGCTGGATCAAAGGGTATGCACATCCTTATAGCTCTTTGGGCATAGTTCTAAATTCCTCTCCAAAATGGTTGGATCATTTCACAACTCCACCAACAATGCATTAGTGTTCCAATTTTCCCACATTTTCTCCAATATTTATCATTTTCCTGTTTTTTCATGTTGGCCAATCTGATAGGTGTGATGTGGCACTTCAGAGTTGCTTTGATTTGCATTTCTTTAATCAATAGTGATTTAGAGCATTTCTTTTCATATGTCTATAGATGGCTTTAATTTCTTCATCTGAGAACTGCCTGTTCATATCCTTTGACCATTTATCAATTGGGGAATGACTTGTATTCTTATAAATTTGACTTAGTTCTCTATATATTTTAGAAATGAGGCCCTTATCAGAGAGACTGGTTGTAAAAATTCTTTTCCAATTTTCTACTTTCCCTCTAATCTTGGTTGCATTGGCTTTGTTTCTGCAAAAACTTTTCAGTTTAATGTAATTAAAGTTATCCATTTTGCATTTTGTAATGTTCTCTATCTCCTGTATGGTCATGAATTCTTCTGTTCTCCATAAATCTAATAGGCAAACTATTCCTTGCTCTCCTAGTTTGCTTACAATATCAGCCTTTATATCTAAATCATGAACCCATTTTGACTTTATTTTGGCATATGGTGTGAAATTTTGGTCTATGCCTAGTTTCTGCCATACTCTTTTCCAGTTGTCCCAGCAGTTTTTTGTCAAAGAGTGAGTTCTTATCCCAGAAGTTGGGGTCTTTGGGTTTATCAAATAGTATATTACTATAGTCATTGACTACTGTGTCTTGCATACTTAACCTATTCCACTGATCCACTACTCTATTTCTTAGCCAGTACCAAGCAGTTTTGATGATTGCTGCTTTATAATACAATTTAAGATCTGGAATGGCTAGGCCATCTTCCCTTGTATTTCTTTTCATTAGTTCTCTTGATAATCTGGACCTTCTGTTGTTCCAAATGACTATTGTTATTATTTTTTCTAACTCCATAAAATAATTTTTTGGTAGTTTGATTGGTATAGCACTGACTAAGTAAATTAGCTTAGGTAGAATTGTCCTTTTTATTATATTAGCTTGGCCTACCCATGAGCAACTGATGTTTTTCCAGTTATTTAGATCTGACTTTATTTGTGTGAAAGTGTTTTGTAATTGTGTTTATATAGTTCCTGGGTTTGTTTTGGGAGGTAGACTCCTAAATCTCTTATAATGTCTACAGTAACTTCAAATCGGATTTCTCTTTCTATCTCTTGCTGTTGGACTTTGTTGGTAATATATAGAAATGCTGATGATTTATGTGGGTTTATTTTATAGCCTGCAACTTTGCTAATGTTGTTTATTATTTCAAGTAGTTTTATACTTGACTCTCTAAGATTCCCTAAGTATATCATCATATCACCTGCAAAGAGTGATAGCTTTGTTTCTTCTTTGCCTATTCTAATACCTTCAATTTCTTTTTCTTCTCCTATTACTAAAGCTAACATTTCCCGTATGACGCTGAACAACAGTGGTGATGGTGGACAGCCTTGTTTCACCCCCAATCTTATTGGAAATGCTTCTGACTTACCCCCATTACATATGATGCTTGCTGAAGGTTTTAGGTAGATGCTATTTATTATTTTAAGGAAGACTCCATTTATTCCTATGCTCTCTAGTGTTTTTGGTAGGAATAGGTGTTCTATTTTGTCAAAAGCTTTTTCTGCATCTATTGAGATGATCATGTGGTTTCTGTTAGTTTTGTTGTTGATATGATCAATTATGCTGATAGCTTTCCTAATATTGAACCAGTCTTGCATTCCTGGCATGAATCTTATCTGGTCATAGGGTATTATTCTTGTGATAAGTTACTGTAATCTATTTGCTAATATTTTATTTAAAATTTTTGCATCTGTATTCATTAGGGAAATTGGTCTATAATTTTCTTTCTCTGTTTTGATTCTTTCTGGTTTAGGTATCAACACCATATTTGTATCATAAAAAGAATTTGGTAAGACTCCTTCTTCACCTATTTTCCCAAATAGTATATATAGTATTGGAATTAATTGTTCTTTAAATGTTTGATAGAATTTGCTTGTAAATTCATCTGGCCCTGGAGATTTTTTCCTAGGGAGTTCATCAATGGCTTGTTCAATTTATTTTTTGGAGTTGGGGTTATTTAAGTACTTTACTTTCTCTTCTGTTAATCTGGGCAATTTATATATTTGTAAACATTCATCCATTTCAGTAAGATTGTCAAATTTACTGGCATACAGTTGAGCAAAATAGTTCGTAATTATTGTTTTAATTTCTTCTTCCTTGGTGGTGGATTCACCCTTTTCATTTTTGATACTGGTAATTTGGTTTTCTTCTTTCATTTTTTTTAATTAACCAAAGGTTTATCCATTTTTTTTCATAAAACCAGCTCTTAGTTTTATTTATTACTTCAATAATTTTCTTAATTTAAATTTTATTAATTTCTCCTTTGGTTTTCAATATTTCTAATTTGGTGTTTAATTGAGGATTTTTAATTTGTTTTTTTTCTAGATTTTTTTAGTTGTATGCCCAATTCATTGATCTCCTCTTTTTCTATTTTAGTCACGTAAGCATTTAGACATATAAAACTTGCCCTAAGAACTGCTTTCACTGCATTCCATAAGTTTTGGTATGTTGTCTCATTACTGTCATTGTCTTGAATGAAGTTACTGATTGTTTCTATGATTTGTTGTTTGACCTAATCATTTTTTAGAATTAGATTATTTAGTTTCCAATTATTTTTTAGTCTGTCTTTCCATGGCCCTTTATTACATATAATTTTTATTGCATCATGACCTGAAAAGGATGCATTTAATATTTCTGCCTTTCTGCATTGGATTGTAAGGTTTTTATGCCCTAGTACATGGTCAATTTTTGTGTATGATATACAACTGAGAAAAAAAAAGGATATTCTTTTCTATCCCCATTTAATTATCTCCAGAGGTCTATCATACCTAACTTTTCTAATATTCTATTCACCTCCTTAACTTCTTTCTTATTTATTTTGTGGTTAGACTTATCAAGTTCAGAGAAGGGGAGGTTGAGGTCCCCCACTAGCATAGCTTTGCTGTCTATTTCTTCCTATAACTCTCTGAACATCTCCTCTAAGAATTTGGATGCTATACCATTTGGTGCATATATGTTTAGTAATGATATTACTTCATTGTCTATGGTGCCTTTTAGCAGGATGTAGTTTCCTTCCTTATCTCTTTTGATAAGATCTATTTTTACTTTTGCTTTGTCTGAGATCAGGATTAGTTCAGCTGAGGCATAATATATTCTGCTCCAGCCTTTTACCTTTACTCTGTGTGTTTCCTTCTGTTTAAAATGTGTTTCCTGTAAACAATATATTGTAGGATTATGGTTTTTAATCCATTCTGCTATTCATTTCCGTTTTATGGGAGAGTTCATCCCATTCATGTTCACAGTTATGATTACTATCTGTGTTTTTTACTCCATCCTATTTCACCCATTTATGTGTTTCTTTCTCCTTTCTCCCTTTCCCTCCTCACTAATGTTTTACTTTTGAACTCCACTTCCCTCAGTCCCACCTCCTTTCTATTAGCTCCCTCCCTTTTCTTCCCCTTTACCCTTACTACTTCTTCCCTCTCTTCTATCACCCCTCCCTTTTCTTTCCCCTTTTCCTTCCTACTGCCTATAGGGCAAGTTAGATTTCTATACCTAACTGATTATGTTATTCCCTCATTGAGCCAAATCTGATGAGAGTAAGGTCCAAATAATGCTCATCTCCCTCCCTTCTTTCCCTCTACTTTAATAGGTTTTTGTGCCTTTTCTTGTCATGTAATTTACCCTTGTCTGCCTCCTCCTTTCCTTTTCTCTCACTACATTTTCTTAGATCATATTAATCCACTAACTTGGATCCATTTAACCCACTTGATTAGATTTTTTTTATCATTACATCAAAGTCAACTTATACCCACCCCCTTTATGTATACCCCTTTAACATGGTATAATAACAACACAGTTCTCAAGGGTTACAAATGTTATCTTCCCTTATAGGGAAGTAAACAGTTTGCCCTTATTAATAACATGTTGTTTATTTCTGTCTTGTTTACCTTTTTAAGTCTCTGTTGAGTCTTGTATTTGAAGATCAAATTTTCTGTTGAACTCTGGTCTTTTTATCAGGAAGGTTTGGAAGTCCCCTATTTCATTGAATATCCATCGCCTCCCCTGAGAGATAATGCTCATTTTCACTGAGTAGTTGATCCTTAGTGGTAATCCAAGCTCCTTTGCCTTATGGAATATAATATTCCATGCCCTACAGTATTTTAGTGTAGAAGCAGCAAGGTCCTGTGTAATCCTGACTGTGGTTTCATGATATTTAAATTGTTTCCTTCTGGCTGCTTGCAATATTTTCTCTATGACCTGGTAATTTTGGAATTTGGCTATTAGATTCCTTGGCATTTTCAATTTGGGATCTCCTTCAGCAAGTGAGTGGTGGATTCTTTCTATGTCTATTTTGCCCTCTGGTTCTAGGACCTCAGGGCAGATTTCCTTGATTATTTCTTGAAAGATACTGTCCAGGCTCTTTATTTCATCATGATTTTTAGGTAGACCAATAATTTTTAAATTATCTCTCCTGCATATATTTTCCAGGTAAGTTCTTTTATCAAAGAGATATTTTATATTTTTATCTATTTTTTTCATTCTTTTCTTTCTGTTTGATTGATTCTTGCTCTCTCATAGAGTCATTAGCTTCCATTTGCCCAATTCTAATTTTTAACAAATTGTTTTCTTCTATTAGATTTTGTGCCTCCTTCCTCATTTGGCCAATTGTATTTTTTAAGGACTTGTTTTCTTCAGTGTACCTTTTTTCCAGTTGGCCAATTGTATTTCTTAAGGACTTGTTTTCTATAGTTAATTTTTGTCCTTCCTTTTCCAAGCTATTGACTCTCTCTTACATATCTCTCAATTCTTTTCCCATTTTTTCTTCTACCTTTCTCATTTGACTTTTAAAATCCTCCTTGAGCTTTTCTAAGGAGGCTTTTCGGGCTTCAGACCAGTTCATATTTTCTTTTGAGGTTCCAGATGTGGGTTTGTTGACAATGTTTTCCTCTTCAGAATTTCTGCTTTGATCTTCACTGTTCCCCTAATAAGAATCTATTGCATGTTTCTTTTTGCTCATGGTGTTTACTTATCTCCTGGTCTTTAAAGAGATTGAGCTCTCCTACTGGGGAGCAGAGGGCACTGATCCAAGCTTCTTGTGTTGGGAGCCTAGGTTCTGGTCACTGGCTTTGTGTGTTGGGGCCTCCAGTGTTGGCAGTTGGGGGCTGTAGGGTTCTGGCAGCTTAGCTGGTGTTGGGCTGGAATCAACCACCCTGGAACTCTAGGGATAGGATTGCAGAGTGTGTCCCTTGGAGATTTCCTGCTCCCCTGGGACTTTCCTTCCTTTCGCTTTCTTCAGCTCCTTTCAGATGGATGTTGCAGGATGTTTATCCACCTGGGTCCCCTTGGAGCGCTACTTCCCTTAGTTTTGCTGAAGCATTGGGAGACTTAGTTGCTGTAGAATGCCAAGGCATGTGGTGGTTTTTCAAGCTGGTTTCCACTGGTTCCTCCACCCTCATTGAGGCACTCAGGGGTCCTGGTGTTGGTGTTGTCTGTTCCACCACCTGGGTTTCAGGATCTCCTCCTGGTATCCTGAGGTGGGGCTTTCTGCTAGCTTGCTGCAATGCCTCCCATTCTGTACTGCTCCCCTTCCCCCAGGGCAAGAGGGACCTTTCCCGTTAATCCCTCAAGCTACCTGGGCTACTGGACTGCTGCACCCCATCTTTCTTTTGGTTCAGCTGTTCCAGGGTTTTTCCTGTGGTGATATTTTCTGGGCTTTGAGAGGTTAATAAGAGACAGTAAGAGCAACTTACTTCTTACTACACCATCTTGACTCCCTGAAGCAGAACTAGTCCAGTAGACATCTTAAACTAAATATTTTCAAAACAGAACTCATTATCTTTTCCCTTAAACTTCCCCCACCTCCTACCTTCCCTATTAGTGTAGAGGGCAACACCATCCTCCAAGTCCTTCAGGCTCTCAACTTGGGTGTCAACCTGGATTCCTCACTAACTCACCCCCCATATCCAATCTATTGCCAAGACCTGTCAATTTCTCTGGCAATGGATGCATTAACTTCATCATCTATGTATACATCCTTAGAAAGTATATTGTCAAGGTAAATGAAATTATCTACAGCATTCAAAATTTCTCCATTTGCTGCAACCAATGGTTCCACATATGGATGGTATGGTGCTGGCTGGTGGAGAACCTCTATTTTCTTGGTGTTAACTGTTGGGCCAAAATTAGCACAAAGAGCAGATAATCAATCTGTACTTTCTTACATCTTGGCCTCAGAGGTTTCATTAAGTACACAATCATCTACAAACAAAAAATCATACACCAACTTTCCCTTCACTTTAGTTTTGGCTTGCAGTCTTTCTAAGCTTAATAATTTACCATCAGTGTGGTCATTGACCTTGATGCCATTTTCATCCTCATTGAAGGCATTTAATAGCATGGCTAAAAACATCATGCTAAAGAGCATGGGAGTAAGCACACATCTCTGCTTCACTCCATTGGTGAATGGGAAAGTGAGAGAGCATAGTCTATTATCCAGAACCCAGGCAAGTATGTTGTCATGAAATTGACATACAATACTGTTGAACTTCTCCAAAATTTGCTATAATTTTCCACAAGTCCTCACAACTGACAGCATCAAAGACCTTGGGCATATTCAAAAACATTATGTACAGACCTCTGTTCCTGGTATTTGGAATTGTTGGGCAGCAAACATCAGATCAACCATTCCTTGGCCCCTTTTGAAGCAACACTGGCTCTTGGGTAGATTACCATCTCTGAAATGAAGGATCAGCCTATTAAGGAGGTGGAAAGAATCTTACTGAGAGTCCCTTCCCCCATGATTATCACAGGACAGTCTATTTCCTTTATTTTTATAGAGATGGGCGATGAAGACATCTTTGACTGCCTGGGGAATAACCTCCTCTTGCCATATAACTAAGAAGATTTCAGTCAACTTTTGTACGAGTAGTGGTCCCCCTCTCAGCTGGAATAGAATCAGCACCGGGCACTTTGCCACAAGAAAGGAGCAGAATGGCATTAGAAACCTCTTTTTCAGTTGGAAGTTCAGCTAGAGAGGAATTGACTTCTACCTGAGATATATATAGTCAATGGCTTCAGCAATGATTGATAACAGTCTGTTGAGAACACTATGGAAGTATTCAGTCCATCTGTCCAAGATCATGACCTGGAAAGACAAAAGTCAAGATGACTGGGGATGGTTCAGAATCCAGTGGACAACTTTGGTGTCTGCAATGTCTAACCAATCTTTAAGTGCTCCACAGTGCCTGCTTCAGCTGCCTTTATGGCCATTGGAACAAAATATTCTCATCCATCCATTCCACTGGGGCAAGTCTTCACATGCTTAGGGTAGATATCCCTCTACCTCACCCAGGTTTGAGACCTGTTGGTTACTCTCAACCTAGTTTAGACCATTTTCTGAAATGGCTTACTGGCCTGTGGCCACTAACATTATGTGATGATTAATTATGATAGACTTAGCTCTTTTGGGCAATACAATGATCTAAGACACTTCCAAAAGACTCGTGCTGGAAAATGCTAACCACATCCAGAGAAAGAACTATGGAGTCTGAATGCAGATTGAAGCATCTTCAGTTTTTTCCTTTCTTGTGGTTTTTCCCTTTTGTTTTGATTCTTCTTTCACAACATGAATAATGTGGAAATATGTTTAACATGATTGTACATGTATAACCTATATCAGATAGCTTGCTGTCTTGGGGAGGGAGAAAAATTTGGAACTGAAAATTTTACAAAAATGCATGTTGAAAACTATCTCTATGTAATTGGGAAAAAATAAAATACTATTAAAGATTTTTAAAAAGTACATTTCAGACATGGGGAGACAGCCAGTGGAAAATCAGGATATGGAAGGTAATGTTTGAAAACAGCAAGGAGGTCAGTGTAGATGGATCATAGAGTATAAGTAGAGTAATGTAAGAAGAATAGAAAGGTAGAGAGGAGTCAGATAGGGACCAATTAGAAGTCAATATGCTTTCATTAAGCATCTATTGTGTGTTAGATACAGTGCTAAATTCGAGGGATAAGAAAAAAGGGCAAAAGACATTATCTTTCCTTAAGTAGCTCATAATCTAGTAGGGAGACAATAAGTAAACAAACCATCTTGACAGACTAACTAAACCAGGTTAGGGGTAGCTAACAGGTCTCAAACCCATTGATGAGTTAGGGAAATGCCTACCCCAAGTATGTGAAGACTTCTTTTGTGGAAGAGAACAATTTGTTCCAATGGCCATAAAGGCAGCTGAAGCAAGTGTTGTGAAGTACTTAGATCTTGATAAGATATAGAAGATGCCAAGGTCATCTAATGTATCCTGAGCCATGACCAGTTATCCTGACTTTTTTGTCTTGCCATGGGACTACCATGACTCTGGAAGAGAGAGAGGCTGCTGACTTCGTGCAACTCTGCCTCACTTAAATCCAGTTCACCTGAAAGTCAAGGCATCACTCATCAATATTGTGATGCTATTGGTATGCTTCAAAAATAAAGAATGAACAACAACAGTGTACAAACAAGCAGGATAAGTAGGAAATAATAAAGAAAGGGAAGGCACTGGAAATAAAAGAGATTGGGAAAGCTTCCTGTATAAGATTGTATTTAAGTTGGGACATAAGGAATCCATGGAAAGTGGTAGGGGGAGATGAGAAGGGAGAGCATTCCAGGCATTAGGAACAGCCAGAGAAAATGCCTGAAGTTGAGAGATAGAGTGCCTTGTTTGTGGACAGCAAGGAGGTCAGTGTCACTGGTTCAAAGAGGACATGGTAGGAGGTACAAAGTGTAAAAAGAATGGAAAAGTAGGAGGGGGTTACATAGTGAAGGGTTTGAATTCCAAAAAGAGAATTTTGTATTTGACCCTAGAGGTGATAAGGAGCCATTAGAGTTTATTAAATAAGGAGAAGGGGGTGACATGGTTGTACCAACACTTCAGTAAAATCACTATGATGGCTGAATGGAGAATGGATTGGAGTGGGAAAAACTTGAGACAGACAGACCTAACAGCAAGCTGTTGCAATGTTCCATGGTTAGTGAATGGGATGTCAGTGACCATCCAGCAGAGATGACTGAGAAGGATTAGTCAGACAGGTAGGAGGAGAACCATGGATGTACATTGTCACAAAAAAAAACCTAGAGAGAAGAGTGTCCAGGAGAGGATGGCACTTGATGGGGTTAAAGATTGTAGGGAAGTCAAGAAAGATGAGGACTGAGAAAAGGTCATTAGATTTGGCAATTAAAAGATCATTGGTAACATCTGAGAGAGCACTTTCAATTGAATTGATGAAATCAGAAGCCAGACTGAAGGGAGTTTAAAAGAGAGTTAAGAGGAAAGAGTTTGGAGGCATCAAGTCTAATTTTTTTTTGTTTGTTTTTGTTTTTGTTTTTGAGGAAAAGATGATGAGTTCTTTTTTGGACATGTGTTTGAGATGTCTTGTGGATATCCAGTTCAAAATGTCAAATAGAGATTTGCCTCTACAAAACAGTACGGAGATTAAAGAGAAAGGGAATAAGCATTTATTGAACAAGTACTATGTTTCAGGCATTGTATGCTAAGTGCTCAGCAAATATATTTCATTTAATAATAATAATAAAATGAAAGGTTAATAGCTAGCATTGTCAAAAAGAAAGAATATATTGTGTTTCTTCTATTTATTAAATTATTTTGCATGATAAATGTATATGAGTGTGCAGGGAGCATTCTATTTTTTTCAACAAATATTAATTAAACATAAATATTGTTAAGTGTCTTTATATGCATAGTTTCTAGGAGAGATGCAGTAGTATGAGAGAGTTCTTGCCTTCAACAAAGTAAGATAACTTTGAGTTCAGTTTTTTAAATTACTTTTTTTTCGGTGTGCTTTGTGATTACAATTTTTTCTTCTCTCATTCAGGCTTTAGTTTGAAGTTGGATTCCTTTGAATAATGACTCCCTCCCCCTATGTCCCAACACACAGACATCTTGCTTTAATAGAGTACCTATAGCAACAGAAGCTAACAGATGTGTGTGCTGTGCTGCAATTTCATATTGTAATTTCCCTCTGCTGAAAAAATCAGACGTGTCACTAAGGGGCCTGGGGGATTTCCTGATTGGCAGGGTCTTTGAAGTTGAAGAGTGTCTCAGGACAGAGGTTTTTAATTGCAAAATATCTCTAACATTTAGGGAAACACATCTTTGGAATGTGTCTCTTTGAAAAGTCCATTCACCAGTGAGAGAGTGGCTGAGTCTCCAAGTATGGGCCTTCAGCATTAATGTTTTCTAATCTCCCAACTTATGTCTCTTTATTAATGAAGACACATTTTTCTTCTAAATTTCTTCTAGCCAATTCCCTAAGGTAGGCCTCCTCCGTTGTTTATTATTCTAAATTAAAATTTTCCTCCTCAACAAGAAGTCATCTGAGACATTCAAGGATGGCTTTTAATCACTAACAACATAAATTCCTAGTCATTGAGATTTTGTATGTTTAATTCTTTACTGGCAATATCTCGGTAGCAGGCTATTCTCTTTCTCCAGAGCCACTGAAAACTCCCATTAGTGCTTATTTTGGTTATATACACATCAGTCAGGAGGAAAGCAGAGATCTCCGTCCCCCATCCCACCCACCCCCAGCCTCCATTCTACTTTTTGAAATAATTGGCCACCACTTTATGGTTGAACTACTTGGCCTTAGTTTAATGTGGGGATTTGCACACACTAACTATTCTAACAGCTGACAGGAGGTGGGGAAGCCAGTCATTTGGTAGTAGTGGGGAGCTCAGAGGAATAACATCATCAAAGCTTGTTTAGATAGGCTAATTGTCACAAATCTCTCATCAGTATTCCCATTAGGGTTTGGAAAAGCACCTTTCTGGGTTTCATTCTACTAAAAGGAAATGCATCACAGCCAGTCGAATGTTTAAGAGTTATTATCCTTTAGAAATGAACTAGGAGTATATGCAGGCCACTATACTAGGCTCTGTGCAGGAAATAACAAGCAAACAGTATTTTTTTAATGGAAGCAAACATTACTGAACAAAAGTTCTATTGCTCAAAATAAATAAATCACTAGAAGGGAATGAATGTCTTGGTAGACCAGCATAATCTGGGCTATCTAATTATCTCTGCCTTTTGGAATTATATTTTATATATCAAGGGTCTGTGATTTCATAGGTCATGCCTATCCCCTCCACTGATAGACTACAATGTGCAGTTTTTGAGAATGATGTGGCCAATTTGGTGATAACAATAAGAATGAATGATGGGGGGGTGATATTGACCTTAGCTGAAAATTACATAGCAGTTTAAGACTTATCAAGTGCTGTATTATTTATATTTGCATTTTTATTATATCATTTGAGCTTTATAGCTATACTGTGAAAAAGGTATTAAAATGATTATTCTCATTTTACAGATAAGGAAACTGAGGTTCAGAGATGTTAAGAAAGTGTTCATAGTTACACAGCTAGTAGTAATTATTTTTGTTGTTGTTGTTCAGTCATTTCAGTCATGTTTGATTCTTTGTGACCTCATTTGGAGTTTTCGTGGCTTTCTCCAGCTCATTTACAGGTAAGGAAACTGAGGCAAACAGAGTTAAGTGACTTGCCCAGGGTCACACAGCCAGTAAGTGTCTGAGGGCAGATTGCACTCAGGATGGTGAATATTGCTGACTCTAGTCCTGGTACTCTATCCACTGTGTCAGGATTTAAATCTAGGTTCCTTGACACCAAGCCCCAAACTCTAGCAAGCCCCTTATGGAATTCTATCAATAATAAATCAGAGGTACACAGATCTAACTTCCATGCTTTCAGGCCTATTCCTTCACATACCTATGCTGCCTTTAGTATTTGTCTTTTGTTTTGTGGTTAATATCATTGCCATCTCTCAATTTAGCTTCTTTTGAAGTCACTGCTGTCCTTGGTAATCATTTCCATGTGTGTCAGTATGGCTGATGACCAGTGATGTTTTCCTATTTTGTAACAGAATGTAGGAAGCAAGAAGGCAGGATACAAACAAGTTGCAGAAAAGCAGGTGAGTTTGTTAGTGAAGCAGATTGCAAATTTGGAGGATGACAACAAATTCTACCCATGATGCAAGTGTTGCCCAGGATGCTCCCTTGGGGAAAAAGAATAATCACCTGGGGTTTTCAAGTGTTCCTTTATCCTTACACTGGGGTAAGGGCCAGGACAAAGTTGCAAAGTAGGTTCACATGTTTAATGTTTCAAATATGTTTAATGAGACAGCCTTCTCAATCAAAACTACAAAATACAACTAGAATCTTCTTAAAATTTCTTCAACCTCTAATTAGAATAACATCCTGGATGGGCCTACCCTTTACAAATATTTACTTGAGGCAAAACATAAGGAAAAATTCTTGTCAAAACTGAAATGATGTCAGTTTCTGATATAAATCAATGACCACTTCTCCTTAAGAGGGATGCCTGGAATGAGTCACTTTTCATAGAAATCTGAAAGAAGCCTTCTTCACACGTACTTTGATACCTTCAGCCAAAGTTTTAATGATCATTATAATCTAATGTATACTACTTATTTTCCACTTTATAAGATTATTCTGAATTTTGAAAAAAGAATATAAAATTAAAACATATTCAATTCATAAAAGCTTTGGGATCAGGATAAATCCCCTCCTTTGTTCCCCTCCCCACACTTTTCTCAGATAGGAGTAAATAGCTTTACCATGTTTCAGCTTTTAGAGTCTATCAAAACAATCTATTAAATCCTAGGCAAAAAAAAATAACTATGGGTCTTTATTGTCTATGTTTCAGGGTCTTTGGTAATACATCAAAAAAGTAACTTTCCTTCATAAAACACAGAATCATAAAGAAAAAAAGAGCACAATATTTTCCAGTGAAAAATTATCTAAGAACTAAAATGCTTATTATTAAAAATCTGAATTAAAATAGTTTAATGCCTATAATTTAAGGAATTGTTGTTGTTCAATTGTGTCTGACTCTTTGTGACCTCGATTGGGGTTTTCTTGGCAGGTACTGGAGTGGCTTTCCATTTCCTTCTCCAGCTCTTTTGACAGATGAGGAAACTAAGGCAAACAGGGTTAGGTACTTACACAGGGTCACACAGCTAATAAGTGGCTGAAGCCAGATTTGAACTCAGGAAGATGAGTCTTGCTGACTCCAATACTGGCACTCTATTCACTGCACCACTTACTCAGTTTAAGGAATATGTAACTCATTATCAGTAGTTGAGTGGCTTTCCTTTCTGTAGGTGTACACTTGAGGGCATGTTACTTGAGGGCAGGGACTTACTCCTTTTTATTCCGCATTATCTAATATGGAGTCTTGTACATAGGAACCACCTAATAAATACTTGTTGAGTTGACTTCAATATAATGTTATTAAATTTCATCTCTTAGCATATCCTTTTCCATGGGAAACTAATTACTCTGGCTCCCAGAACAGAATCATGATTCTTCTTGAGAAACAATGAATACAAAAATAAAAACAAAACCTCACATATTTCCTCTTCTGCACTTGGGAGAATTCAAAACCATCATTTAAGAATTTTCAGTACATGGTCTTTACTTCTGTGAAGTTTCTTATTGTTCTGGATGATATTGGGACTCTTCTAGGTTCCATCACAAATCTTCTGTATAATTTAAATAGACAGTCATATGACTTTTTTTGTTGTGCTGAATAGATCCTATTATCACAGCCTATTCTTTAGCACATAGAATTTTTTTTAAAAAAGCAACTGTATCTGAAGGAAATATGTTTAATGAGGTAGCTGAAAACACTTACTTCAAACAATCCACAGCAGAATTCTTGTCCAACTTCCCTTCCTGTCTCACATTTCAGCTTTCACATCCTCTTGCTGCCTTCATTTTCAGGCTAGAAGCAAAAGGTGAAAACAAGGTGTGAAATACCATCTACCACCTTCTGGAAGTTCTATTATTCTGGGGTTTCATTTATTCTGTATGGCACTCAGGGTAAAACCCACATCCAGCTAAATGTTGATTCCTTCTTTCGGTATCCCTAGCAACCCATTGGTCTCTAATACTATTCCTAGGTGAAATACAAGTTTTGGTGAAGTTAATTTGAGGTTCTATTTAGCACACTACCCATTTTAAAAAAGTGTCATATTATAAGATGCTAAGGGTATAGATTACCTATCTGTAATCTTTAGTTTTATTCCTAGGATTAACTAGGGGAAAATAGAATAAAAAGCAACTTGCCAGCAACTTGGAAAGAATAGTCTTGAGTAATAATGAGCAAAACTTTAAAAAGGTCTGTTACTAATCTAATCTCCTTTGATGAAAGAGTGACAGGTTTGCCTGGTAAACTGAGGAGCCAGGAGAGAGATGAGGTCTCTTGATTCTGTCTTGCATGACACACTTCAGTAAACAGAACAGTAGTTCTACCCTATTAAAGTTCTTCTGAAGGGGGTGGGGTGGGAAGCAGAGCAAGAAAGACACAGAGAGAGAGAGAGAGAGAGAGAGAGAGAGAGAGAGAGAGAGAGACACACAGGGAGACAGACACATGGCAGACACACGGAGAGAGACACACAGAAAAGGAGAAATGAGGGAAAGAGAAACACAGAGACAGAGAGAGATAGAGACAGAGAGAACAGAGTGAGGGAAGGGGAGGAGAGAGAGAGAGAGACAGAGGAACAGAAAGAGAGGAGAGGGGTGGAAAGAGACAGAGACAGAGAGGAACAGAGAGGTAGAAAAAAACAGGCATAGAGAGAAAGAGGGAGAGAGAGAAGGGGAAGAGAAAGACAGAAACAGAAAAATAGAAACAGAGAGCAGAAAAAGAGAAGGGAGAGAGAAAAGTTGGAGAGAGATAGGGGAGAGAAAGACAGATAGAGGCAGAGGATAGAGGCACAGAAAAATAGAGAGCAGGGAGAGAGGAGGGAGGGAGATGGTGGAAATGGAGGAACAGAGAGGCAGAGATAGAGGAAGGGACAGACAGAGGCAGACAGAAGACAGAGAGAGCCAGAGACCAACAGATGAAATCATAGAGACACAGGAAACTGTATTTCCATGTTATTGAGAGAACAATTCAATTCAATGAATGCTTACTAAGTGCTTACTATGTGGAAGCTGCTGTGTTAGGTTTTAGAGATGAAGTGAATAAAGAGCAATGTAATGTATAATCTAAGCTCCTTGGTGGCAGGAACTGTTCCTGTACTGTCTTTTAATTTGAATGAATGAAACATTTATTAAGTGCTTACCATGTGCACAACTCTGGGGATACAAGTGGAAAAGTAAGCCAGTCTCTGCTCTCAAGGAGCTCCCACTCTAATGAGGAAGCCAACACATAAGGAATTCAGATGGAAAGTGCCATGGTCCTTAGGATTCAGCATCAAAGTAGATGTTAATGTCTCTTGGTTAATGTCATCATTAAATGTCACTATTCCCAGATCTCTTCAGTTCAGGTTGTAGACTGTCCTCCTCTCCCTTTCAGAATCCGAGGGTAGATGGTGGTAAAGGGGGTGGTGGTGGCCTGACCTGCCTGGCACACTGCCTCCTGTCTCTTTCTCAGGCTACCCTGCTACCTGCCCTGTGTGTGACAGTTGGTTGGCAGTTGGTGGGGTTGGCTGGTCCTTTCTCTACAAGCATTGCTTCCACTGTTAATGGCTTCCAGGGCTGGAGTGGAAGTGAGAATGTTGATCTGGGAACTGCTACTTCTGGGGCCACTGTGTCTATCTTCCTGTTTGGTGGCAATTTTCTTGGGGTTTCCAACCATTAAAGCAATGTCTTGTACGTAGAAAGCCTTTAACACATGCTTGCCAGATTTAATTGAATTAAAGAAACTTTGTGTAGTGCTCACGTAGAGAGTTTAATCAGGAGAGACAGGAATTATTCTGAACACTGGGGAACTCAAGGAGGAGAAAAGGACTGCAGGGGGGAGAGACAGATAGACAGAGACAGAGAAAGACAAAGACAGATACAGACACAGAGAGAATTCCCCTTGGTAGCAAATAACAACAACAATGATGATAATTAGCATTTATATTGTACTTTAAGGTTTGCAAAGCACTGTACATGTGTTATCATTGGTTAGAGCTGGAAGAAAGTAACTTTAGAGACAACCTAGTCCAACCCCCTTATTTTATAGATAAGGAAACTGAGGCTCAGATTGTTGAAGTGAATTGTCCAAGATCACATGGCTATTAAGGAACAAAGCTTGAATTTGAAGCCTAGTTCTCAGATTCCAAATCCAATGTTCTTTCTACTACACAATAGATTTTCCTGATGTATCACCTCTTCCACCACCACCAAATTGCTTAAGAATGCTTAGTCCTTCAGCTATAGCTATTACAAGTCCCTCAAAACTTTCTCACAACTTCCCAATTAGAAATAGACTCCACTTACCCACACCACACTTCAATTTCAATTTCCTCACTGATGAGAAAACTGAGGACCATGAAGGCTAAGTAACTTTGGGTTGTAAGGAAAGGAATTATCAGAGGCAAGATTTGAACTCAGGTCCTTCAACTGTCAGAACCAGCCTTCTTTCTATGTCACTGATGATGTCTTTTGCATCATTTCAGACGTTCAAGTCAAGTAATATGTTGTAGATTATGAACACTTGTCTTTTCAATGATCTTTAAATCACCTACAATTCCTTCTCAACCACAAGATAAAATTCAGTATCACCAACCTGACATTTAGAACCTTCCACAATCCAGCTTCAATCTACCTTTCCCACTTTAAACAAACAAAAAAAAATTATTCTTCCTGCCCTCTGCATCCCAGTCAAACTGTACTAGTGGGGAGCTAGCTTCTCTCCAATCTCGACCTGTCTATTCCTGCCTCTGAGCATTCGTTCAGGCAGCTTCTCTTGGCCTGGAATGCATCTCTTCCTTTCCAAATCTTATTCTACCTTCAAGGCCCAGATCAAGTTTTCTGAAATTGCCAGAGTAGGGAATGTTCTTCTCCTTCTCTTTCTCCTTCTCTTCTTCCTCCTTATCTTCCACATTTTTCTCTTCCTCGTCTTCCTCCTCCTCCTCCTCTTTTCTTTCTTCTCTTCCTTCTCTTCTTGCTCCTCCTCCAGATCCTCCTCTTCCACATCTTCCTGCTCCTTCTCTTCCTCCTCCTTCTTTTCTTCTCCTCCTAGGCCTTCAATTTTTCAAAAGAGCACTTTGGGTCAAATCCTGCCTTCTATCTTATTTATATACGTACATGTTATAGCCCCCATTCATGTGTAAGCAATTTGAAGAGAGGGCCTGGTGAGTTTTTTTTCTTTTTTCTTTTCATCTTTACATGCTCAGTACTTTGCAGTCCCTCCCACATAATAGCTGATTAATATACACTGCAGAATTGAAACGAATATTTGTTGACTTTTACTCATACTTTTCCCAATGCATTCTTTCTGAACTGTTTAATTCCTACCTGTTAAAAGTCAACTCAGATGCCAGCTCTGCTATAAAAGCTTCATTGATTCCCTCAAGGCCAATAATGATATTTCCATTCTGTGACCTCCCAAAGCATTTGCTTGTGCTTCTCTAATCATGCTTTATTTGCATTATAGTTATAGGTGTATATGTCATATTCTGCTATCAGATTGTAAGCACTGCAAAGGCAGAGATTTTATTTTATCTAACCTTTGCATCTTTCCCAGCACCCAGCACAATTTCATGACACAGCAGAAACTTCAAATGTGTTCAATGAATTGAATTAAATAAGATGAACACAAGTCAATGGTCTCATATTTTAAAATACATAGGAATTTTAAGATACATAGGAAACAGCACCTAGGTAGAGCAGTGGGTAGAGTATTTGCCTTGGAGTCAAAAGGAGTTCAATCCATCCTCAGCCACCTACTACCTATGTGACCCTTGGCAAGTCATTTAACCCTATTTACCTCAGTTTTCTTATCTGTCAAATGAGATGGAGAAGGAAATGGCCACTCTAGTATCTTTGTCAAGAAAACCCTAAACGGGGTTGTGAAGAGTCAGACATGACTGAAATGATTGAGCAACAAAAGATGCATAGAAACAGAATTCCACCTAGCCATGATAGGACAATATACTCCATTCTTTGCAGTATCCTAGATGATAGGGTAGGTAGGGGTGCTAGTACTTTTCCATGTAACAGTGCTTGTTTGTAGGGAGAATGGTAAAGTAACAGAGGGCTGAAGTTGTAGCACACTTGCATTAATTGTAGGAACTCTTCATATAAAAGTTGCTTTAGCAACTGTACAATTATAATGAAAAGATTGTAATTTGCTTTATAAAAATTGTACCTTATGCACAACTTTCCAGGGATATGTTTATTAAGCTGGACTAGATAACAACAATAATTGACATTTAGGTGGTGTTTTTAAGATTTGCAAAACACTTCATTAAGCTTATCTTGTTTCATCTTTGGCTTTAAGCCTTACGGAATTCTTGGGGACACATAAAGATATTCTATGCCTTATATTTGGGTACAAAAATTGGCTTCAGAAGTACAATATAGGGAAGGAAATTGATCTAAAAAAGATCCAATTGTTTAGTGAATGGCAAACTCAATAAGAGTCAACAGTATGACATGATAATCAAAAAGGTGAATGCTGCTCTAGGCTGCAGTAGTTAAGAGAAGAAGCATTATGAGAAAAGTGATAGTCCTACTCTACTGATCTGATTAGACCACAAGTAGATTATTGTGTTCAATCTCAGTCCCTGATTTTAGGGTTGACACTGATATTTCAGAGAACACCCAGAAGATGGCAATCATCCAGTCATTCATTCACTTATTATTTCAAGAAGCATTTATTAAGAACCTACTATATGTTTGGTACTTTGTAGGGATAAGGCACAAAAACAAAAACCCAGATAGTCCCTGCTCTCAAGGAGTTTACAGATAAGGTGACAACATGATATTCACAGGTAAATCAGTACCAAAATGTATACAAAGTTGTTGCTGTTGTTGTTCATTGACCGATGACATCATAGGGTGATGTCTTTACTGGAGTGTGAATTGGATACGAGTGAGGCAGAGTTGCACAAAGTCATCAGCCTCACTTTCTCTTCCAGATTCATCAAAGTTCAGTGGCAAAACAAAAATCAAGATGACTGGCAATGACCCAGGATATAGTGGATGACCTTGGTGTCTTTCACGTCTGACCAAGCTCTAAGCCCTCCACAACCTCTGTTTCAGGGTCCTTCATGGCCTTTGGAACAACGTGTTCTCATCTAACCATTCCTCTGGGAGAAGTTTTCACATGCTTTGGGTAGACATCTCCCTAACTCACCGACAAGTTTGAGGCCTTTGGTTACCCTCTACCTGGTTTAGCCCTTTTGCCAAGTTGGTTTTTCAGAGTGTGGCTACTGTACATGCTACAGTTTCTTGGAGCCACAGGTGAGAGTTGAGTGACAGGTGAACACCAAAAGTGGATGAACAGCCCTGAAAAGGGCTCAGCAAGCCTTCATATTAGAGGTGCTAGTCCTGCCTGAGCATGACTAAAATTTGAGAGGAGTACCAGTGTTAGTTGGGGAAATCAAGAAGGGTCACCTTCAGGGAAAAGCATTTGATCTGAATCTTGAATAAAGCTAAGGAATCTAAAAGGTCAAGGTGAAGAGAGAGGACTTTCCAGTGAGAGGAGACATTCTGTCCAAAGCACAGAATCTAGAGTTGAAATTTTGTATATAGGGAACAACAAATAGATCAATTTAGTGAGGGAACAATGAGTAAGTCAGGTAAGTCAGTAGTTTGGTGTGGGATTTTGAGTTCGTGCCAAATGTGGAATAAGTATGGTTTGAAGAAAGCTCATATATTTAGCCTGGAGAAGGAATTCTCATGGGGTAGAGGTGGAAGTTGACACGATACCTCTCATAGAGAAGAAGGATTAGACTTTTTCTGTTTGCTCTGGAATATTTCAGTTTGATGTAAGGAAAAACCCACTTACAATTACAGCTATCCAGAAATAAAATAGAATCCCTTTTGAGGTAATGGGTTATTTCACACTAGAGGTCTTTGAGCAGAAGCTGGATGACCACTCATGGTCTATGTTATGGAAGGAATTCTTTTTTAAACATTTATTGGAGTAAAGTCATTAACAACACTGCAATTCTGAGATTCTGTGATACCTACAGGTGTTCTGTGACCAACAAGTCATATGATCATGGAGCATCTCAACTGACGTCTTCTCAATTTCCTTCTGTCTTTGCCTTGTCAGTTTTATAAGGTGACTGAAATGACATGCATCTCTCTTATGCAGTAATCATATATAATTTTGTAATAAAAATTTTTCTTTTTATCATATCTGCCTATTAGACTCTAAGCTCTCTAAGTATAGGGACTGTGTCTTATTAAGCTCACACAAAGGGTCTTTCTCATTTTGCTCAATGTCCACCTACATTTCTGCCAGAGATGCTTTGTCATTGTTTGTTGGTTGAGGTGAATGGCAAAGTGACTCTGTATCTACTACCAGGGCTTTCATATTTTATTTTTTACTTACAAGGAGTATCTTCCTTCCTTACACAGATCATTAGAGGTCTGAGAGATAGCTTTTTACTTGTTCCAGGATTGGATTTCTCTGATGGCAGCAGTCTCTGCCTCAGCCTGGCTAGGGTCTTAGGGCAGGAGGTTTAGCTGTCCTTATAGTCAACTCATACCACAGGATCCTACAGTTTGAAGGCACCTTAGAGATAGTTCAATACATGATCCTTAATTTACAGAAGAGGAAACTGAGATTAGAACATTTAAGCAGTTTGTTCACATTTACGTAGCTACTAAGTGACAGAGCCCAGAATTGAATCAAGATCTGATTATCCAGATTCAGTCTTCTTTCCACCATACTTCACTGATAGAGGGGAATGGGATGTATTCCACAAAAAGCAGGAGAATTCCATCAATGTCACAACATACTATTGGGACACCTCTTTGGGATGCACAGTCACCATTTAAATTGTCAAGTACCCTTTTCCAAAAGGAAATCCACTGTGAAAGGTGAACCAAATATTTAGAGGAAAAGACTCCTTGGCTCAGCATCTGGAATCCAGAGGAAAAGTGTGAGTATAAAAATTAGCTGACTACTTACTAATTACCGCAACAAAATCCTTCCATGTTTCCTAGGTAACTGAATGGCTCTAGGTCTTTGATTAGGAAAGTAATTTTTGAAAACAAAACAGAAAGCATCACCAACTATTTTGACCAGTTGTCAGATGAGAGGCATTGCTGGATTTGAATCTTTGGTCTTCCTGTTGTGGTGGTAAAAATTAAAATCAAATGTGGTATATTTAATTTTTGATTGACAGTTGTGAAGTAGATTTTCTTCACTAGATTTAGAGACATTTGTTTTGGTTTAGGTGAGTTCTTTCAGCTTCCTTGGTATTCTTCTAAATGCTGAGATTGGAAAGAACTTTTTATGCTAGGTCAGACTCCTTGAGTACCAGTGACTTCCTAGAACTCCTGATAGAATGTTGGCCCATAGAGAGCCAGGGCATTTTCATTCCTGTCTTTGAATCACCTGAGTCTGACACAGCACCCATCACATAATGCAATAGTAGCTTAACAAATTATTTTGGTTGAGTGAGCAATTGATTGATAGTAGATATTAAAGAAAAGTACATAGTATAAATATTGGAATAGGAAAAGGGTATGCATAAAATCTGTTGTGATGTTAGATGAGGGAAAGATCACTTCTAGGTAATGAAATCAAGGAAAGTTAATGAAAGAGGCAACATCTGAACTGAGTTTTGAAGAGTGAGTAGGGTGACAACAAGTGGAGATGAGGGTTGGAGGACAGGACATCCCAGGAACAGACAGTAGTATAAGGAAAGAGATAGATATGGGAAAATGCGGGACATATTTGAGATATGTCAAGTAGTCCAGCTAGGTTGGAGAAAAGATTGTGATAAGATGCAGTGAGAGAGAAGACTGAAGAGATAGGTGGGATCCAGATTATAGAGGATCTTTAATGACAGGCTAATATACTCTAATAAACATTTATTAAATACCTACTATGTGCCTACACTGTGCTAAGTGCTCTGGATATAATTAATAGAAAGAAACACAGTCTCTGACCGCAAGGAGCTTACAATCCAGTTGAGTGAGACAACACACAAAAGGATGCAGGAATCTTGCTACTGGAGTTGAAAGCAAGCAGAGCAGCAGACAAAAAGTGAATGAGTTGAGAGTCTGCTTTCTGCCCTCTATTAAGGAAGGCATTGGGAGGAATTTGGTGCTTTACCTTCTAGTCTTCCAATCACAGGGGAGAGAAGATTGAGGGAGGGCTATCAATCAAGGCGTGAGTTAGCAGCATGGTGATGAGATTAGAAGTGATGGGCTCATGGGAGGGGCATCTTGTTCTGTGGAGTTAAAACTAAGCAGAGTAGCTGATGCAAAGTGGAGGCTAAAATATTGTGCATTATTTGGTAGGAAATGTGGAACCATTGTAGATTTTCAGGCAGTTGGGAAATCTGATAAGACCAATGCCCTTGGAGAATTAATCAGGCATTAGTGTTTTAGAATGAGTTGTGGGAATGAGAAATTAGATGTGCAGTAAAACTGAGAAAGTTATTGTGTTGGTCCAGGCTTGTAGTAGCTTGGTGGCAGGTGGAATAGTAAGGAAGGGAAAAATCAGAAAGAAATTGAAAAGAAAAAAATCAGTAGGACTTGGTGACTGATTACAAATATAAGATGATAAAAGATCCTTCTGAAATCCTGAGGATGGATGACATTGTCATCAGTAAAATAACATATGGAAGTAATAAAGAATAATACACATAAGTAGAAAGATAATGAGTTAAATTTTGGACATGTTGAGAAGGATATGTTGGTAGAAGATCCAGGTAGAGTTTACCAATGGGCAACTGAAATTTTTATTCTGTGGAAAGTCAGAAGGGAGGCCAGCTTGGAAGGTATAAGTCTTAACATTATTTACAAAGCTAGTCAATTCAACAAATAGTACCTGCCTTCAAAGAGTTCACATTCTACTGAAGCTGAAGTTGTAGGTTTGGATAAGCTCAGCAGAGAAGAGATCATGGAAAGCGATGAGATACAACCTTAGAAAATGCCAATATTAAGAGAGGTGATAGTGCAAAGAGAAACAAGTAAAAGAAGTAAAGAAGGACAGAGGAGAAGGAGAAGCATATAGTGTCAAAGAAGCCAAGGGAGAAGAGGTTATCAAAGAAGAAGGTGTTGTCAATATATCATTAATTTCTGGAGAGAGAAAGGGACAGAATGAAAAAAGGCAATTGGAGGATGGTAGTCATGAGACAAATGAGGAAGAAGAGGATCAATTCAGTTTTGCATATATTAAGCTTGAGATAACAAATGGATATTCATATGGGAATTTCCAGGTGACAAAAGAAGAGAAGGATTGGAGTTTGGGAGTGAGATCAAGACAGGAGGTGAAGATACTGATTTGGGAGTCATTTGTTTAGTTGAAATTAAGAAAGTGAATGACTTCTTAGAAGGAAATAATGCAGAGAAAGAAGAACAAAGTCCCATAAACTTTAAAATGTGAAGGAAAGGAGTGGATCTTTTTTAACTTTGTACCTTTCCCTGCACCTTGAACAGAATTCATTATCTGTAGTAGTCCTTAATCAGTTTGTTGAATGAATGAGGAATGAAAGAATAAACCACCTTGATTACAAGTACAGAAAAAAAGTGGGCTAATAGTTATTGTGAGGATCAAAAGAAATTTCTATAAAGGGCTTTGTAAATTTTAAAGTGCCATGTAAGTGTGATTTTAAATTTGTTTTATATTTATTCATTTTGAACTTAAATAGAAAGACAAAAAAGGACATTTCTATGTACACAACACAACATAAAAAGAGGATTCAATATAAAACCACAAATTTCCATTTTATACTGTTTACTTTTTTGAAAAACTATATAATAAATACTAAACATTGTTTTCAAAGCTACACTGCTTTTCTGTGATTCCTTCTAAGTTTTCTCTTGCTCTCTGCTGTGCACTTTGTATTTTTTTTTCCTCTCCCCCTCACCACTCCACAAATGTGAATTATTATTACTTCTTTTTTGTTCCTTTGTTTTTTTGGTGAGGTAATTGGGGTTAAGTGACTTGCCCAGGGTCACACAGCTAGTAAATGTGAAGTGTCTGAGGTAGAATTTGAATTCAGGTCCTCCTGACTCCAAGGCCAGAGCTGTATCCACTGAACCACCTAGCTGCCCCCCCAACTCATTATTGCTTCTTTGGAAAAGAATCTGTCTTTATCTGAATCTCCATATAAGGTTGTTTGACTCTCAAAATTATTTTTATTGGGAAACAAGAATATCGTTGCTATGATTTACTGCCTAATTATATATTCTTCAGTGGAAAATGATTTTCTCCAGCACACACGACCATCCAGCCAAACTGGCCTTTTTGCCATTCTTCACATAATACTCAATCTTAATCCTAAAACCAAGCCTAATTTTCAATTTGGATCTACCTGGAATATTCCCCATACCTAGAACATACTCCCTTCTCACCTCTGACTCTTAGAATCTCAATTTCATTCAAAGTTCAGCTCAAGCAACACTTTCTCCATGAGGCTTTCTTAATTCCCAAATGTGCAAATCCGGCTACTGCTGGCCCCCACTCATTAGTTTTTTGCATGTATGTATGTGTATGTGCATATTGTCTCTCCAGATGAAATGTAAGCTCCCTGAGGGCAGAGATTGTTTCCTTTTTAAAATTTCTATCTAGCATTTAATACCGTGCTTGGCAAGTGGTATATGCTTAATTAGTGATTGTGGATCAATTGATTTCAATGACATGAAATCTTTCAATTGGTACATATTACAATCTAGCCATACCTCCTCGACTGTGCCTCTTGTCCAGTTCTTCCTGTAAATCCTCCACAGGATGTGCACAGGATGTTGAGGGCCTTCTTCTAGTCTTTGTAACATTATGTTGATATCAGTACACCATGCAGACCATCATCACCTGGATGATTACCATAACTTTCTGGTTCAATCTCCCTGCCTCAAGTCTCTCCCCACTACAGCGTAGCCTCTGCTCAACTCTAAAAGTGATCTTCCTAAATCTCAGGCTTTGCAGTGTCACCTGCCTCCCCCTCCTCCCCAATTCTATTTGTAATTTAAGCCCTTCACAACACGGGTCCTTCCTCCCTTTCCAGTCTTCTTACATTGCATTCTTACAATCTAGCCACACTGGCCTATACTGGCCTACATACTGCTCTTTACACGTTACACTCCATTTCCTGACTCAGTACATTTGCACCAGCTGTTGACCCATGGCTAGAATTTTCTCCCTCCTCATCCCAAACTCCTAGCTTTCCTGGCTTCCTTCAGGGCTCAGATCAAATCCCATCTTCTGCAAGAGGCCTGTTCTTGTCCCCACCAATCCTTCCCTCTAAAATCACCCTCCATTTACACCATGTATATCTCACACTTGTATGTTGTCTCCCCTATTAGAATGTGAACTCCCTGAGAAAAGAGACCAGGCTTTTTGCCTTTCTTTGTGGAGCCCACATAAATTATGGGTATACTTAGCCCAACTTCCATTGTCACTGGCAAGTTCGGTCTCCAAGAAGACTGCTGACTTCCTCTCCTCTTTAAGGTTCCTAGTGTTAGGCCTGCTTTCTCAAACGTTACCAATTTGACACCCATTATGGTATTTTCTCTGCAGTCTTAATCTCCAGTTATGATTAGCATCTCTTATGTCAGTAACTCCAGAGATTAATGACCCAATTTCATTTAACCAACTAATATCAACTAGCTTTTACAAACGGATGTTTTCTGAGCAAATATAGCAAGAACAAAAGTTATAAAGCTTTTCCCTCAGCACTTGGGGACATAGTCTCTCCTAAACCACTTTAGTCTCAGGGGAGAAAGGGTCTAATCTTGAAACAGTTGCTAAAAAGCATTCAGTCCACGAAGTTCACTTCCAAATGCAGTAGAGCTGATGGATGAGTCCCTGTTGCTTCCTTTTAGGTACCTTTGATCTACTTCTATGCTGGGTAAAAGGTCATTGGGAACTTTGCTTCCCTCCTGACTCAGCTGTCTGTAAATTCTTACAAGGATTCCAGCTCCCAGAACTGCAGCATCTCACTCTTCCTACCTTTTGAAGATCACAAGGTCACAGTCTAGTCCAATACTCTTTCATCTAAAAGCAAGAAAGAATGAACACTAGGAGATAAAGAACAGAAGTCCATATTTATGGATCATGTGTCAGCTCCAAGTGGGGAGGGTCCCAGGCCCCTCAGCTCTCAGAAACTTATAGCATATCCTCCTCACTCAAACTAGCCAGGCAGAAAAGAAACCTGGTTTGCCCCAGTGGGAGCCTTTTGTAAGACTTCAGTTCTGACTCAGCAGCTTATCAAAAGGGCATGCAATAAGCAGGCTGGCAATGGTCAGAGCTGTGCATGCTCTCAAGTGTAGAGCTAGGTCCCTTCATTCTGAGTTGTTGGCATTTCCAGAAGTAAGCTCATTAAATGCACTTGCAACCAGAACCAAGACTCATTGGCCAGGCTTAAATAATTGTAGATCGAATGAAGGAGTGATTGGTTTCATTACAGTGTGGGCTCATTATTATTTATTATTTCTGCATGTAAATGAGAGCTTGAATAATATGGAAGTGAGAGATACATTAGTAATTTGGATTTTAACTTACTAGTTGTCAGTCAATAAACATTTATTGAGCTCCTACTATGTACCAGGCACTGCACTAAGCACTGGGGATACAAAAAGAGGCAAAGTACTCCTGGACCTTACAATCTAATAGGGGAGACACCAAGCAAACAAATATGTACAAAACTGCTGTATACAGGATGAAAAGGAAATAATTATGAATTGGAAGGGATTAGAATTAAGACAGGTTGGCAAAGCCTTTCTGTAGAAGATGGAATTTTAGCTGGGACTTGAAGGAAGCCAGGAGTCAGAGATGAGAAGGGACAGTATTCCAAGTATGGGGAACAGCCTGAGAAAATGCCCAGTTCTGAGAGATGAAGTGTCTTGTTTATGGAACAGAAAGGAGGCCAGCATCACTGAATCAAAAAGTATGTGGTAGGAAGTAAGGTATAAGGAAAATGGAAAGGTAGGAGGGAGCTAGGTTTTGAAGGGCTTTGAATGCCAAACAGAGGATTTTATATTTGATCCTGGAGGTGTTAGGGAATTTACTTACTGGCGTTTACTTTCTCAGCTGAATCAATATTATTTATAATTGTATAAATAGTAAAAACTGGCTTTTGCCTTGATGGTGTTAAAGGCTTGAAATGTAGCTAGTATTTTGTTTTTATTCCTTTGTCAATATGAAACTTTGAGTTGGCTGGTTCGAAAGTTTTGGTAGGAGTAGTACTTGATGTATGTAGGCTGGGTGTTTCCCTTTAAGGGGACAGGGAAGTCATTCTCAAGATCATTAATGGTTTTGCTTCCATTATACCTGAGACCTAAAATGCCAGACTTATGGGGAGTTGGTGCCAAAGGCTTTAGCAGAATCCTCATTTCCTCGGAGAAACCCTTTCTATGCCTTTCTAACCTAAAACGACTAATTTCCATGGTGAATGTGGTGGTAAGAAGCCATTTTATATGAAGTATTCTATTTTTTAAACTTCAGAAGTTTGATCTATTTTATCCTTTGATCCAGTGTGGAAAGACCTTTCACTGATACAGAACAGCAACATGACTATAATGTGTGGTCTTAGAAAGTAAACTGGAACATTCAGAAGTTAACTGGTTTGCTCATATCACATAGCAAGTATGTGACAGAGACAGGCCTTAACCCCAGGTCTTCCTGACTCCAAGACTGGCCCTCTATCCACTTAGCTATGTTGCCTCTCAGTTATTTTTACAGAACCTAAAACAGACACATTTATAAAAACATCAACCAGAAAAAAATCTTGTAACCTCTACACCCTTCCCTACCTTCAGTTATTTGACTTTAAATATGAAGTCCACTGGAGTGGCTTCTTTAAGAAAGCCTAAATGTCATTCTATTCTTATGATTTCATCAAGGATGCCATTGATGCAAACCATTCTATAAAGTGTTTTATAACCAAGAAAATAGATGCTTGGATTGGAAGATTGTGCTGTCTTTTCTCTCACTGATTCACCATCTTGAACTCACACTCAAGCTTAGGTTCATTTAGACAAATCTCCGTCTTCCCCTAAAATTCTCAACTCTAATAGCTTTTGTTTGACAATAAATACGCAATTGTTTTCATTAGTTTAGATTTTTTTTCTTTTTTTGAGATATCTTGAAAATTTATACCGAGTACTTTTAAAATTCTGTAACCTGCAGCAAAAAAGTAATATTTTCTTTTTTTTCAGTATAGTCATTCAAATGTTCTTTCTGACTTTAGTTTAGGCTGTTGCTATTTCCTTATCTGTACATTAGATGGTAAAATTTAAATTTGATATCTCTATTCTTACTGTCAAAGGTACATTAGAGATGTTCTACTTCAAGTACATTAGGAAGAGCAGTAGGTTTGAAGTCAGGAGATGTCAGTTAAAACCTTCCTCTGGCTTTTATTACCAATAGGACTTTGGGCGAGTCACACACTCTAGGATCCTAAGTTCCCCCATCTGTAAAATTAGGGGATTAGACTTCATGACTTTTAAAGTCCCTTCCAGTTTTAAAATGCTATGATCTTAAGGCTAGCTATGAAATCACCTAAGGATATGTATTTTATTTTGTTATGTTGTTGTCTTCCTTTTGGCTACTTCAACAAATGCTCTTGGGATGATCTGAGTTAGTTAGATTTTTCACAAACTTCACTGCAGGATTTTTTTTCTCCTCAATGTCTCTTCATGATTTTGTAGGTTAACACTAGTTCATCACCTAGCACCATATCTCTGCCTACCTAGAGAGGCAAGAAGGAGAGCTCATTTGGGAGTCCAATGACTCAGGTTCAAATCATGGCTTCTCTACTTTTATCGTGGGTAATTTTGGGCAAATTGCTTAAACTCCCTGGGTCTCAAGTGTTTGTATATAGGATGACAGGGTGGAACTTACACGCCCTCTGTGTATCTCCCAGTTGTAAATCTATGATCCTTTGATGACCACCCGCCATGATATTTGGCACAATGAAGCTGTGCTTTGGTGTTTTTCTACTGGTTACTAAGTCTCTCTCTTTGGTCACAGGAGATTTTGTGTTTGCTGGCATTGTTCCTCCAGCCTCCTCACTGTGGGAACAATTTTTCACTTGTTAGACTTCTCTAAAAATGATCATGCAGTTAATCTCTCTATTATTATCATTTCCATTTTTTTAGAATAGGCAGCTTTTTAAAGCAGTTTGTCTTAGATCAGCTACAATTATATGTAGTGTTTTATTCTCATCTTTATGATGTCTTCTAATTCGCTATTGACTTTGACCTTCCCCCTAGAAGAACGTAAATTCCTTGAGGTCAGTGGGCCCTGGACTATTTCATTGTTGTCTTTGTAACCTCTGAGCCTTGCATAGAGTTATTATGAACGTTGTAGGTACTTACTGACAGATCAGCAAACAGGTGTTCATTGTCATTTTCACTCATTGGAATATGTACCTTTTGACTCTCTTTTTCAAGACAGTGTTCATGATATGAGCACCTGAATACTCTACCCAAACCATATCCTTTAGCATTGTTTTTGTTGTCTGCCCCTGTGACCACCTTTGTATTTAAATCTCTAAGTATATAAGGATATGTTAACTTATTAAGGATGTGAATCATGTGAAGTCCTTCATAGAATCTCTCTACTTTATTCTCTACAAAGGCAGAAGCTGGAGAGGCAACTTGGTCCAATAGTTAGACCAGTAGTCTTGAAGCCAGGATTCTGGTAAATTACTTGGATAGTATCTTTGCCTACTAGGTCAGCCAACTGGCTGCCTCTTTCTGCCATGAGTATTAAGATACCATTTGGAGTCTAGAGAAACTTAAGCACTCTGTTGAGCTGGTGTGGGTAGCAGTGGCAATGATGGCTGTTTTTGAGCATATAGGACATTGTCCAGGAGTTTGGATGAAGTCACTTTTATTTACTCTGTGAGGAATTCCATGGTTCACAGATTTAGTTCAGAAAATTCTTCAGAGCTTCTGAGAATTTATAAATTTCATTGGGAAACTGGTGTGCCAGATGGGTATTGCTCTCAGTCAGCTGGAGCTCCTGGCCTGCTTGCCAAATTGTCATCACATGGTAGCTATGGTATTATCCAGCTCAGACAAGCATTTAGGCTCAAATTGCTCAGGTTTGGTAGGGAAATGAATGGGCAAGTGGAGTCAAATAAATAAATGGAATCAGTAATGATTATAATTTGGTAGTTGTATGACTTTGAGGAAGCAATTCTGTAAAAGTTGAGGATGTTAATAACTCCAAACTGAAAACTAAGGTGATGCTCACCTATTGGAGAATGGCTAAAATTATGATATATTCATTTAATGTGATATGAGACATGAGCAATGATAAAATAGACAGTTTGAGAGGAAACTGAGATCTCTGTGAGCTTATGCAGAGGGAAGTGAGCAAAATAAGAATAATTTATACAAAGACAACAACATTATAGAGAGAGGAAAAAAAAACTTTGAAAGACTTCAGAGCTCTGATCAATGCCATGGTAAGCTTTGAGTCCAGAGGACTGAAAATGAAACATTCCAGAGAGATGTTGAACTTAAATATAGAATTAAACATAGATTCTTGGACATGATTAATATGTGCATTGTTTTTGCTAGATTATGCGTATTTGTTATGAGGGTTTTATTTTTTCAGTTTTTTCATTATTCAATTGCGAAAAAGAGTGGGAGCAAGAGAAAAAAATGCTTGTAAAAGGAAACAAAATCATTTAAAAATTAAAAAAGAATGAAGGGTGCATAACATTCTAGACCTTAATCTAGTTTATAAATCATTAATCATTGAAACTATATCAATACACATCAGTTACTTTCTATAAAACAGATAAGTAGACCAATGGAACAGACTGGTCATAAAATAACCAGAAACAATCAAATGTAGTAGCCCCATATCTAATAAGAATCTCATTGTACAAGACTTGGGAAAATTTAATTTGGCAGAAAAAAGGTAGACACCAACATTTTACACTGCATACCAGAATGCCTCAAAATGTATAAATGACCTAAATTTTAAAGATCATACCATAAAAAAAAGAAATTAGAAGAGAACTAGATCTTATACATTCGATAGAAATATTTAAGGGGAGCATTATTCAACAAGCAATGGATAGAATCAATCACAAAAGGTAAAATAGGTAACATCATTATACAAAATTGAAAAGCTTTTGAATGAACAAAACCAATGCAACTGAAACAAGAAGGAAAGTTGTCAACTGGTGAAAAAGTCTTTGCATCAAATATGTTTGATAATGTTTTGATATTTTATATAATAATAAAATGAAGTGTGGGAAGGTTGGTTTTCAGTCATAAAATTCCCCCCGAAGGAACTTTAGAGACCATACAATCTAACTGTCTTAATTTAGAGGAAGAAATGTGTTCAGAGAAGTTAAGTGATTTATCTAAGGTAATAAGTATCAGAGCAAGGATGTGAATCCAGATCCTTTGACTACAAAGTCAACGCTCCCTACCCCCATCCCCCTTAACTGTACTTGATATAGATAATCTCTAAAGTCCCTTTCATGTCTAAAAGTCTCTAACTTGGATCTCAACTTTACTATTTTAAATTACTGTAGAGGTTTATAAATGCCATATCCTTGCCTTCACTATGATTTATTTGATGTAGAGACTTTTGTCAGTAATTTAAACCCAATTGTAACATTATCTTTCCACTTCACAAAGATCTGCTTTTATGAAGCTGTTTCTAGGAATTTGTTGTAATGCTGAACAAGGGTTTCTTATGATACATTTTTATTTGTAAAATTCCATAAATGTAGAAAATAGCAAAATAAAACACAACAAACCAAAGAAAATTAGTAGGGAGTGATCCTCGATACTCTTCAATAATACTTTTATTCAGCCCTTATATACTACTCACCATTCTCATAGTATGCATGAAGATTAAGGAAACCTTTATATAAATCACAGGATTTCAGATAGGATACCTTAAGAAACATATTTAATACCTTTTTAAGTTGTATATGTGTAAGGATGGGGTTTTTACCCTCTCTACAATTAACATGATCAGAGAAGGAGATGGATTTTGTCAATCAACACTGTAAGCTAGATATAAACAATCCTTTGATAATCAAATTGAGAGGAGTGAAGGATTTTGATCTTTGGATGAAGACAGATAGTGTCATGCTGCCATGTGGGAAACTTTTAGTGATTGTCTGAAAGCATCATGCATAATAAAATCACTGCAGGCCAGTTAGAAATTGACCATTCCGGGCAGCTAGGTGGCACAGTGGATAGAGCACTGGCCCTGAAGTCAGGAGGACCTGAGTTCAAATCTGGCCTCAGACTAAACACTTGACACGTACTAGCTGTGTGACCTTGAGCAAGCCACTTAACCCTGATTGCCTCACAAAAAAAAAAAAAAAGAAATTGACCATTCCAACATCAGTGAGTTGAATGGTGGTCAACTCTAGTGGTGAAGGACTCCTGAGAAGGAATAGCCCTGGTGTGGTGGGATGCATTGATAGAGTTTCACTCCTTCCCAGTACCCTCATATCTTTAATCAGGTAATGACCTTGTGAACTTCAAAAGGTCATATGATTTGGAGTTTCCAGCGTAGCAGTATCCACCAAGTCTGTAGCAAGGTCACTGGAGTAGTAATGACTCACAGCAGGGGCTGTATGAAAACTAGGGTACATAGCAAGGACAAAGTAGACACATTGAGAACAAAAGAAGTCAGAACGATCAGGGCACTGACTTTGGGAGCCCAAAAGAGAGCTATATCTGAGGGAAATTTCACACGGATTTCACAAAGGGGGAGAAATACTTCCAGGAAGTTGGGGCTATGAGTTTACCCTTTGGTCACATATGCTTTCTAAATCTGAGCATATATTTTCTTTTGGGACCTTATGTGTAAAAGAGGAGACAGTCTCTGCTTTTTGGAGGGGTATATTCTGTAATATATCCTTGCTCTATCTGCTTAGTAAATATACTTTCTAAAAGCTGATTAAGTTTGGCTGATATTCATTGGGGAACACATTTCTGAAGGTTCATTATCTAACATACTGAAAACTCTGGGCCCTTAGAATTATCCCCAGAATCTAGAGAGACAAAGTAGTCGGCTTGCCTCTAGGGGTCTAACTTATCAATGGGAATGAGAGTTGAGAGACCAAATTTTGAGTAGCTGCTATATATCCAATTCAATCCAAATCCTGAAAGGTACTTCAGTGGGTGTTTAATCCAACTCTATCACTTTACATAGGAGGAAAATGACTTAATTAGAAAGAGCTGGAAAATACATTCTCAATTGACATGTTGGAAGAAATCAAATGCATCTTCCCTTTTTTATCCAAAATGGGCCTATTCTATACATATCAGACACTTGACAAATACTATTTGCTGATGGTTGAAATGTGATTCAATTCAATTCTAAAATCAATTTATTTAATACCTACTATGTGTAAGACATAGCAGCAAAAGAGACAGTGAGGCATAATGGCTGGAGAGCTGGTACTGTCACAAAGACATGGATTCAAGTTCTACCTCCAAGACACACTGGCTTTGTGACCATTGGGAAATTATCTAACATGAAATGCCCTAATCAACAGGACCATAAGTAATAGAGCTAGTACTAATGTGCCTTCATAAAGAAATCTTCCGTTGCCAATTCCCTACAGCCTATACCAATGAAATCATTGGTATAGTAAAAAAATATATAGTTAGAAAGGGATACAGCAATGGACAAAACAAAACATCTGCCCTTTTGAGGCTTATTACATAGCAAGAGATGTAACAAACAGATAAAAAACTTTTTTTTTCCAAAATGGAATATGATAATAAGAGAGACACAAACAAATCGCTCTTGGGAGGCGGGGGAAAGTTGTATGGAGAGGAAGAAGTATTATTAGAGTTAGATTGAAGGTTAATAAGGATTTCAATGAATGGAAATAAGGAGAAGGCATTCTGAGAGTAGAGAACAGTGTGAGCAAAGATCCAGAGAAGAGATAGTGAAGAATGTGTATAGAAGACAGTGAATAATCCAGTTCAGTTGATGCATAGAATAAGAGAAGGAAAATAAATGTGAGATAAATTGGGAATATAGGGCCAAGACATATTGTGGAAAACCATGAATGCCAGGCTAATGCTAAAAGTCCTTTACATATTATTTGGTAGGCCATTAAATATTTTTGAACAATGAAATGATATGATTAATGATTGACAATTAATATGCTTAATTGATAATTATATATGATTAATTAATGATTAATATGATTAATAATTAATGATATTAGGAATATTAGACTGGAAACATGAATAAATTGAAAGTCTTATTACAAGCACTGTTCCAGGCAGCAATCCCCAATGGTATATTTGTTCATGCATTTAAGATATCAAATGCTAATAATAATTCATTCTGATTTAAGGCACCATGATCAGGTGACATGCTTTTTTCTTCATAAAAACTTTATGCACATCTCAAAGTATTCAAGAACCAAATTAATTTCCCAGTCTTATCTTCACAGATGTAACTTGAATTGCACAGTTTTTGCTTTGCTGTTTTGATCCTAAATTGGAATGACTTAGTGTGTTAATCTAGCTTTCTAGCAAAATATGTATTTTCCTAGAGTACATATGCCATGCTTCTTCTTCTTCTTCTTCTTCTTCTTCTTTTTTTGCTTTTTTTTTTTTGCTTTTTGGTGAAGCAATTGGTGACTTGCCCAGGGTCACACAGCTAGTAAGTGCCAAGTGTCTGAGACTGGATTTGCACTCAAGTCCTCCTGACTGCAAGGCCAGAGCTCTATCCACTACACCACCTAGCTGCCTCACCACACTTCTGATAATGATCGTTATTAAGATGGCACAGAAGTTTTTAACCCAAGAACAGGGATGGGGTATGAGGCAGAGAGAGGCTGATGAGTATGAGGTGATATGAGTCTCAGATGGACAAAGGGACTGATAGAATGGTCAGCAAGAAAGGACTTATAAGACATACTTACAGACTGAACAGTTGACCCATCTAAATAGATGATTGGGTAGTAGAAGAAAGGAAGGAAGCAAAAAATGAAGTAAATTACATAATGTAGTAGGATGGTATAGTGGATCTAAGGATAGATTTGGATTCAAGATGTAAGGTTTGAGGTCATAATTCCTCCAATGAATAGCTGTGTGACTTATGATAAGTTGCTTTACAACTCTGAGCTGTAGTTTTTTCATTTGTAAAATGTAATAAGACTTGCCTAATGAGCTCAAAGAGTTGTTGAATGAAAAAAATATGTAAACTGCTTCACAATACCCAGGAATTTCAATATTCACGGCGATAACCTCTTCAACAAATTGATTTATCAATTTATAGTATCACAGGATGACTGGATTTATCTAAAAAAGATGTTTGTTGTTGTTCAATAGTGCCCAACTCTTCACGACCCCATTTGGGGTTTTCTTGGCAAAGATACTGGAATGGTTTCCATTCCTTCTCCAGCTCTTCTTACAGATGAGGAAACTGAGGCAGAGTTCAGTGACTTGCCTAGGGTCATACAGCTACTAAGTGTCAAAGGCCAGATTTGAATTCACAAAGAAGAGTCTTCCTGACTCCAGGCCCAGTACTCTATCCACTGCACCACCTTGCTGCCTGAAAGATACTTCAGTGGGTGTTTAATCCAACTCCACCACTTTACACAGAAGGAAAATGACTTAATTTGTATAGATATCAATGTTACCTTATAGATTTCGTATTTTATATAATGTAGTTGAACTATTTATCTTGGTATCTTAGTACATAAAATATGTTATGCCTATGTTTTAGTGGTTTCAATTTAATTGACAGTATTTCAGCTTTATGAGGCCTCCAGGTAGGTGCCTGAAGTCCTAGATATTTTGTATTGAGAATCCTTTACAAGTTATAGCTCATAAACCTCCATCAACATCATTTGCAATTTATCTGCCAGGTGATTTACTTAGTTAATAAGAAGGTACTTATAGTTAAACAGGTATAGAAATAACAGAATACTTTTCACATAAGCCTTGAGCTCGTGCTCCTGTGAATACATATAGCTTTAAGCATAGGAAGAACATACCTTTATGAGAATAATGCGTGAACAGCCACACATGGGGAGAACACTAGACCATGTGTGCCTGAGACACATATATCAAGGGACAACTTATGCCCATGACACTGCCAAGCTGATGATGTTTTTTCTCTGCTGGACCTCCATTGCTATCTCAGTGTTCCCTTCTTGGTATTGCTTTACACTGTTGTCTGTCAAGAATTGTCCTCTGCTCTAGCTAGTCATGAATTCTATCCATTTTCAGGGTAACCTAATGTCCTATATAATATCTACTAAGGGTGCTATGATTACAGCTCTTTCACTGTCTTGACCATTCCCTGGAGAGGACTATGATTAAGAAGCTACTCCCCTTGAAAAGGGAAGCTCCAACTATTTCACTCTCTTTTTTTTTAATGCCTTAGCTATATATCTCTCAGCAAAAGTATTATCTTCAGAGCCATGGGCAACACAATCTTCTATCTACTGGAAGTGTAGTGATTAGTAATTCTTTCCCCTGCAAGAAAGGTTAAAGCTCTCTTTAGACAGCATTTCTCATAATAGCTATGAAGCTTGCTCTGGTTCTTTCACTTTCTTTCCTCTGCCAATAGTCTTTGTAAGGAGCTTGCTTCTGTATTTTCAATCAGGTTTCTCAGTTAATAGCTATGAAAGTCTGTAGTGTTCTCTCAAGCCAGGCTGCACTGTAACATATCATGGGACTGTTATTGAGATCAGGTCTCAAATTTTCTGTTAACAGTCTGTCTTCTAATGAGGTCATTACTAAATTAAATTGTTTTTAACTGCACTGTCCTTTACTGCCTCCCTTGGGGCTTTCATTTTAGTTGTTGATAACTTATGGTAAGGAATCCTGTATCATAATTTTTTTTAGGGATTATCATATCTCCTGGTTGAGGTAAATATCTCTAGGGTTCTAGTTTCCCAAAAAGAAAGGGGATTGAAAGATACTGTGCAAGGAAATAATTCTAACCTTAGCCCAGCAGTCCACATGTTCTTTGAAATACGGCAAATGCTGTACTAGCTAGAGAATTCCAAGATACTATGACTTTTGTCCTACATCTTTCAGCAACAAATCACATCTTGATCTTTCTTATTTCTTTACTTGAACACCACTACTGGTAGCTCACCTATGACCTCCTAAGTGCCAAATTCAATGGTGTTTTTTCCATTCTCATCCTCTTTGACTTCTCCACAAATATTTAATATTGTTGACCAGTTTTTGCTAGGGTGTACTCTCTCTTTCCTCAGCTTCAAAGAAACAACACTCTTCTGGTTACTCTTCCACTTCTGCTATTTCTTCTTCCCTGTTTTCTTCATTGACTCTTTGTCCTCTTCTCAACCCTTAAATGTAGTTGAATCTAAAAGTTCTATTCTTTGTCCTCTTTTCCTCATTCTCTACATCCTCTATTGACAACTTCATTCATTGCTGAGGCTTCAGACTTTTACTTCTATGCGAATGCCTCCCAGCTCTGTAATTCTGTTCCTAATCTCTCATTTAAGTCTCAGATCTGAATCTCCAACTAACGGTCTGTCACTAGATGTACCACCAGTACCTCTAATTCAACATGTTTAAACCTGTGCAAATAATATTTTCCCCTCAACCTACTTCTCTTCTGACTTCACTATTTCTGCCTGTGGTACCTCAATTCACCCTATCTCCATCATATCCTTGGCTTTAAGGTGTTTTGACTTTTTGTTCTTCCTCAATTCACATGACCTATCAATTTTATTCATATCCCTCACTTCTTCATTTCCAGTGATCTCTTTAACCAACCTCAGCCACATCTGGTTACATTTTAGATGCCATCTCTAAGACTATACCACTTTCATTATCTAGAACTTTGAAATTTCACACTACATTCCAAATACCTATCCTTCCACTTCTCCCACTCTCTTATTCAAACTAAGTATGTTCTTTGTCCTTGTTAAAACTTTTGGTCCTTTGATCTTTTTTTTATTCTAGCATCCATATCCATACTCTGCTTTCACTGGGTATATAGCTTAGACCCCTCTCCCCAGGATTCATGTCATTGTATTGAACATTCTCCATGCCTGGAATGCCCCTCACCCCAATTCCACCTATTAATTTACCTAGCTTCAAGACTCAAATCAAATCAAATCCTGTCTTCTGCAGGAGGCCACTCCTGGTGTCCCCAGCTGCTAGTGCCTTTCCTTTCCATCCTCTCTCTCTTTCTCTCTCTCACTCTCTCTCTCTCTCTCTCTCTCTCTCTCTCTCTCTCTCTCATATACCTATTTACATGTTTTCTTCCCAATTAGAATGTAGGTCCCCTGAGGGCACGACAATGCCTTTCATTTTATCCCTAGCTCTTAACACAGTGGCACTTAGTAATCTCTTAATAAATGTTTGTTGATTGCCTGATTGTTTAATTGACTGACTCATTAGAAACTAGTGAAATAGGAAAGTTGTCACATTAAAGTGGTCAAATCTGAAATCACTCAGTCCTCTAACCTTCAGACATTGCCAGTCTGTGAATTTTCACAAATGAGTATCCCTCACTATGAAGTCTCTCTGCTTTTTTCCCCCCACCAGGGCTGCTGAGCATTGCTGGAGAAGATTATGAAGTCCAGCTGAATTTGCCTTACAAATTTCCATTCCTTAACCCAAGATGGGCCCCCAGGACTCCTTAACAGTATTTTAATTCTACACACCTTCAATTCTTTCTTCTGTATCTACCGCCCTCAATATCAATATCCATTGCAAATAATCTAAGCTTTTGTTTCACTGAGAGGTATGGCCCCCCTCATTCCCTAAGCCTCTATCATCTATTCTTTTAAATATCTCAACTTGGGACATTTTAAGAATGCTTGGAGCTCCTCAGTCATAGTATATATAATTTTCCCAGATGTTCAGATGAATACATAACTGGATCAACAAGTCTTTGTGTTGAGAAACACAGATTTAGATATAATTAAGTAGTACAAACAGATTAGTGATATAAACAAAAGAAATATGCAATTTGGATTTGAGACCATTAGCTTATAGTCTTGAATTAAAACAAATCTAGTAAATATCGTGAGTAACAGATTCCTAGAACTAGAAGGGGCTAACTGCAAAGTAACTATCCCACCTCTGCTTAACAATCTCCAATGAAGGGAAACCTACTACCTCTTGAGGGAGACCCTTCCGCTTTTGGACAGCTCTAATTGTTAATAAAGCTTTTCTTAAATTAAGCCTAAACATGTCTCTTTGCAGCTTCCACACATCTATCTGTAACTTGTAGAAAGATATTGTCAAGTAGGGCAATTGTGCTCCCCCACAAATCACCCTTGGATGCTACCATATATGTTTCCTGTTCCACACATCCCTTCCATTCCAGGGACACAGCCTTGCAGGATGGGAAATTGGCTGTCCTCCGTGGTAAGGATCAGCCTTGGGAGACTGGGAGAGGCAAGAGCCTGTTAGCTGTTCGAGATGAATGGAGGCAAATATTTGTCAGTACATAAGAGCTTTGGTAGAGATAATCATATTTCAATCTGTCTCTGGAGGGGAGAAAGGCTTGCCTCATAGGCTTAACTGAGGTAATCACAGGAAAGGAAACAAACTATGCCTACAAAAGGCTTAGGCTAAATCAAGGTTGGAATGGAGTGTAAAGCAAGGAATTAGGAATGAGAATCAGCAAGACAAGTGCAAAAAACGTTTTTGGGAGATTTTAGGTTAAATCAGGGTAGTAGGTCATCAAGGAATATAAATACAGAATATCAGATTAAAGGCAGGGATTGTAGCAGAACATAAGAAATATATAGTGGATAGAGTGTTGGGCTTGGCATTAGGAAGGGTAGAGATCAAATTGAGCTTCAGGTACTTATGAGCTATATGAACTGGGTCAAGTCACTTACCCTCTATCTGCTTTAGTGTCCTCTTATGTAAAATGGGTATGACAATAACATTTATCTGCCAGGGTTGCTGTGAGAATAAAATGAGATAATTTTTGTAATTTTCAAATCTTAAAGTGCTCATTTAAATGTTAGGTAATAATAATAATGATAATAACATCATCATAATAATAACAGGTAGCTAATGCAAACAATTTACTTAACTCATATTGATAGCTGAACTAGAAATTGTAGCCTTACTTACACCTCCCCATTCTACTTGGTAAGTGGCAATTAATAGGAATCTGACCTAAATATGACAATCTAGTCATAGTTAATATCTAGTTAATGGTAGTTCCCATAGAAACTTCTCAGTAGGCATTCTTAATGGATAGATTTCAAGGGATCTGTAAACTTAAATTTTTTTGACAAGTGCATTTCAATATAATTGGTTTCCTTAAAAACCTATATATTTTACCCAATCATTTTTAGGATTAGATTATTTAGTTTCCAATTATTATTTTTAGTCTATCTTTCCATGGCCCTTTATTACATGTAATTTTTATTGCATCATGATCTGAAAAGGATGCATTTAATATTACTGCCTTTCTGCATTGAATTGTGAGGTTTTTATTAAACCCTAGTACATGGTCAATTTTTGTGTATGTGCCATTAACCCTGAGAAAAAAGTATATTCCTTTCTAGCCCCATTTAATTTTCTCTAGAGGTCTATCATACCTAACTTTTCTAAATCTATGTATTTTATCTTGTGCATTTAAACAACTTTTTTTTCCCCCAGAGGAGTTCATAGGCTTCACTAGACTGCCAAATATACTGATGACACAAAAAAGGCAAAGAATACTTGCAGTAAAGGGAGGTTGAGAGGAAGACCTGTATAGGTAGTGGCAGGCTTTAACTAAACAGGCTTTAAGATTAGTGGGTCACAATATATGTCACATTGGAAAGAGAGAGAAGGATGTTGGGCTTTGTGAAAGGGGGCTAGCTAAGTCTGGATCTGTACTTCCCAAGTCACATCTACCTAAAGTTCCCTTGTAGAAATGTATTAAATTCAAGATATTCAAGCCCAGGCACCTTGGAATTAGTTCCTGGGCTAATGAAAATCCCTACCTTTACTTGGGTTGACTCTTGCTACCTTCAGTGCCCCAGCCCTTTAAATCTAAATCACTGGCAAGTCATGACATCTCCTTTCTGATGTCATGGTCCTCTTCAAGAACAAATGGCAACAACAACAGTGGCATTGGTGAGAAGAAACTGAGACTGGCAAAACCAAATTAGCAATATTGGGTAATAGCATGAAACTTTTAGTTAGGTGATGGTAGGGAGGACAGTGATGGCAGATTGCATGTAAGGTTGTTGACTAATAAAAGTCTAATCAATGAATAAAAATTTTAATTATAAACTATAATTAAGAATAGTTTTAGGATTATTTATTCTGTATGACTTTAAAAGGTGGTTTTGAAACTCCTGTATGGGAGTTTGTGGAGGCGCAAATGGTTACTTTCTTACCCTTGGAATAAACAGGCTCTTGCAGATGATTCTCAGAACCACGTCCTGACAGTCACACAGTCAACTAAAAAGTAAAAAGAAGATACCATTGTTTATATTATTTTTTGATTAAAAAAATGAAACAAAACAAAAACATTTGATTATGTGGATCAAAACAGCGCCTAAAAGACTCTTCTTGGATGATGAGTCTCTCATGGATATGCTAGGATCATATAAAATTCCTTGAAAAAGCTAATTACATTGATAATCCAGTACAATGATCCCCTAATTATTACTGTTAAGTAAGGTATAGAAAAGGAGTATATATATTTTGGAAGATGTTGGCCACTGTTATGAAGGATGCATTGTTCAAGGTCCAAGTGGAAGAAAGATGACAAAATCCTGTTGATGCTACTGTTTGCAAGTGACATGGTACTTCAAGCCCTACACCTTTATGGGGTTAGCAGGTTACTGCCTCAATGATATCTATGTTTACTCAAGAGATATTGAATAACAAAACCATACATATAAGAGAAAATAAATCTTGTTCAGATTATGATGTACAGTTGGATGGAGAGTCCCTTGAATTAATATGTCTCCTTATATGTGTGTGTATATTTACATATGTATGGATGTATATATATACACATACATATATGTGAATATGAAGATGTGTGTGTGTATATCTGTATATACACACATGTAAATTTAGATCTAGGACAAACACCACACGGTAGCCCAGAATTGCACAAAGAAAAAGAACAGATGAGGCTGTTTTTAAGTAAAAGCACTATATGGTACTTTTAATCCTAAACTGCTCGTTGATTAAAAAAAAAAGGCCCATCTTTTAAACACAAATGTCCTTCCAACAATACTGTATAATTACAAATCTGGGAATACACAAATCTCTGAGAAATCACAGTAGAGGGTAACATAAAGAATGGAGATAAATGGTGGGCGCAAGGAGTCTACAGTATATTTCTAATGATAACCTATACAAAAGGAGTGGATTAAGACTTCATAGAGGAAATATCTGTTTGGAAAGGAATGGGCCATTCATTCAGATGGCGAGAGGGAAGGATAATAGATCATCATCATCAGATGTTTACTTCTACTCAAGAAACTCATGAAATGTAATAATCTCAAGGAAAGCTTCCAGCATGCTATGCATTCAGATCTGTGTAAGGACACTGACAAGAATCACACATGATGAGATGTTGTAGATAGTTTGAAATTTGCAACAATTGATGAAATCACCACATCTGTAACATCACATATCTACTGAAGTATTGTAATATGTGAATTTATTTATATTATTTTTCCTGCTAATATAGTTAATAGAAAAGTCCTATGACAGCCAAATAAGGGCAGCTAGGTGGTGCAGTGGTTAGAGCACTGTGTCTGGAGTAAGGATGACCTGAGTTCAAATCCAACCTCAGGCACTTAGGAGCTGTGTGACCGTAGGCAAGTCATTTAACCCTGTTTGCCTCAGTTTCCTCATCTGCAAATGAGCTGGAGGAGGAAATGGCAGACCCCTCCAGTATTGTTGTCAAGAAAACCCCAAAATGTGGTCATGAAGAATCAAACATGACTGAAATGACTGAACAAAAACACAATAGTCAAATAAATGTTTAGTGAATTGAATGTTATTTGCATAATACACATTAGAAATTACTTTCCTATATTAATTCATCCAAACATTTTTGTTAAGATAATGGTACAGCAGGATGGGATACATTTTTATGTTAAAACATGAATAAAGTGGCCTCTGACTGAAATATGACTGGAGGAGGTCCTTTACATAAAGAAACAGTGTTGTATTTCACAGAAATTCCCTGTGTTTGGAAAGTTATCCAACCTTGACCTGCCCCAGATGTCTCAACTGCATAGCTTCCCTAGTCATATAGGTTATTTAACTCCTCCATTCTCTACGACACTAAATTTTAACCAGCTTAAACCTGGAAATGTCTAAGCACCACGTAAAATGAATTTAAGCACAAGAAGAGCTGAATATCCATTGCCTTCACCTCATAAATACCATTTTTTCCATTTTGTTTTTTGTCTCTCCATCCTAATTAAAAAAAACAACAACCCGTTTTTTAAATATCACAGTCATTTCTCAATATCTGCTACTTTCCCCCACCCCACATTTAGACCTCCCTTGTGACAAGGAAAAGAAATTAAGCAAACTAAATTGACAAAGCAATTTCATCTGATACCATATACAACATGCAACAGGTTAATCCTTCAGCATTTTACAGCGAGATGTTTTTCATCCTGTTTTCTGAAACCAAACTTGTTTATTGCAATTAATTTGAGTTCAGCTGCTTTTTTTTTTTTAACATTTTCAATTATATTACTGTCATTGTCTCCTACCATGTTTTCATTGGATATTCCAGTCCCATTAGCCCTGGTTCAGAAAGAAATGGTTGTTGCTGAGATACTAGGAACATTCTAAAAGAGAGCCTTGCATGGGGTCCTGAAGTTGTGTATTAATTATAAATGATGCCGTGGCCTGTTTATATTATAGGGAGTAGTAGAAGAATGGGTAGGCATTGTCAGAGTAAGGCGTCTAGACAAAAACAACCCAAGGAAGATCCGTTTTGTTGAGGGAGGAGGTATTAGCAGTTCAGTAATTGGGCACAATTGGCCAAAGGGAGACGACATTCACTAAGGATCAGACATGGAAGGAACACTGATGAGGTTGGCAAAAGTTGAAAGCACCTCTTTAACACCTGCATTTCTTCCTGCCTTTATTGAATTGTGTGAACTAGAAAGCATGTGTTTGATTTATCTATTACCGGATTTATATTTCCTGTGTCTATTGTTCTTTTTAGTTTCTTTTGTTTTGTTTTGTTTGTTTGCTAGGTGGTCCCAGACTTGTTATTTAATATTCTTTGTTCTTTGACTATTGAGTGTGAAACCATCTTACTTTACATCTGCAGAAGATGATTCTAGAATCAAGATACTTAGCATTTATCTAGCAAACCAATACTTGGTGCATCAGTTCATCATACTTTTATCAGTTTGAACTTTAACCAGTTGCAAATGAGTGCGATATATTTCTGGGAAAAAAAGATCTCAGAACAGAAACTTTATTTAGAAAATTGTCATAGTTTTTTCTTATGAGGCTTTTGAAAAAATGAAAAAAAGGAGGTTTTAGGTGCTTTGAAAAATTGTAGTTGATTTTCAGCTTCTAAATACAAAAATTCATCTATTGCTAAGAGATTATTTCAACTTAATCAGTTGGTGGTCTAAAAAAGTTGGGTTTTATAGGAAAAATCCATTCCAAAATGAAATATAAAACTTGATAACATCTACTTTATCTTGTTTGTGTTAGATTTGTTAGATGTGTTCAATCCTTATTAGCTCCTAGCTGTATTTACAAGTACAGTAAGACAGTCAAAATAAACATTAAAAGCAAGACAGTCTCTTTCTCCCTTCTCTCAGAAAAAAAATTCTTTTGAATTATATTCAACAATCAGTTTTATGCTTTATTATTCAGCTTGATAACACTTTTTTAAATCACTTCAGATTTTTAATAGCTTTAATCCTATGCAAATGTGTGTCTTGGGAATGAATTTATTAATTCTGGGAAAAAAACTGTAGAAAAGAAAAATTCACTCTTTCTTCTCTATAACATACTCAGTATGACATATATTTATTCCTTGCATCTGAAGTTTATTGGTTATGCTGGCCCAATCACATTCCCAGGGTGTCTTCATTTATTATGCTAATTTGACCTTTCAAGTGAAAAGCTGCAATGTGGTTTGTCTTTCCTTCTCTAAGGGGACCATGACATCAGGAAGGTGATGTCATGACTTGCAAGTGAATTGGATTTAAGTGAGGAGAGCTGTGCAAAGTCACCAGCCTCTCTCCTCCAGAGCCATCTGGATCCAGTGGCAAGATATAGATCAGGACGACTGGAGATGGCCCAGATGCAGTGGGAGATTCGGCCTTTTTAAGCTAAGGTCTTTCCCAGGTCTCAATTTGTCTGAGGCAACCACCCATTCAGTGATTAAGGCTAGGTAAGAAATGAGGCAAAGACTTGCTTCTTTTACCTAGTTAAAAAAAAATCTGGGCGGGGAAGACCCTCAGGGTTTCTGGCCAAAACAGAAACAATTGCTTTTGACACTCACTCTGAACCATAAGAAGCCAAACAATGACCAAATGAAGCTTAGGCTGGGACCTATTGTTGGCCAATCAAAGAGACCAAACTGCCTTAGAGTCTAAGAGAACAGAGAAGTTTTCTCAGCCTTCAAGTTATTTTAAAAAAAAAATTAGCTTGGGGAGGGAAGAAAAAAATCAATACATTTATTTTCAACTAGGGAAAGGTAGGCAAAAGGGTAAATTTTTTCCTTCCTTAGTTATGTAATGGAGGGGACTTGTTTCTTTGCTTTCAGGATATGTATACAACACATTTAAGCTTAACAGTAGGACAGAGGCAGGGTAGCAACAGTCTAGTGGGGACTTGGGACATGATAAAGCGAGTGAGTGTGCCCGTATCCCTTAGGTCTTCAGAGCTCACAATTAGTCCCAAACTCTGTGTGTGTATGAGAGAGAGAGAGAGAGAGAGAGAGAGAGAAAGAGAGCGCAAGCAAACTTAGGTCCGAAAAGGCTAATTAGATACCCCCAGTTCCAGGGAGCAAGAGCCCCTCTCCTCTGGATTTGGGTAGTTTTTATTTCTTTTCTTTTCTTCTTCTGCCTCTGATTCTTTGGGACCTGTAGCCAAGGTCTGTGGGGAGGGAGGACGGACTGCGGGGAGGGAGGAAGGTCTGCGGAGAGGGAAGACCGTCTGCGGGAAGGGAGGATTGTCTACCGAGAGGGAGGATCCTCTGCCGGGAGGACCGGCGCGCTCCGCTCTGGTGCCTCGGTAGTTTGCCGGAGTTCCCCCCGCCCCTCTCCCCCGCTACTCCCCCCAGCCCCCCTTTCTCCCTTCCATCCCTTTTTCAGCATGGAAAGTCTCCCGGGGGCCTCCTCGGACTAATCGAAGAGAAAGGCAACTTTTGCTTTCTCGCGGGGGCCAGAGCAGCGCAGAGCAGAGCCAGGCAAAGACGGGGCCCGGACGGGACCCACCGCAGCACGATGACCGAAGAGAGCAAAGGGGAAGGCAAAGGGGAGAGCGGGAAAGATCTAGAGAAGCAGCTTCGCCTCCGGGTGTGTGTCCTGAGCGAGCTCCTGAAGACCGAGCGGGACTATGTGGGGACGCTGGAGTTTCTGGTGTCGGTGAGTTTCCCAGGAGCTGGAGAGGCGGAGGAGGTGGGAGGTAAGGGTCGGTGGGTCTCTGCAGAGGTGCTGCAGAAGGTTAGACAGGACCCTTCCCCCACCCTAGGAGGTTGGGGAGAATTTTCCTTCAGGGGGAGAGATCTTACTTCCCTGTGCATGGGAGGAAGGTGGGAGAGACCTTGAAGAGGCGTTGACTTCAGGAATGCTCCTCTCCTGGACCTCAGGGCTTGGGGATCATCTACATTAGGACAATATTCGTGAGAACTGGAGGCTTCCAGCTTTGCAAGTACCTTAAGGGTCCTTGGTTTGGCCACCTTAGATCCAAAAGGAGGAGGAGGCACTTGATAATGGAAAGGACCTCATTCTTTCCTAGTTTTTCACCTCCCCTTTGCCCCTTTGCTTCCTTTGCTTTCTTGCAGTAACATTTGGGAAAAAAAATCCTTTAATTATTTATTTCCTTGCTCTCCGGGGATCTTGCTTTAGGGCTCTGGTTTGGTGATCAAGAGCTGAGTGCTTCATTCAGGTACATTTGGTTAAATAATCTCTGAATCTGCTGGGGTTTGAGTTCATTATTCAGATTACATGGCAGTGCAGTCTCTTTATTTATAATAATCCTTGAAACATAGTATTCTGGTAGGGGGTAACAGAAAGAGCAAAGAAGTTTTGATCTGCAGCAGCTGTTGGGTATTAAAGCCACATGTGGTGCTCACACCCCTTCCTACAAGTCCCTTTTCCCCTTGCTTAAGACTTCTGTACTATACTTGTGGGCTTGATATTCACGCTAAGAGCAATGACTGTGGTGTAATAAAACTCATGTCAAAAAAAAAATTCAAATCTACAAACTTTTAAGATCTCTTATACCACTTTGTCTTAGAGTTTCAACTTCACTGAAAACCAGCTTTGAAAAAATTGTGTTAACTTTAATGCCAAGAAGTCCAACTCTTGGATGAAAGGAACTTCTGAAGCAGCTTCTCTGATGTAAATACAAAGAGTATGGAAAATGGTTCCTCGTTTTCCTATTTGCTTTGGGAAAGCATCATTTCAAGAGCTTAAGTGCCCTAGTTATAAACAGAGTACAACTCATCTGCTTCACTTTGTATGATGCCTGGCTGTTATTAGGGCTCTGACATTCTTCTCTTTCTTCCCACCCCCTTCCATCTCCCTTTGTCTGAAGGGAAGTGTTTCAAACACTAAACTTCCTGCTCAACTTTCTGAGATTTGTATACTTTCTGCATATGATCATGGAACAGGAAAATATTTATTTGACTCTGGCAAGAATGCACCTCAAGTTTAGGAGGATGCACAGGTTGGCTTTCATAGACTGAGCAATTTAAAGCCAACACAGTCAGCTAAATGGAAATGCATTCTTTGGAAATTTGTAAACTTTTAGACTCAAATTTGGCTCCTCTCAAAACTTTTTTTTTTTTTTTACTTCTGTCAACAAAACAGTCTTTCAATTTTGTAAGTAACTAGAAGTAGTTACAACCCTTTGGTGTGGCCTATGGGGGAAAAAAAGACTTCTCAGAGTGCTGATTTTGAAGAAATTGATAGCCGCCTTTACCTTCTCTACAAAGTACTGACATATGGTGACTTCATGAAAGGTTTTAACCTCTAACACTCCCAAGCTTTCCTTTTAACCTTATTGCCTTATTGATCCTAAGAGAAAACAAGTCTTGCTGGTATGGGGTTAAGGTTAAAAAATAAAAGTGGTAAGCTATAAAATTCATTTTCACTGTTATTTCGAATTTATGGAAGATATCCCCCTCATTTCATTTCTCATCTCATCAAGAAATTATAGATCCTTCTGCTTTTTCTGTTTTCCAGGGATCATTTGGTACATAAACACACACATATACATAACTTAGGATCATAATTTTAGAATTGGAAGAGACATGAAGGTCATCAAATCCTGCCTCCTCATTTTACAGATGATTATACCAAAAAAGTAGAGGTGTGTGCCCAAGATAACCCTGACAGCTAAGAAGCAGAGCTGGGACTCAAACTCAGGTTCTCTAACCCCAAATTCTGTGCTCTGTTCTCTGTCTCATGATAAACAATATATTCTGGCTTATTTTGGCATCATAACTTTCCTCCATTCAAAATCCATTCATAAAATAGGAAAGCAAAAGGAAAATAAATTTGTGGAAAACTTTATAATGTTTTCAAAATTAAATGCATTTTGGGTTGAATGCATTTGGCAGATGAATGACTGTCAGATGTATTTGTTTTTATTTTTTGTATTGAGAGGAAGAAGAGCTACTGATTTTTTTTAGGATTTGTCTACAAACATACATATATATAAACACACACACCACCAACAACAATTCAGCCATATAAGATATTGTAAAGGCCCTAGAGGAGAGAGAAAAGATGAATATAGAGCCTTCAAGAAACTGATTAAATAGAGCAGGACCATCTCCAGTTGTCCTGATCTATATATCGCCACTGGACCCAGAAGGCTTTGGAGGAGAAAGTGAGGCTACTGACTCTTCACAGCCCTCCCTCACTTAAATCTAATTTACTTGCAAATCATGACATCACCTTTCTGATGTCATGGTCCTCTTTGAGAATAAAACAATAACAACAACAACAGATAACAGCAAGAAGTTAAGTAGAGGAGACAACTTACAGACAAATTCACACACTTTTTTGTTTGTTTGTTTAGACCTGTCGGTTCATCGGTTTGAGGAACTTCTGTTGGAGAAACTTCATCCAACAATGCAGGTCAAAAATTACTCTGTAACTTGTAGTCTTAGTGTATGGTCTGGGACACTGAGAGATTGTGACTTAATCATAGTCACACAGCTAGTATTTGTCAGAGGTAGGACTTGAACCCAGGTCTTCCTGATTCCAAGGCTGGCTCACTGTTCACCTCATTGCATAAGTGTAGCATTTGATATTGCTGGCTATTTCTTTCTTTTGGATATTCAGTCTTCCCTGGGCTCTGTAGCATTTCTCTTTCCTGTTTCTCCTAAATGACTACTGTTCTTTATTTTCCTTTACTTGCTTATCCCCCTCCTCTTACTTGCTAGGTAGGGAGGTCTTAGCTAAGATGCTCAGGCTTCATCGCTGTCTACCCTCTCTTCCTTTGTGAACCTCTGTAAGTGATGGGTACAATTATCACAATTATGCATATAACTCCCAGATCCTTATGTCCAGGCCCAGTTGCTCTCTTAAGAATTGGTCTTGCATTGCAAACTATCTGCTCTATTACTCCACCAAGAAATACCACTAGCGTCTCAAACTCAGTATGCACAAAAATGAACTCTTCATTCCTAACCCCTCTTCCCATTCCTAACCCCTTTTCCCATTCCTTCTTAATCCTTCCTTATTCCTTTTTACTGTTGATTGTTACACTACACTTCCAGTTACCTAGAGTCCTTGGAGTCATCTTTGACTTTTTACTTTACTTTACATCTCCCTTCCATGTGATCAATTGCCAAGTCCCATTATTTTACTTCCATAATACCTCATGCATCCATCCACTCCTCTCCAATTCACATTACTACCACCCTAGTTCAGACTCTCTTTACTTCTTCTCACCTATTATAGCTTTCTTAATGGCCTCCCTACTCCAGTCTCTCTTTTCTAGTTTTCTTTTTGCTTAGCTGGAAAAATAATTTTATAAATATGACCCTGTTACTTCCCAGCTCAAAAGCTGCCTATTGCCTTTAATATGAAAATACAAACTTCTTAGCTTGACATTAAAGTCCTCTAACATTTATATTCAACCTGCCTCTGCAGCCTCATTTCACATTATTCTCTTTCACATACTATACTTTTCAGCCTACCTGACCTATTAACTATTCCCTAATCTAATGTTATCTCCTCCAATGTTTTCATAGATCATCCTAATTCCTGGGAATGTACTCTTTCCTTTTCCTTGTCTTTCAGAATCCTTCTTCTCCTCAAGATGTCATTCAAGTGTTGGCTTCTTCATGCCTCAATATTTCCAACCGAAAGTGTTCTCTACCTCCTCAAATTTTCCTAATGCCTTTTAACTTTGTGTCTTCTTTTTCATTATAGCATTAGTGTTGTATTATAGTTACTATGTTGATTATTTACATATATTTAATACCCTAAATTTTACAAAGTCCTTTCCTCAAAACAACATTTGTGTATGTCATGATAACACCCATGCCCATTAGATTGCAAGTTCGTTGAGGACAGTGACAGTCATTTCTTCTGTGCCTAACATAGTACTTCCATGTTGAGGGCACTTAATACATGTTTATTGAATTGTTGAATAAAAGTTACCAAGTTATATATGAAGTTTGAGAAAGAAATATCATTTCCAACTGAGCTAGTCAGTGAAGACTTCCTGGAGTAGATGGAATTTGAGCTTTGCTCAAATGGGTAGGATTTCAATGGGCCACAATGAATAGTGAGGATATTTAAAGTATAAGGAAAGGTGTGAGCAAGATCTGGGGTGGGGTGGGTGGAGTAGAGTAGTGAGTAGTTCACTTTGACTTGGAACATAGAGTGCAAGGGCCATTAAAAAGTTCTGAGCAGAAAAATGGCGCAACCCGATTTGTTCATAAAGGAAAATTAATCGGGCAACTTTGTTTAGGAAAAATGGCTAGGGAAGAGTTTTGAGGCATGAGCCCTGTTAAGAGGATATTAGAGTGGTCTAGGAAGGAGGAAATAGGAAATAGGAAAAAAGAGGAAATGAACTATTGCATGCTAGTAGTGGGAGTGGAAAGGGGATGATATATAAAAGAAATATCACAGAATTCAAGGGACAACAAGTTGGAGGAGGTAAGTAAAGGAGAAAAAAGCTAAAGATGCAAACAGAATGGAGTTATTAGTTCATTTTTAATACCAATTTATTATCTGCCATGTGCAATGTAGTATGCTAGATATTAGGAATACAAAGATTTAAAAATGACACAGTTCTTCATTTAATCCAAACCAGCCCACAACTGCCTTTCTGGGAATCCTGGGAAAAACCCACATTGTTCAATTGCCATTCCTCTCTCTATGTACTACTCTAGTTCTTTTCAATGCAAGGTTCATTTCTATAAAGTTATTCCTGTGCTTAACTTCCCTTCTCTATTAAAAAGTCAAAACTAGCTTTTCTATTCCCTAAGGACAGAGCCTCAGTATATTTTGTCTCTGAGATTTACTAAATCCTGAATTATCTTTCTTCATGTTACCTAACAAGTCAATTGGAGGTCCTGTATTTCTGTCATAAATGTTATAGCTTCCTCTTGTCTGGACAAAGCCTTAGTCCTTTTTACATTGCTGTAGGATCACAGTATTTCCTTGAAATATAACTGGAAAAGTTATCTGAAAATTCAGCCGGTGTTTAGAGTTTCGAGAAGATAGGGTATTAAGGGGACAGCTATGGAAATAGCATAGATTATTGTATGTCAAGTGTGTGTGTGTGTGTGTGTGTGTGTGTGTGTGTGGTGTGTGTGTGTTTCAGAGCAAGTTTTTCAGGCTGTGTGTACCTAATAAAATTTATTGGTTGAATGGATTTAGGGTTGGTATCCTGGCTCTCTTCCTCAATTTGTTTTTACTTCTACTGGGAGTTAATTGAAAACATTATTGCAACTGTAAAATGATCCAAAATGCTAACCCAAAATAGGATACTGCCCTTGAGAAAGATGGAAACATTTTTTTCAAACTTCATAAGGTTGAGTAAAATCTATCCATAACCTGGATAGCCAGCCCATTTTGCTATGCATTTTGTACTCTATATTGAAATATATTTATAATTTAATGTTTTAAATTTACTTGTTTGCCTGTGGGTTGGTCTCCTTGCCTCAAATCTCTCTCCTTTCCACTAAATACTTTGCTCAGCTATCAAAGTGATTTTCTTAGAGTGCAGGTATGACCATGTCAACTCCCCCAAACCACTAAATAAACTCCAATGACTTCATAATGCTGCTTGGATCAAAAAGAAAATCCTATTTGGCTTTCAAGGCCCTTCATAATTTGGCCCTTTCCTATCTTTCTAGCCTTCCTACATCTTACTCCCCTGTACATACTCTGTGATCAAGTGACCCCAGCTTTTTTGTTATTCCTTGAACAAGATACTCCTTTGCCTAAACCCATGCATTTTTCACTGGCTGTCCCCCATTTCCAGAATTCTTTTCCTCCTAATCTCTCCTTCCAAGCCACCCTGGTTTTCCTTCAAGTCTTAGCTAAAGTCTCACCCTTGGCAAGAAGTCTTTTCCAGTATCCTTTATTTTACTGCCTTTCCACTATTGAGTATCTCCAATTTATCTTGTTTGTTCATAGTTGTTTGCATGTTGTCTCTCCCATAAGATTGCAAACTCCTTGAAGAAAGAAAATGATTTTGCCTTTTTTTGTATTCCCAGCACTTAGCGCAGTGCCTGGCACATAGTAGGTATTTAATTTTCAAGTTGACTTGAACACCATTTTGGTACTCCAATAAAGAACAAGCCTTTATTCATTATTTGGAAACTGGAAATCTAAAATAGTTAATAACATCGTTAGAAACCTAAATCTTAGGTTGAAGTCATTCATTTGCTAATCATGATTTACCTTGAAAGTCTGTTTTCTGATATTTTGTGAGGTCAGAATCAGTTGATGATCCTTTAAAACATTATCATATTCCTGCTATACAATTATTAACTTTTTCCAGTATCCCAGAAATAGGCTGAAGAATTTTCAGTGAGTATTTTATATTTCAGTTTTAATTGGTGGTTCTTGTGATTATTTAGCTTATGCCTTTAACCCCTTCATGGTCTCTTTGTGTTCTGGCAAAGATTTTTTGATCCTCTCTATTTTGGAGAACAGTCTCTTAGCAGAAATTTGACAATGCAATGCTGTGGACTGGGAAGTATCCTGGACTTAGAAGCATGAGAGGGCTCAATTCAAATCCTTCCTTTGACCTTTACTAGCTGTGTGATCATGGATAAATCAATTAATGTCTCAGAGTCTCAGTTCCTTTATCTGGAAAAAAAATGAAAATGAGAATGAGTATAATGAGTATATAATGATTATAAATATATATAATGTATAACAGTATAAATATATATAGTACATATGTTATATTATTATACATTATAATAGTATAAATTTATATAATACTATAATGAGTATAAAAGGAGATTATATATGAAAAGCATTATATAAATGACAGACATTAGCTAACATCCTAAAAATGACAAATTTCCATTTTGTCAGTTTTTAAAATTATAGCAGGCATGTTAGTGTTTAGCTAGGGGTTTGGAACCTGCAGCCTCAAGGCCACATGTTACCCTCTAGGTCCTCCAGTATGGCCCTTTGACTGAATCCAAACTTCACAGAACAAATACCCTTAATAGAAGGATTGGTAGGCAATAGCTAGCTAAGATCTAGATAGGCAATAAACAAAGATGTAAACATTCTCCTAAGTCAGTTCTTGAGGTGTTGCATACTTGTCCCTAGTACAACATTATTGTAAAGTGTTAAAAATGGATAGTGGATGTCTTAGGTAAGTCACATGACCCATAGTTCTTAAGCTTTAGATTGTTGAATCTCTATCCCATGGGGATGGTGCTAATGGGTGCTGGTGATTAAGGTCATTTAACAGTCTTGGAAGGGGAAAACAAACTTGGGGATAAAGGGCTTGCTTCAAACTGTGATTTGTGGGGTAACCAGTACCATATTCCGGGGTCAGAATAAAGAGTTAACCACGGCCATTAAATCCGGAGGACTAGACAGGCACCATGAAATGAATGTCCAGAGTCAGGGGGAGGTTAACCGGAGGGGATCAGGTAACAGTCTGGAGGAAGCAGCGCAAGGTATTGGAAAATGATAGTTTTCCTCATCCTAAACCTCTATCCATGATAGCATCCCTTTGGAGTGACAATTTTATAATCATTTCTCATCCTTGTCCAATTGTATCTGAACTCTTGTGGACCTGTACATAGATACAAAGATTTTTTTTTTAGAAAAAGAATGGAATCACAGGTTTCTTTGGGATTAAGTTGATTTCTTCTCTCCCTTCTCCCGATTAATTCAGTCGGCATTTCTGAAGTAGAGGCCGCAGGGTAGAGTGGAAATGGTGCTTAATTTTTAGACTCAAGTAATCTGGGTTCAAATTCTGATTCTACAACTCACTATGAGCTTATGAAAAGTTCTGCCAATGAATCTCAGTTTGTCTCTTTACATCACTGTCTGATATGTCCGGTAAGAGATGTGACAGTCGCTGCAGTATTCCCATGCAGTGTTAATTCTTTGTGTCATTGTCTTAAGATAGAGCATAGACACTTAAAAGTTCAAATAGTGAAATAGCATACCTGCACTTTGTAATAGCAATAATAGCGATGTGCAACAATTATATACTACTTTGAGGTTTGCAAAATGCTTTACAAATATTGTCTCATTTGATCCTCGAAACAACCCTGAGAAATAGGTGCTGTTATTACCCCTTTTTACAGATGTTGAAACTGAGGCCAGCAGTGGTTAATTGATTTGCCATTAAATGTCTGGTGTTGGATTTGAATTCAAATCTTTCTGACTCCAGGTTGAGTGCTCTATCCACTGTGCTATCCACCTTTGTAAAATCCAAAGAATAATGCCACACTTTTTGAGCATAATGTAAAACTCCTGAATTGTCCTTTTGTGTCTGATACTACATCTAGTTAGCAGCATACATAATTTTTCATCAGAATGGATCTGAAAATGAGTTCTTATTTTCCTGCTACCTGATTTTAAGCTCCATGTAGTAAGGTTATCATGGTGCAATGGAAAGAGTATGAAACTTGGAGTCAAAGGACCTGGGTTTTCCTCTCAGCTCTGCTACTTTTAACCACTGTGACTTTGGACAAAACACTTAACCTCTCTGGGCAGTTTGATTAGACTATACTTTCTTCTTTCTGTATTTTTTTTTTTTTTTGTTAAATGACTCTTGGTTCTCTTCCTCACCTGTCTGACCATTCCTTCTCATCCATCCATCCTTAGCTGGATCTTCATCCAGGTCATGCCCCAAAACCATGGGTATCCTCCAAGCCTCTGTCCTGAACCCTCTTACCTTCTCCCTCTATACTATTTCACTTTATGATCTCATCAGCTGCCATGGTTTCAACTATCATTTCCATATAGATGATTTATTTGTTTAGATTTATGTGTTTAGCCCTAACCTTCCTCCTGACTTCCAGTCCCGCATCTCCAATTGCTTATTGTCTTACAGACATTTTGAAGTCAATATGTCCAAAACTAAACTCCTTATCTTTTCCCCCAAATCTTCCTTTCTTCCTAATCCCCCTATTACTGTGGAGAGTACCTCCATCCTCTCAGACATCTATATTCACAACTTAAGACTCTTCACAATCTCTTCCCCCACCTCCATATTGAAACTATTGCCAAGGCTCATCAATTTTACTTACATAACATATCTCATACATCGCCTCCTCTCCTCTGACACAGCCCCCATCACAATTCAGGCCCTTATCACCTCATGCCCAGACTATTGCAATAGCCAATGAGTTGGTCTCCCTACTTCAAGTCTCCCCACTCCAGTCCATCTTCCATTTATAACTATCAAATTTATTGTCCTCAAATACAAGTTTGATGATGTTCCTATCCTCCCACCCCCCACCCCTGACTCCCTCACAGTCAATCAACTCCAGTGTTTCCCTAGTGCATTCTTTTTGGCTTTTAAAACACTTTATAACCTACTAGCCCCTCTTCCAACTTCCTACTTTTTCAATCTTGTTACACTTTACACTCTATCCTCAAACCTCCATTCCACATACTCTGCAATCCAATGACACTGGTTTCATTACTGTTTTTCAGATATTATATTCCATCTTTACTCAGGGGCATTTTCACTGGCTGTCCCGCCATATCTGAAACTTTCTCCCTTCTCACCTCTGCTTCCTGATTACCCTGGCTTCTTTCAAGTCTCAGCAAAAATTCTACCTTCTGTAAGAAGTATTTGATCCCCATTAATTCTAGTGCCTTCACTCTTTTGATTATCTCCAATTTATCTTGCATATATTTTGTTTATATGTAGTTGTTTGCATGTTGTCTTTCATATCAGATTGTTAGCTGCTTGTAAGCAGGGAATGTCTCTTACCTTTCTTTGTATCCCTGGCACTTAGCACAGCGCCTGGAACATAATAGATGCTTAATAAATGCTTGTTGGTTTGCTTTGATTGACTTGATAAGTCTATCTCTACAACATATTTTACATCTAGCCATTCTTCTCTATTTCCAATGCCATCACTTTAGTTGAGACCCTTATTACCAGGAGCCCAGAGTATTGTAAACACCATCCTTACATATCTTCCCATTTCTACTCTCTACTTTCCATCCTTCATGACAATACCATTTACTTTCCTTAGGCATACATTTTGGTCATGTTGCTTTCTGCTTCAAAATCTTTAGTGCTTTCCAAGCATTCATTCATCATATTCATTTACTTGACAGTCAGGACCCTCAACATCCTTTCCCTCTCTAGTCTTATCTCGTGTTTTACTCTTGATGGATTGTATGCTGTAGCAGAATTGGGCATGTCTTTGACCTGGGAACATACACTGGCTCCCATGCCTCCATGACTTTGTTCCAGTATTCTTGTTACCAGTATGTCTTTTACCTTTATTCTTTGTGTACCTCCTTTCCTTAAAAGATTCACTTGATAATGTCTCTTCCAGGAAGTCTTCTCTGATTTCTGTAGCTGGGAACAAACTTCTTCCAAAGACCTCCCTATATTGTAGATGCATTTACCACCTTCTATTGTGTAGACATGCTTTTAACAGTTCTGGGCTTTGTAATTCACTTGATAAAACTATAAGCGGTATAATTCATGTATAAAAAATGCTTGTTTTGTAATTATTTCTTCTTCTTCTACTTGTCAAATTGGTAGATACAAAGTGCTCTTGGATTTAGGGCATCATAATGCCTCAGACAAAGCAACGATGAAAGAAAGGTTTCATTGTCTTAACTTTTACCCCATAATAATTGAACTTAATCATTTAAATTCTGTCACTTCTTATGGTGACTCTTATTTCACCTCCTAACCCCTCCAGCCCTTTAATTTTTGTACTTCTGGATCTGTACCAGGACTTGAATGATATCACCTCCAAAAGCATTTATTGCATGCCATCATGACAAATGAAAACCATGAATGACAGAGTTTTGGGATAATTAATAATCAATTTATTAAGTAGACTAGTAAATAATCAATAAATTGACAGTCAGCGGTTTCTCTTGGCAACCAAAGACAAAAGACATGGAGAGCCTGAAATATTTAAAAAAATCCTTGAAAGGCAATTCCCTGAACAACTGAAAATCAACCCTAATTGGGGAACATTTAATGAGGAGGTGGGCTAGAAGTCTTCAGCTCCTCCTGCTTGATCATGAAACTGAGATACCTCCAGCAATCTACAAGAGAATCCATCTCCATCCAGACCACTCTGGTTGGTTTTCTATCTCATGAGCTGGGTCACCCTAAACTCTTATGATGGGGTACAATGACAACAGCTCATTTCCTCTGGGCAAGAACTCACATAGACTAGTTTCTGTTTACACTCTAAATTTTCCGTGGGGTCCTGGCTAAGACTGAAGAGCACGTACCTTGAGGTCAAGCACAATCTCATCAATTAGCTAAGTCCTTTAGAGATTGGTTTTTCAGAGGGGCTAGGCTGAGGAAATAAAGGAGAAAAGCCTGGATCCCAAATTAATAATTGGTTGTTAATATAATAAAATAATAATTTCTCTCACCATTCAATAAAGGTTACATTCTTCCACCTGTGTGCTTATGTGACTAGCTTCAATTTATTGTAATCTTTATCTTTTCTATATATACTAAACATAATGTATCATAAAGAGCCATTGTGTTCCCTCGTTACTATGGAATGCATATTTTCCATTAAAAGGCAAGCCTACTTCAAAGGTTAATCTGGGGGATATTTAAAAAAAAATTAATCATAGTTGGTTAAATGTAGAGTACTGAAGGAAACCCTGTATAGTTATGTATTCTGGGACTATCGCATTTTTAATCTATAAATTAGTTAACGCTTTCTTTTAAAAATTTTGATTTAGTATTTTTTTTGAGGTAGTCTAATGTATTGATGCCTACGCTGGACTTTGCAGTTTTGTATTTGTTTCATGAATCATCTATTTTAGTTGTATCATGGCCAATTAGAATGGCCTAATAGTTGCTAACACATTGTTAGTGATTGTGCAAGAAGTGTTGGTATTTGCCTATGTTATTTTGCTGCTTAGTGCATCAATTTAGCCTTGTTTTGCTGCTCCCCTGGAGTTCTGGGTTTTTTCCTTTTTGAAGTCAGTGTCGGGGGAGGGGGACAAGCAATAACTTGAAATTCTAAGATCTGTTAATTTACCCAATGTTACCATGGTGGTATCACATACTCTCTTTATACAAAGTATTCATTCTTTATGTGCTTTTTTTTGTTTCAGAAATGCAGCATAGGTATTTAAAATTGAAATCACAAAATAGTCCTCAGTTGAATTTGTTGAAAACAGTGACTCATACATTCTAGTGTTCAGTCTCTGTGTCCTTCAAAGGTGCTAATTAATCCCATTCTGACCCTTAACATGAGCATCATGTGACCATTTAGAAGTACCTGGCTCAGTCACCAGTCTACAAAATCAGTTCCTTCATGGGTTTCCATTACTAGTTAATTCCACTACCAAGGTCTTTCATTAGATTTCGTCATCTCCCTTTCCATATGGATAGCCAATGGAGAATCTTCAAAGGGCCTCACTCCCCTGGGGAAGGGGTACATAACAATTTGTCCTGCTGCAGTTACTGCTGCCTCTAGTCTTGGACAGAGCACAGATTCACGTATTTGGCAAAGGAAGGACTGGATGTAATGCCTGAATGAAAGGTGGATAGCATAGTAAGATGAGCACTAGATTTAGTTTTCGGAGAGACCAGGATTTGAATCTTAGCTCTGATGCTCACTAGAAGTGACAGATGAGTGAGTTACTTAACCTGAGCCTTATTTTCCAAATCTATAAAGTGGGGCTAATAATACCTGTATGGAGAACATAGGAGGCAGCATGATTGAGCCCAGGACCTGGAGTCAGAAAGTCCTTAGTTTGAATCATGCCTCAGACCTTTACTACCTATATAATGGGGGACAAGTTACTTAAACTCTCTCAGCCTCAGTTTCCTCACCTGTAAAATGAGGATAATAGAAGCACTTACTTGGCAGGTTAGGCAAAGATCAAATGTAAAGTACTTTGCCAACTTTAAAGTACTATCTATATAGATGCTAGCTACGATTATTAATTTAGGGGATTGCTGTGAGGAAACCATATTGTGTACCTTAATCTGCTCATGAATATGTGTGTCATTATTATGGATGGAAACCAATAGGTGGGGGGATATTGTAATATAAAGCTATCGTTCATGACTTCACACTAAATGCAGTGTAAGGGAGAGGAACTTAAATTACCAAGAATAAGCTGGCAGATTGATTACTTTGATAATGATAATCGCCAGCATTTATGTATACTATTTGCCAGGCACTATGCTAAGCACTTTACAAACATTATCTCATTTTATCCGAACAACAATCCTGGAGGTAGGTGTTATGATTATGCCCATTTTTCGGTTGAGGAAACTGAGGCAGGCAGAGATTAAGTAACTTGCTCCAAGCCACCCAAGTATTAAGTGTTTGAGGCTGGATCCAGGCCCAGCACTCTCTCTACTTTGGCACCTTGCAGCAAGAGGAATGTTCTGCTGATTATTTATAACGTTCATTTTGTGAGGTTGATAGTCCTTGGTTTCATCTAAGGATCATATTTAAAATCCTTCACAGTCTGTCTCCAATCTACTTTTCCAGACTTATTATACATAAGCATTCTACTTTATGCCTTCCACATTCCAGCCAAATTGGCTTCCTTGCTGCTCTCTAAACTCAGCAGTTCATCTCCCACTTCCATACCTTTGCAGAGACTGTCCTCTATGTCTGGAAGGCATTCTATCCTCACCTCTACCTTTTAGAATCTCTAGTTTCCTTTTTGGCTCAGTTCAATTGCCACTTATTATGGGAAACCTTTTCTGATCCCTTTACTCATTGGGTTCTCCACTTCCTCAAATTATTGTGTATATACTCTTCTATTTAACGTATCCCATTATGGGATAGTCTATATCCCATCCACCCCCACATTGAAAATTTTTTGAGGGCAAGAGTTATTTTCATTTTTCTTTGTATTCCCAGGATCTAGCGTAGTGCCTTGTATATAGAAGATATCTAATAAAAATGCTTGTTGGATTGAATTGGATCCCTTTAGCTTATCAGCAGTGCACAATCTGTGGGTGTAGTGTTGTACACATATGCATGTGAATATGCAAGAGATTAACTAAGCCTTTGAGTTGTTGCATTCTGACCCCAAGAGAAGTTCCATGAGAGAGCATGGTTGTCCTCCTCTGTATCAGTATCAAAATGTTAGCATTGTAACCCAAAATACCAAATTTCAATAATCTGTTATAGGTTTATTTTCTATTAATTTAACTATATCCTTTAAAAAAATCCATTTTTATTTTCATCCTTTATTGCCCATTAAGATAACAAGATATCTGTTTACTACTCATTATATAGGTATGCTTGACCATTGTACAAGTATAGTATAACTTAATTACATATATTTATCATAAATTATCTCTTTGAAAATTTGAATTTTGATGAATCAGTTTATTTTTGGATTTGTCTGTGGATAAGTTTGAGTCTTATTGATTTTCTTTTCATGAATAAGCCCATGTTCATCTTATCTTTTTTCTTTATAATTCTGTAACTTTAAATCATATCCTCTTTGAGTTTTTCTAGTTTGATGTATTATAATTTTTTTGCTTATTCTCATTTGCAAAGATAAGTATTTTAGCTTCCATTTTTCTGACTTTCTCTTCAACTCTTATGGCATACTTGAAGCAGTGACCCTAACTGAACACCTTGTTCTGAGAATGGAATTGCCGTAATATCTGAAAAAGCTAGAATGATATTTTCTGGGTTTGTTTTGTTTTGCTTGTTTGTTTGCAATACGTTTCTATATGATACCATGCATTTTGATATCACCCTCATAATACTTGGGTCTGATATCCTCAAGAAACAGCAAACAGTAGTGATTCCTAGGTCTCTTTTATGTCAGAGAAATATCATTTTAAACTATGTATAAAATCATTTCCCCCCTAATTTCATCATCCTACATTTGTCTGCGGTAAAGCTCATCTGCTATTTTTATGCCTATTCACTCAGTCTTTTGAGCTCTTCAGAGTTTATCATTTACAGCTTTTTATAACTCAGAAGAACCAACTCAGTGTCATCTGTAAAATCATAGATTTTTGTGACTTCATAATGTCTTGAGATCCTCAGGCTAGAGGTGATGGAATTCCAGCTGAGCTATTTAAAATCCTAAAAGATAATGCTAAAAACAAAAAGACATATAGAAAGAAAGAAAGAAAGAAAAGGGGCAGCTAGGTGGCATCAGATGCATAACACTCACTAGCTGTGTGACCCAGGCAAGTCATTTAACCCCAATTGCCTCACCAAAAAAAAAAAGAAAGAAAGAAAAGAAAAGAAAAGAAAAGAAAAAAGATAATGCTGTTAAAATGCTACACTCAATATATCAAATATATCAACAAATTTGGAAAACTCAACAGTGGCCACTGTATTGGAAAAGATCAGTTTACATCCCAATCTTAAAGAAGGGCAATGCCAAGGAATGTTTAAATTACTGAACAATTGTGCTCATTTCACATGCCAGCAATACTATGCTTAAGATTCTCCAAGTTAGGCTTCAGGATTGTGTAAACCAAGAATTACCAGAAGAGCAGGCTGGTTTTCAAAGAGTAAGAGGAACTAGAGACCAAATTGCCGGCATTCACTAAATTATGAAGAAAGCAAGTGAATTCCAGAAAAACATCTACTTCTTCTTCATTGACAACACTAAAACCTTTGCCTGTGTGGATCACAACAAAATGTGGTGAGTCCTTAAAGAGAAGGGAGTGCCAGAGCATTTTTCTTGTCTCCTGAGGAACCTGTATGCAGGCCAACAAGCAACAGAACCAAAAGTGGAACAACTGATTGGTTTAAGATTGAAAAAGGAGTACAACAAGGTTGTATGTTGTCATTTCATTTAACTTAAATGCAGAGTACATCATGTGAAATGCCAGGCTGGATGAATCAAAAGCCAGAATTAAAGTTGCCAGGAGAAATATCCACAATCTCAGATATGCAGATATCATCTGATGGCAGAAAGTGAAGAAGAATTAAGAAAACTCTTGATGAGGGTGAAAGAGGAGAGTGTAAAAGCTGGTTTGAAAATTAATATATTAAAAAAACCCCAAGATCTTGGTAACTGGTCCCATCACTTCCTGGCAAATAGAGGGAGAAGAAATGGAAGCACTATCAGATTTTATATTCTTGGGCTTGAAAATCACTGCAGATGGCAACTGCAGCTGTGAAATTAAAAGGCACTTGCTCATTGGGAGGAAAGCTATGCCTAATCTCAGCAGCATACTAAAGAGCAGAGATGTCACCTTGCCACAAAGGTCCGTATGGTCAAAGCTATCATTTTTCCAGTAGTGATGTATGGCTGTGAGAGTTGAATTATAAGGAAAGATGAGTGCCACAGAATCAATGCTTTCAAATTGTGGTACTGGAGAAGACTTGTGAGATTCCCTTGGACAGCAAGGAGATTGAATTGGTCAGTACTTAAAAAAAATCAATTCAGATTATTCACTGGAAGGTCAAATATTGAAGCTGAAGCTTAAATACTTTAGTTGCATAATGAGAAGACAGCACTCATTGGGAAAGACCTGATGGTGGAAGGAATTGAAGGCAAAAGGAAAAGGGAATGGCAGAGGATGAGATGGATAGATAGTAGAAACAATGAACGTGAACTTGGACAGACTTTGGGAGATAATGGAGGGTAGAAGGGCCTGGAGTGCTATGGTTGTGTCAAGCAACAGCAAGACTTGGATGTGTTTGAATAATAGAATGACAGCAATAAAGAGACAGAAGATCCCAATTAATATACATGGTTGTATGGTACCTTTCTGTTCAGTTGCACTGCTATTCCCATGCTATGTGGTTGGTAGGTTCTAATAAGCTGTGGACAGCAGTAGATCCTGGGGATAGGGCATTAAGCCAGGGCTTGAAAAGACAAAGCAGATGTTGAAATCAGACCATAAGGACATGATGAAGAACTGGTCTGGATTCTGGATTTATAGAGAAGCCAAACGTCAGAAAGAAGCAGTGGGTCGATTTCTGGTAAGCAGTCAGGAGCAAGGCCACAAACAGAAGCTAGAGGTCAAACCATGTCAGTGGTCAAATCCAGGCAAGCAGCCAACAGCTAGAAAGTATACAAAAGGAGGAGGTAAAGGCAAGACAGTGAGTCAGTCATTCAAGTGCAGGTTGTTTCCAATGTATACATGGGCTGTGCTCCAAACATTCATTTGTACCTGTATAAAATAAGGGGGTTGAATGGGATGATCTCTAAGGTCCTTATACCGTTAAAATACTATGATATTTTTATTCAAATACATTGGCTGTTTAGAACTAGAATGCTCTGTTTGGCATGCAAAACCATTCATAACCTAGTTTCTTCCTCCCTTTACAACCTTATATCCTCATACACTATGATCTAGTGACACTGGTCTCCTTGTTGATTCTTGAACAACCCACTCTATCTCACAAATCCATGCATTTTCTTTTTTTTTATTTTATTTTTTTCATCAATTTATTTTGATTTATCAACAATAACTTCCATAAGCTTTTGAGTTTTAAAATTTTTCTCCCCCTCCCTCCCCAAGATGGTGCACAATCTGATATAGGCTATACATATACATTCCTATTAAACATATTTTCACATTAGTGATGTTGTAAGGAAGAATTAGAACCAATAGGAGGAACCACAAGAAAGACTCCATGCATTTTCAATGACTATTTTCATCTTCACCTCCTGGCTTCTTTCAAAACTCAGCTAAAGTCCTACCTTTTGCAAGAAGCCTTTCTCAGTTATTTTAAATCTTGATGCCTTCTCTGTTGACTAACTCCAATTTATTTTACATATTATATATACACATATATGTACACGTATGTATATACATCTTGTTTGTGCATTATTGTTTCCATATTTTCTCCCTCTTTAGCTGGTGAGCTCCTTGAGGGCAGGGATTTTTCCCCTTTTCTTTGTAACTTCAGCTTTTAGCATAGTAGTGCCTGGCACATAGTAAGTACTTAAAAAATACTTATTGACTTGACTTCCTGAAACAATGTCATAAATAGTGATTAGATTCTCAAGTTAAACCATAAAAATCTTTTTGAACCATAATGTAGCTGAAATACTATACATTTGTCATAAAAAATGTAAAGTAGTATTGTTGCTTTATAGTAATCAGATAAACAAAGAAAAGAAGCTTTTTAAAAAAATCGTTTAATTCTGGTTCTCAAACAAAAGCATATTTAATTAGAGAAATCTGGAAATCTTTCATGGAAAAGGGAACTTATAAGCACTTTCAAAGACCTTAAAAGTTAATGCTAATGTCTCCTTTGGGACACTTTAAGAAATATATTCTAGGACTAGAAACCTTAAGCTAACTTTCTTTTTAATAGTTAGGGAAAGAGAGAGATACTAAGAAACTGTCAAGGATTTAAAGAGTAGGGAATAAGAAATGGGGTCAAAAGTATGTCTATAAATTCAGAATCCTAACTCTAATTTTCAATATCTGGAACAATTGGAAATGATAAAACAAGTAAGGTGAAGAGAGAATTGAAGCCCAAGAGAAGGAAGGTGACATTAAGAAAACACTTAGCCACTTTAAATGAGTTCAGATCTTTAAATTCAGTTGAATTATATCCCAAGGCACCCAAGAATTTGCAGATGAGATTACAAAATCATTTCAAATAATCTCTAAGGAGTAATGCAGAGATAGAGAATTACCAGAAGAGTTAATATGGGCAAACATTGTCCTGATTTTCAAGAAGAGAAAAAAATAAAATTCTGGAAATTATGTCTTTGCCATTAACCTCTGGCAGTAGCTTAGAACAGGGATGGGGAACTGTTTGGATTCAGTCAATGGACCACATTTGAGGACTTAGAAGGCCACATGTGGCCTGTAGGCCTCGGGCCCCTCCCCACCCCGGCCTAGATCATATCATTAAATAGATGGCTTATATATGTTTTGAAAAGACAGTTGTTATACTTAGGAGCCAGCATGGGTTCACTAAGAGTAGGTCATATTCAAACCTCCTTTCCTTTTTTGATAGAATTATTAGACTGGGAGAGCAGGGGATAGCATAGACTCAGAATCATAGGATAAAATTTAGAATTAGAAAGGACATTAGATGGAATCCAGTCCAGCTTCCCTATTTTGCAAATGAGTAAACATAAGCACTTTCAAAGGCCTTACAGCTTAATAAATTGCTGAAACTCACATGGCAAGAAAAAAGCAGAGCCATGATCGAATTCATGTTTGTTGACTACAAATTTAGTACTTTTTCTAGTATATAATTTAAGTCAGAATTTCATTTTATTTTATCAAATTGTTTTAGGTTCTGAATGAGATTATATATGTATGCAACATGTATACTTAATAATCTATAACAAAATAGGTGGTATGAAAAATAAAAATAATTGAGAGGATAATAGAGGGTATTTATGTAGTACTTTAAGGTTTATAAAGGGCATTACATATATGATCTTTCTATCCCCACAATATTCCTATGAGGTAGGTACTATTATCTCAGTTTTATAGTTGAGGAAACTGAGTTAGACCGGTTAAGTGACTTGCCCAGGGTCACAGAGCTAGCAATTGTCTAATACTTGTTTTCAATTTGGGTTTTTCTGAGTTTCTTGAGTCCAGGGCTCATCTACTGTGCTACCCACCTGCTCCATAGATTAAGTAGTTTTCCAGGGTTCTACTGGAAATTGAACCCCTGAGGTGGGATTTGAATTTAGATTTTCTTGATTCCAAGTCCAGTGCCATGTCCAACAGAGCCACCTAGCTTTTGATGAGGGAGTTATTAAAGCATGGCATAAAGCCTAAGCCCAGAGGACAGGGTTTCTTTTGATGGGGGGAAGAAAGGGTTGTGGTGGAGGGGGGCTAGGTCTGATGCAGTAAGAGCAGGCTTTGAGAGAGTCTACTTAGGAGCCAGGTAATATATACATATATACATATATATATAGTCATGGTGCTATGAAAGAATAGTCTATAGTAACATCAACAGAAAGTTGAAGGGAATTAGAAAAAAAATTGAAACTTTAGGCTTTCCAAGAATCTTAACTTGGTAGGGGAACTGAGAGATCATCCTGTCCAACCTCTCAGAGCAGAAATTTCTTCAGTTTATCGCTGACAGTTAAATATCTGTCTGTGCTTGAACACTTCAGTGACAGAGGGCTTCATTCATTTATTCTACAAGCATTTATTAAATGACCGCTGTGGTACCAGGTGCTGAACACACAAAGTCCAAAAGGAGTCTTGGACTTCAAGAGGTTCAAATTTATGTGTAGGGATGGGAACACGTAAATAAAATAATATGTATGATGTCCCAAAAGTCCTAATTTCTTTTGAAGCTTTAATTGATTAAAATGACACTAGGACTTTCGGGACACCCTGCATACATGTATACATACATGTATATAAATTATATAAAAGTATTATATAATGTCTATATATTGTATACACATACATATATACACACATGTGCATACACACAAATAATCCAATATTGTTCAAAGAAAAATTATATAAAACATCTATATATATATATACATTTTATATATTAAATACATGCATACACACAAAAATAATTTTTGTGGGCAGGAATGGTAAAGCAACTAGTAATTGATCAGGAATCAGGTTAGGCTTTCTGTAGGAGGTGCCGCTTGAACTAAATGTTGAAGGGAGCTAGAGTTTTTATGAGGCCGAAGAGAGGACGAGGTGACTCCTAGTCAAGGTAGACAGCCTGTCAGAGGCACAATGACAGAAGATGGCATGTCATTAATGAGGAAGGAGCAAGAAAACCAGTTTGGTGGGAATGTCAAATGTTTGAAGGAGAGTAATGTGCAAGTGATCTAGAAAGGTTGGCTGGAGCATTTGTGAAAAGCTTTTAAAAACTATCAGGGGAATTTCATAGTTTGTTTTAGAGGCAAAGGGTAGCCTCTGGAGCTTCTTGAGCAAAGAAATGAAACTGCATGTTTCACAACTCTCTGGAGGATAAGTTGGAAAGAGGAGGGACTGGAGGCTGGGTGGCTAGTTCAAGGCTACTACAGTAGTCCAGGCAAGAGATGATGAGGGCTTGAAGTAGAAGGGTAGCTGTGTGAATGCCGGGAGGGGGACAGATATGAGAGATGGTGTGGAAGCATAATTGACAAAACTTGTCAACTCTGAGGATGTGAGGCATGAGGGAAAGAGAAAAGTTAAGTATGATTCTGAGGTTATGAACCTGGGTGCCTTCAACAGAAATGAAAAGTTAGGAAGAGGGGAAAGAAGGGGAAGAAACATAATGTTTTCTGATTTGTATATATTGGCTTTGAAATATTTAGGGGGCATTTTGTTGGAAAATGTCCATTAGACAGCTCATGAGATGGTATTGGAATTTAAGAAAGAGACTGGGATAGCCCACTTACAGACAATTCTAATTTTTGAATGTCTTCCTTATGATAACCCAAAATGCATGATATCAACCCATTGGTTCTAGTTTTGCCTTTTAGAATTATGCAAATTTAGGTTAACCCTTCTGTTATGGGATACTCTTCATAACTTTGTATGCAATTATCTTTTATCCCTAAGAATCTTTTTTCATTTAGTCTATACACACCCAATTTTATCAGATGTCACTTGAATGACATAGTTTCCAGAACCTTCACCATCTTGTTCACATTCCTTTGGCTATTCTTCAGTGAGTCAGTGTCCTTAAAATGTGGTACACAAAGGTTGATTCAACAACCATTCATTCTAAAAGCATTTATGAAGCACACGCTATGTTCAAGACAGATGGAGCCTGACCAGGGCAAGTTATACTGGGATTGCTACCTCTCGTATGTTGGATGCTACTTATATCAATGTAGCCTAAGATTATATGCATTTTTTTAAGTAGCAGTGTCATATGTTGGCTCATACTGAGCTTGAAGTTATAAAAAACCCTTACTACAGATGTTTTTTTTTTACATGAACCGCTATTAAGGTAGTTCTGCCTCATCATGTGCATATAGATGATTTTTGAACCTATGTTTATCATTATCTGATCGTGTGTGTGTGTGTGTGAGAGAGAGAGACAGACAGACAGACAGAGACAGACAGAGACAGAGACAGACAGAGAGACAGATAGAGACACAGAAACAGAGACAGAGAAAGAAGAGAAGAGAAGAGAAGAGAGAGAAAGCAAAAACAGAGGGGGAAGAGAGAGAGATGAGAGCCTGTAAACAAGGTGGTGAGTCCCCTGTACAAATTTACAAGTTACAAGAATGTTAAACCAGGGGGCAGCTAGGTGGAGCAGTGGATAGAGCACAGGTCCTGGAGTCAGGAAGACCTGAGTTCAAATCTGGTCTCAGACACTTGCCACTTAACTAGTTGTGTGACCCTGGGCAAGTCACTTAACCCTATTGCCTAGCCAAAAAAAACTTAAACCAAACAGGAGGATAGAGTATTAGCATGTCATTAACTACCACCTTCCAGGTTGGCATTAATAAATACTCTATCTATGTGCACAGTTCTATCATTCTGCCTAGACTTCTCTGACTTTTCCTATAAGGATATTGTGAGTGACTTTGTCAACTATCTTGCTGAAACCAGGTATGCTGAAAAGAACACTGAAGTTAACGTTTTAAATCGAACTCTTCTTTTTATGCATTGGATGTCAGAAAAGTAACTTTATCTCTATGGGCCTCACTGTACTCATCTGTAAAATGCTATGGCTGGACAAGATGCTCTATAAAATCCCTTCTATGAATTAGATTAGATGATCTCTTAAATCCTGCTCTAATACTTTATCTAACTAGAATGGTGACCCTGAGTTCTTGAAGGCCATGCCAACGTAGCTCAAGCTGGTAAAGTTTGTACCAGGCTGGAAAGGAATTGACTTTGTTTTGTTTTTGAGGACCAGCTTAGCTAAGTATGTAGAGAGGCTCAGCACCAGGACAGTGGTCACTCAATAATATATTCTTTGGCCATGGTAACTTATGAAACAAAGAAAAATAACAAAACAGACCTCAGTCCTGCATGGTCCACAGCCACTTCTACTGTGACAGTGACAGAATGGAGGAACAGGGCAGGAACAAGTTGTCAAAAAAATTTATCAACATTACTTTAATAGTTGGTATTCTAAATATGGTGAGAGGCAGCATAACATAGTGGATAGAGAGTCATCCTCAGAATGAAGAAGACCCGGGTTCAAGTCTCACCCCAATACATACTGGCTGTGTGATGCTGGGAAAGTTATTTAACCTCTCAGTGCCATAGACTATAAGTGCTTTTAGACTATAAGTTGCAGAGAAGGTGCCAACCTGCGTTGGTTGAAAGAATTTTCCTCACCTGGGAGATCCTTATGCCAAGGAAACCACAAGTTCAAACCTATTCTTTTTCTAAATATGAGCTCTTTGTTCTACAACCACAAAATTGAAATGCTGCTGAAGGAACATAACCAGGCCTACATTGACATTCTCAGTATAAACAAAACTGGAAGTTATAAGGAAATTGCAGCTAAATTAAAGGATAGTTCACATGTTCTACTTAAAAGGCTAAAAATTTGCTAGAGGCAAAAATAGACATCATTCAAAGGAAACTTTGCCATCTTACTTGGTGGGGCTCACAATGAGCAAAACCTGGTGGTCCTGACCACCATGAATACAATTGCAGACTCTGCACCAGTGGGGAGGATGAAAAGGTTAAAAAATCTTGAGAAAATTTGACTAGATCCTTCAAACCAAGCCAATAAAATATATAGGTGCTTCCAGCAGTCAGTCAGTAAGCATTTATTAAGCACCTGCTATGTTCCAGGCACCATTTCAGTACAAAGGTAGGGAATGGGGAATAGGAAGGAGAATGCGTTTTGGGATTCTGAAAAGAAAGGAATTGAAAGCTTAAAGACTCCTCAGAAACCTCATGCCTGTTTTTCATTCATGGTTCTTTTTTTTTTTTTTTTAGTGGGTGCTGGAAGTTCCTGGGTAAGGGGAACTGCACAATAGGAAATCCTTGTTCAAGTGTAGGTAAGGTGAGAATGATATCTGAGGTTACATTCCAAGCAGAGATTCTTCAATTCTTTTTTAGGATCTTTATTTTGGGAGTAGGAGACATGCTTTCTTGTCTCATTTGTATCATACTTCCATTCTTTATTATACGGATCTTTGAAAGTGAGGCTGGTGACTTTGCACAGCCCTCCCTCACTTAAATCCAATTCACTTGCAAAGTCATGGCATCACCTTTGTGATGTCATGGTCCTCTTCAAGAAGGAAGGACAAGCAACAACAACCACATTTTGAAGAATGTGAATGTGTTTGTTATATTACATGGATTGTAAATTCGTAATCAAAATGATCATTGTCTTGGGTTTTTCTCTGGCTTGCCAATTGTGCTTCCTGTCAGTTACTGGCATTGCAAAAGAATAAAAAAAGTGGACCTTTAGGTTTTCACATAATCAAGTTTGGTAAGACTTCAGTAGGCCTTTGCAAATATTTTTGTGTTTTGCTCAGTGATTAGGATGGAAAACTAGCATTTATCTGCTTGACCAGAAAATAAAATCAACCATGGCAAAGATGAATAAAAATTTTAGTGAAAATTGAAAAGCTGAGGTGCCATAACTAGCATCTATTTCAGTAAACTGCTAATGAGCACATAAAAAATATGTTGTCTCTTGGAATACCACTACACTGTTAAAACAAAATAGGACTACAAAGAGATATGAAGTACATATGAAATAATGTAAAATATAAAGGTAGAATTATAAGCATAGCATATGCACTTACTATGTTTTCTAAAACTATATTCAGATGGAGATGGGCAAAGAGAACAGAAGACTACATAGAGCTTTTTGGTGAAATTTAAATGCATTTTAATTATAAATACTTCAGAATAAAAAAAAAACCAGTTCTGAATTTATGGTTACATTGGTTCCTTTTCCTTTGTAAAAGTAACAATAAATTAGGTTTAAAAATGTTTTGTCATCTCCATAACATTGATATAAATGACAAACACTTGCTAGATCTGATTTTTTTTTTTTCTGTGTAGAAATTTTAAAAGACCTACCTAGAAAGCTGGCTTAATTGTATGGACCATTTTGGGTTAGGTTGTTAGAGAAATTATGAATGGCTGTTGCTTTAATAGATTGTCATTTTAAAATATACTTATTTGTTCAAATTTGGGATTTGACTCTGCTTCTATTTTGATTTTCTGAGGAAAATGTAAGTAAGTCAGATTTAAAATGAAACAGAGACTCAGTAAGTACTTTTTCTTCAAGTAAAGCAACTAAATTTTTGAAGGGGAAATTCTTCTATGGGCTTCTTATATCTTGTGATATTTAATCTCTTCAAAAATCATTACTTTTTTGAACTTTTCATATTTTTTTCTCTCAGTTTTTAAAATGTTAGGTAACCATTATGAATTGTTAAGGGAAAATTTCAGTGACTTTTTTCATATTAGTAACATTTGACTTAAAATTCATGTGTTTGCCAAAACACACACACACACACACACACACACACACACACACACACACACACACACACA